>NC_046298.1:950000-1250000 GCF_004115265.2 Rhinolophus ferrumequinum | reverse complement strand
TCGGCAGAAGCAGCAGGGCTTGACCCCCATGTCACCAGGAGGAAACCAGGGACCACCTGCTGGGTGGGCTCCCTGCTGGGAGAGGGGCCCCCTACGCACAGATTGGGGGACCTAAGTCTCCAAAGCTGGGTCGTGCTCTCTGCTGCCTGTCCCTTCCCCAGGCAGGTCCATGTTCCTGGGGCTTCTGGCAGACGAAACAGCCTCCCATCTCCAAGGAAAGGTGCTTGTGGGAAGGAAGAGCAGGGGAGGCTTGGCTGGGGAGAACTCTGAGGATGGGACCCTCCCGGGGTGCTTCCAGCTCTCATGGCTGTGCCCCGGGGCCTGAGCCAAGCCTCCTGCTGCTTCTCTGCGCACCCCACCGTCCTGGGCTGTGGTCTCTTGCCCTGCCTCCCTATCACTTTCCCATTACCCTGCAGTGATGGATATTGGCAACCAGTTACTGAACTTTTCACATCAGCTTCCTCGGTGACTCTCAGACCACTGCCCAGGGTCTTCTCAATGAAGACAAGAATTAAAATACTTTGCATTAATGTTCTGTGTGACGTGGAAAGCTGGGCGCTTGGCCCACCGTGGAAGGGGCGATGCAAACTGGCGCCCGGCTCTTGTGCAGGGACGAGCCTGTCCTCCGCCAGCTTACATCCCGATGCCAAGGTCGCGACCCTCTCTGCCCCTCTGTGGAAATGCTCACTTATTCGTCTCCTTCTTGTTCCTGACTCACTGGAGACACCCCCCGTGAGTTGGGGTGGAGGACCCGACCCGGGGAAGGCTTTCTGAGGGCATGTGGACACGAGGCCCAGTGGGAGGTCATCTCGGTGCCTGCGGTGGATGCCGATGGAAGGAGCTGACCTCACTGCCCTGGCCATATGTGCCAGGCCTACCTGGGGTATCACGAGCAGACAGTTCCTCTGCTCGCTTCTGGCTTCCAGTGTCCCTGCCGGAGGGTATTCTCTGGCCAAGGGAGCAGCGGTGACCCATGTACGGGGCAGTCCCGAGAGAGCAGGGTTAGTGGCTCAGTCCCCAGGCCCTTGTCCCCAGTGGAACACTCTCAGTGCTCGCAGCTCGGAGGGCGCCCACAGAGTTACCGGCCTGGGCCCAGCCTCTGCTGGATCACTTCTCCATGGAGACACCTCCAGCATCAGCAGCTTGCTCCATGTCCCCATCTCAGATTTCTCTCTGTGCAAATCGAAAGCAAGTCTCCCCGCACGGTGAGCACAGGGTGGTTGGAGGTAGGGTCATGATGACCACACTTCCGAGGGCACCCGCATCCTGGGCTGCCAGCCTCGGGATGACCTCTGCACTGATGGCCGCACCCGGCCCTGGGCCCCCCACCCTGAATCCTCCCGCCCTCAGCTGCATGCTACGGGCGGTGGGCAATCTGATTTATCTGGACTGTCTGGGCTGAGGAAGGGAGATGAGCATTCTCCCTGGGAGGGATTTTCAGCTCATTTCACAGATAAAATCAATCAGATCTAAAGCGCACTCACTGCGGCCGTGAGAGGGAGACCCACGCAGCAGGGGCCCAAACAGAGGCCACCCGCCCGCCCGCCCGCCGGCTGCACCTGGCCGGAGGCAGCGGGCGCCAGGGCCCGGCCCAGGGGCTGCAGAAGGCTGCGTGCAGGGCACCGTGTGCTGTCCGGCGTGGGCAGCTCAGGGGAAGGAAGGACCGCGGGCTGGCAGCAGGGTCATTAGTCCCCCGGTGCACTTCCTTTGTTTTCTGGATGGTGCTGGCTGGGTTGGGAGATGACGAGGGCACAGCAATGCCAGTTAAAAGTGACCCGGTGCCTTCTGTTTCCTGGGTGATACTCAGTGAGAGAAACCGGAAACAAGGTGATGGCTGAAGGGCAGTGCCCAAAGCCCACTCTGTTCGGCTGTCTGGCACCATTGGCCACTGGGTGGTGGACAATTCTGTGTCTCCCAACTGTCCATATAGAGGGAAAGAGTTGGGGTATCGCGCTCTTTCCAGGTGCCGTGGGGTCAGTCATGCAGCGTGGACCTGGGACCTGTGTGGACATGAGCATCTCCCTGCGTGAGCTCCATCCAGCCCAGCGTCCACGTGTCTGGACACGCCCTTCTCATGCTGGACAGAGGTGGCCCTCGGACCGACCGAGAGGAGTCTGGGGGTGGCGGGTACCAATTTCCTCCTCCAGCTTGTGATGACAGTCGGCTCGTCCACTGTCCCAGCTCCTTGCAGGTAGGACGAAGGGCTGTGCTCGACAGTGTCTTACAGGCCCAGACAGGTGAGGGTGGAAAGGACGGCATCCTGGCGGGTGCCTCCTTCGGTCTTCCCAGAGGTACCTGTGCTCTCCAAACTGCAGTGGGAACAGGGTCCGTGGCCTCGTGGTCACCAGCCAGTGAGCTCAACTTGTCTACTCAGGTCGTCTCCCAGTGGCTTGTTGAAAGCTGGAGGGTGCCCCAGCTTCTGCCCCTGGCCTGTGAGTGTTCACGGCGGCTCCCACATTCCTAGAGGGGAACGCCTCATCCTGTCAGTCTGTTCAGTATGTTATCATCATGTGGCCTGGATGTTACTCATTTTCCTGACAAAAGGCCTGGGGGGGAATCGGATTTAAGGGGTCACCTCTTCATCCCAGAGGAGGCCAGTCTTCATGGAGAACTGATAACAGTTGTAAGAAGTGGGGACCCCAGAGGGAATGGAGTTCAGGGCTAAAGTCCTCACAGCATGCCAGCTAGAATCGTTCACTCCCTGTGGGGTGGCACCAAGCAGGTTGGCATCCCTACCTCGCCCCAGCAGCCTGGCCAGCCACACGTCAGATTAATACATCACCAGGTATGAAAGCACAGTTAGAATTTGACTGAGGTACTTCCAGCATGAGAAAGGGAACGATTTATCAATGCAAACTTAATAACATCTATTTGAATCTAACTAAAAATCAATATTTCATTACCAAATTGTTAGTGAGAATGAAGAAAGATTGCAGGAGCCGGGCAGTTTGGGGCTGGGGAAGCGTCAGGAGTTCAATGTGAAGAAGGAATGATTCATGAGGCTGCGTTGGACTAGGGGTGAAGGAGGACGCACGGAGAAAACTTGGAGGGGCCCCCTTGCTCATGACCTTGGCCGTGAAGGGGGAAACACAAGAAAATGAGAATGACTGTCAGTTCCCTTCAGGGCTGGAGCCGCCATAAATCACCACGCCCGCTCAGGGGAGCAGAGGGGTCGGCCCTCCCTGTGGAGGGGCAGGGGTGACCGGTGGAGGGGCAGGGGTGCCAGGTGGAGGGGCAGGGGTGCCTGGTGGAGGGGCAGGGGTGCCGAGTGGAGGGGCAGGGGTGCCGGGTGGAGGGGCAGGGGTGCCTGGTGGAGGGGCAGGGGTGCCGAGTGGAGGGGCAGGGGTGCCGAGTGGAGGGGCAGGGGTGCCGGGTGGAGGGGCAGGGGTGCCGAGTGGAGGGGCAGGGGTGCCCGGTGGAGGGGCAGGGGTGCCGAGTGGAGGGGCAGGGGTGCCGGGTGGAGGGGCAGGGGTGCCCGGTGGAGGGGCAGGGGTGCCGGGTGGAGGGGCAGGGGTGCCGAGTGGAGGGGCAGGGGTGCCGGGTGGAGGGGCAGGGGTGCCGGGTGGAGGGGCAGGGGTGCCGGGTGGAGGGGCAGGGGTGCCGGGTGGAGGGGCAGGGGTGCCGAGTGGAGGGGCAGGGGTGCCGGGTGGAGGGGCAGGGGTGCCGAGTGGAGGGGCAGGGGTGCCCGGTGGAGGGGCAGGGGTGCCCGGTGGAGGGGCAGGGGTGCCGAGTGGAGGGGCAGGGGTGCCGGGTGGAGGGGCAGGGGTGCCGGGTGGAGGGGCAGGGGTGCCGGGTGGAGGGGCAGGGGTGCCGGGTGGAGGGGCAGGGGTGCCGGGTGGAGGGGCAGGGGTGCCTGGTGGAGGGGCAGGGTGCCGAGTGGAGGGGCAGGGGTGCCTGGTGGAGGGGCAGGGGTGACCGGTGGAGGGGCAGGGGTGCCGGGTGGAGGGGCAGGGGTGCCTGGTGGAGGGGCAGGGGTGCCGAGTGGAGGGGCAGGGGTGCCCGGTGGAGGGGCAGGGGTGCCCGGTGGAGGGGCAGGGGTGCCGAGTGGAGGGGCAGGGGTGCCGGGTGGAGGGGCAGGGGTGCCGGGTGGAGGGGCAGGGGTGCCCGGTGGAGGGGCAGGGGTGCCGGGTGGAGGGGCAGGGGTGCCCGGTGGAGGGGCAGGGGTGCCGGGTGGAGGGGCAGGGGTGCCGGGTGGAGGGGCAGGGGTGCTGACTTAACTCATAGGACCCTAACATCACAGTCGTGTCCCACCCCCCGAAGGTGGCGGTGGATAATGAGTGGATAAAATGAGGGGCCTGTTGTTAGTTTGTGCAAAGTAGAGTAGGGGCCGGTCAGCTGTGAAAGACCATCCCCTCATGCCGCTCACCCAAGGCCAGCTCGCATCCGTTGCCATCGGAAAATTGGAAATAACAGCCGGTCATTCCAGGGACTTGCGTAAATCAGCGCCGGGAGGTCTGCTCTGGGTGAGGTGTTGGGGAAGGTTTTCAGTCTGCGACGCCGTGCGGCGCCATCGTGGGAGGAGCCACAGTGTGAACAAAGTCCGTGGACTTGCTCAGAGTCGGAACAGAAACGCTTCCTGAGGGTTTGCTTCCTTTGCTGCTGTGCCGTTCCACTCTGTGTTTGGTGTTGCTGTACTGGCCACCTTGGCTAGCCGGACACCTGACGAATAGGTATCTGTCCCTCAGCAAGGAGAACAGGGAATCACAAACGAGGTGGCCCGAGTATGTCAAAGCCTGTGGATTAAAACCGGGCCTCTGCTCGCTTTGCTCGCCAAGAGCTGCACCCAGAGACCCCACAGCCCTTCGGGCAGGGCCAGTGCCTGCCTGCCCACCTGTGCCCTGCGTTGTGGAAGTCACGGCAAGGAGGGTATGTGGCCACTGGCCCCAGTCTCCGGCCCTCGTTTCTGTATGATCCCCTTCAACAGTGAGGGTTAACCCCTTGTTCCCAAAAGAAAATGTGACTTATGTTGACAGATGGTGGGAATATACGTGTTTTACTCAAAACCTCTTCTAGAGCAGAGCTGGTCTACATGGGAGCCAAGGATTTGAAGATGTGGGCTGCACGTGAAGTAGCTAGCGTTGTCCTGGACCCGCAGGGACAAGGGCGGGAGTTGCTTCACATCAGTCCTTCATGCAAATCAAAAGTGCGCCCGCCCCAAGCTCCTGGGGTGTGTACAGCCGTTCACCCCACAGGAGCAAAGCCGTCTGTGCAGGCAGAGTGGTCCTTCATATTTTGGGGGCAGTGAATCTGTACTCGGCGCTCTGCTGAGCTCCCACGATTTCCTCATTCACAAACCCCTATAGTAGGTTCTGTCCCTGGAGTCTTCACTGCACAGAAGAGTCAGGATGTCGCTAAGTCTCCTCCAACTTGCAGCGTCCTGGCACGTGTTTTAAGTGGGGCCCATGCGGGCGGCCGCGCCCACTTACCCCCCAGGGTTGGCTGTGGGGGTCTCTGGGGCATATGCGATGGCCCCCAGTGCCAGGTACAGTGTCACACATTTACAGCCTTTGTGTGTCCACACCTGAAAGTTGGCGATAGAATTGGAAACATGATTCTTCTGAAGTGGGAAAGAGCAAAAACCAAGCCATTCCTTCTCAGTCGCCTCGTGTGGGCCACACTGACAGAGGGGGTGCACAGAAGGGGGTTGACACGTGCAGGGCACAGAGTGATTGGCAGCCAAGACCCATTGCTCCTGGCGGGCCCCGCTGCGCCCTGCTGCAGGGATCGCGGAGAAACTTGGCATGTCCGTCGGTGACTCTCTAACTTGTACTTACCTCTCAAGGACCATTTCGAGTCTAATGCCTTCATCTGGGGATTTTTACAGTCTTTGGATTTTTCCAAGGCTTCACAGAGGATTTGAGGAGAGGCCCTAAATTCTAGTGACATCTGGCTTAGAATTTGCTGGATAAATGTCTAGAAATGCGTGGGAAAGTTTGGCTTTGCTGGGTATCGCTGAAGAAAAGAGTGCTTTTTCCAGGCAATGTCCACGGGCAGCTACATAGTGTGGAAGGAGGTAGGCTTCTCACGGCGTGTTTACAAATTGTGAAATCCTGCAAGAACTCCACTTAAAGAGGCGACAGATGTAAAGCACTTCCCGAGTCGCAGGCAGAGTGTGTGGCTGACGTGCATGTGGTGACACTCGCTTTGGTCCCGCTCTTGCCCTTGCCCTTATTCCTACTAACACTTCACCCGAGAATTCGCACCCTAGAGTTTGCTTCAGCTGTCCTCCCTGAACGCGGGGGCCTCACCCGGCCTCGCAGTCTGTACCGCTCCATTCCAGTGGCTCTCTGGATACTGAAGGACAAGGGGTAGCAAGGAGAAGTCCTCTGCAGCTCCAAGAACCAGCGAGGTAGACTCCCCCCCGCCCCCACGGTGCGAGGGTGGCACTCCATGACATTAGACATACTTGTGGGACAAAGCCACTTGGATAGAGCCCTCTGCTTCCTGAGGACTCAGCAGTCCCAGGACGAAGGGAGTCAGAATTCTCCCTTTGAGATGGGGACACCCCCTCCTGTGACCTCACCAGGCGAACTCCTTCCCTACCGTGAAAATGTGACCTGTTGAACCAGGTTATACCCAATCCCCTGACCCCCTTGGGGCCCCGCAGGGCGGACCAGGAAACCAGGAAGGAGGAGGAGGCCCATGTAACTCCCAGAGCCTGCGTGCTCCCTGGCACACCCAGCCACAGGGTCAAGGCCTGGACTTAGTCTCAGGAGACCAAGGCTGCCTGGCACTCCAGGGCCAGGGGGCGGCGCAAAATCGGCCAGCGTAAGTTAACACCCTCATGGGCATTGATGACTTCCAGTCCAGGAAATGTGTCTTCAAAGAGAAAGGTGGGGCCCCGGGCCCGGGCCCGGGGAGGCTGCCAGGCACCTTGGGGGCCCTGTTACAGGGCAGGAAAGACCATTTCCCTGGACCCTGCCAGCTTCTCAGCTGGGACTTGCCCCACCCACCATGACAACAGGCAGGTTAACCAGAGAAAAAGTGAAGTTTGTTGTCCTGTGTGCCTTGTGCACATGTCGGGCGTGACCTGGGACGACTGGGTCTTGGGCGAGGCCTACACCTCAGCTTAACACCATGTCCAGCTGAAGACAGAGGTGTGGCGAGGCCGGTGGGGGAGGTGACGGGAACGCAGGGCGCTTTCTCCATCGATGAGTGTCTCAATTGTCTCCAGGAAGTCACCTTGGTTTCCTGTTGTCAGGGGACACTTTTGTAAACTTGTGTCCTGCTTTTAGGCAAAGAGGGGAATAATGCCCATGCCAGAGGGGGGTATTTTCAGGCGACAGGTTCTGCCACCCTCCTCTGTCACCCATTTAGGGAACTTCCCGTCCCTTGTTCTTGGGCATGCCTGGAGCCTCAGGCTGGGTTAGAGGCCGGCTCCCCTCCTGGGCCAACCCGATTCTCCAGAGACACCCATGTCATGTAACCTGAATGGAGACAATGCATCTGTATGTGGGGAAATGACAGGCGGCCAAGAGCCAGTGACAACACAGCCCGGGCTCCGCCTTTGGAAGGGACCCATGAGATGCACAGCGGCTTTGTGGAAACGGTGGTGGGGTGGGCAGGACCCCTCCGCACGACCCCGTGTGGGGTGTGAGGTGTCCCCACCCGCCTGTGTGGCCGAGGACGGTGTTTTGTGGCTCCGGCTCGGGAAGTGCAGGTGGCTGTTTTTCACGGGTCTTCTTCCTGGGAGTGGCGGCTCAGAGGTTGTCAGTGATTGATAAGGAGCCGTGTTTGTGTGTGCGCTCTTTGCTTCTCAAGGACATTGTTCGTCTCTAAGCGGCGCCTGCTCTTAGCGGAGAGGAAATCCCTGTCAGCCGCAGAGCTTCCGCAGACACCTGCCCGCCCCTGTGCACACCTGGACGGCACACTGTGTGTCCACATGGCTGCCCCTCGGCAGCCTGCACCCCGCAGTGAGAGGCCCCTGCTGGGCTCTCTGTCTAGGGGCCCAGTCCATGCCCCCAAGGCCTTGGTGCAGAGAGCAGGCGAGTGGGAGATCAGTTCTGCCCGCGGCACTGTCCCGTTCTCGGGGATGCAGGATGCGAAGTGGCCTCCACACAGCCCAGCTTGAGACTGTGGAGCAAGTCAGGGAAGTAACCGTGTCTGCCCTCTGCCCAGGCTGCCCACAGTGTGAGGAGAGAATGGGTTCATCCGGGGTGTTTGTGTGCCGTGTGGGTCCTCCAGCTACACAGCAGTTTCTGCTCTGCTGCCACCTGAGCTGGAAGCGTGACGGCACGGACACCTGCCGGCAGAGCTCGCCATGCCGCGACGTGGGCTGGGGTGTCCTCTCACACAGCCGGTCACTAACAGGAGACTCGTGGGGGAAGCCTGGGGTCCAGGCGCCCTAGCCTTTGTCTTCTTGACTGTCATCTTCTTGGACCAGTTAAAGCAGGAAGGAATTTGGTGGCCAACATGGAAGGGGGGGCCCTTTCTGGATCACTAACAGAGACTCTTCACTCAGTCCCATTGGCGCCCGTGCTAACGCCTTTCCACAGACAACGAGGAGATTTCCAGGGGATTTTATGTGAGACGTTGTCCCTTCCACACGCACGTCACAGGAGTCCTCTGGCTTTTCCTGACAACCATGTTCAAAGATGTTGCAGATCACCACGGACCTTTAATGTCCTCTGAGGACACAGCTGTTTCTGTGAAAAATGGCTGGAGTGAGTAGCTGGGAGAATGTCTGCTGTAGAACACATTGGGTTACTTAGCATAAGGAAAAGTGTGTGTGCGTGCGTGTGTGCACACGCGTGGACGCGTGCATGCAGTGGGTGCATTTTATGCTCAGGGAAGACCCTGAGATGTGAGATTTTTATGTGGGATTTCAACACTTTCATGTCGTGCCTTCAAAGCGACATAGTTTGATCATCTGTGTGTGTGGTGCAGAACGCACCTAAAACCCTTTGATTAAAAGCTTCATGGCGTAGCTGTCTTAATATGTCTTTCAAACACATGGACACAGGAGCCTCTCGATAGCAAATTCTAGAATAATTTGCAAATTTCAGAATATGCTTGAATTTTGCCTTCATGAGGATCTGCAGTTAGGAAACGGTATGAAAACCCCAGTTAATCAGGAGGAGATTAAAGGAATTTTTAAAGCTGAATTGCAGCCACATTTCCATCCCCCGATAATTTCTTAATTTCCCTTCAAATCACCTTTCTTCTTCATAAAATGAACGGTAAAAATCCTCCTGAATTCCATAATGTGCCAAGAAAAATGGGGGGAAATTAAGGAGGCCCCTACCTTTTAATCATTCTGTGCATAAAGTGTTTTAACTGCACGCCAGGAAAAAAATGGAGGCGCTGGTGTCTGAGGTATTCTGTGCCATAAACTCCCATAATAGAAACAGATGGTGAAGCTGCCTTGGAAGTGAAGAAACCAGTGTACACGCAGCTCACCCTAACATATGAAGAGATTCAGGGCTGACACATGAAGGAATGCGTCTGGCCTGGTGCCAGCGGAACTCTAATTCAGCCACGAGTGCTCAAGCTCGAGATGGGAGACCCACAATTTCAGGATCTGGAACGCCAGGCGCTCCGGGATTTAGAACTCTGCAGAAGGTCCTCGCGTCTGTGCTGCCTGAGGAGGATCGCGTTCTCAGCATCTCAGGTGACTGCCAGCTCCAGCACAGACCCCGCTGGGGCTTTTCCGAATGGTTCCTGAAAACAATAGTGGAGAATTGCCAAGGTGCTGGAGCTCCTTTAACCGAGTTAGGGCTCGCTTTTTACCTGGGCCACCACCAGCAGCTGCTGGAAGAAGGGAAAACCTTCGCTGCAAAGATCATCAGGGAGGCTGATAGCAGACGGGACTTAGGGACGCTGGGCCTCAGTCCTTGGGGAGGGACCTCCTGACCGTGACACGATGCGCGCAAAGGAGCCTCTCTCGGGTGTCAGATTTTCCAAAGGGAAGCTGAACACAGTTTCCATGTTCATATCCCAGTGACACTAATACACACAGTTTCTCACTCGCTATATCAGTTAGGGTGGACTGAAATTCTGCTACCAACAGATCCCAAAATGCAACGACGCGAACACAACACAATAGACGTTTGTTTTGCCCATTTAGAGCTGTCTGGGGAGTCCAGGTATCGGGAAGCTGTCCTCTGTGTGTCCATGTGGGGAACCAGGCTCTGTCCACCTTGTGGCTCCATCACCAAGGGTGTCTTGTCACCTCCTGCACCCACAGAGGAGGGCCACTGCTGTCCTCGAAGCTCTGTTCTGAAGAGGCACGTTTCACTTCCTCGCGTATCTTGTTGGCCAAAGAACGTGGCTGCTTTGTGCCCAGATGTGGAGAGAGGCCTGGGGATGGTCCCTGCAGCGTGGCACGCTGACGTAAGCCCCTCAGGCGTCCCCAGGAGTGTCCTGTGTGTACCCCCGTGCTCAGACCTGTCATGCTCTCACAAGAAACGCCATATCCTTCCATCTTCCATCCCCACTGAGAACTGCAGTTCTTGCAGATGGGCCCAACCCACGGCGTTCCAGGGCTGCACTCCTGCAGCCAGTCACCTGAGTTCTGATCAGCAACAGGAAGAATGTCACCCATGCACAGGCCTCGGCCCTGGGCCCCGGGGGGCTGGGGAGACTCAGGGAAGCCTCGGCTTTTGCTCTCTCGAATCCTTCAGGCCCGGCCGCCTGCATGGGAGTCCCTCAGATAACTAGAGACTCAGTGTGAGGGAGGACTGAAGCTGTACAGGCCCGTGTCCACGTGAGCTCAGCCCGGGCCTTCCCACCCCTGTGAGAACTCTCCTTCCTGCTACTCGTCCAGTGCTTCCCACGCGCAGGCCACACGCAAGGAGCCGATTGTATTTCCACTCGGAACAGGGTCTCTGATGAGCACGACTGGCCTCCTGCCATTAGTGTTCCTTGGTCCAGAAAGGAGGCGATTCCACTCTCTGCAAGGCCCGCTCCTGCGGTGTCTGTGTGAAGATGTGTCAGAGGAAGGGCAGGCTGGACCCCCGACTTCCTTCTGTGATGCCTCCTGCACCCTGACTGCCGTGGCCAGGGGCACCCAGACCCTGCAGAGGGGCTGCGGGCACGTGGGAATCAGGTCCTTGGCTTAGGCTGGCCTGTGGCTGGTTTGGAAGAAAGAACAGGCTGGAGACCTCAAGCTTAAACAGTTTGGGGGCCCTCTAAGAAAACACAAAATTACGAATTGAGAATTGCTTGGGGTCCTCCCTCAGCTGTTTTGAGGCTAGAGCTTCGTTAGGGTTCCGCTGCTGGGGAAGCGGGGGTGGGGGTGGGGAAGGACAGGCTCTGTGTCTCTGTGGTACCGGCCAGCCAGCGCTGCCGTAGCAGGAGGCAGTGGAGAGCTGATGGAGGTGAAGGGGGCCCTCCTGCTCCATGATGGGGCTGAAGACCGACTGCAGAGATGCTGCCGCCCTCAGAGATGCTAGCACTTGGCACTGTCCCATCTGCTTCTCTGACTGGCCATGTCCTACCCCGGTCATCCCTAAGCCACAAGCCCCCCTTGCAGTGGCATTTAGAACAGGCTTCCAGTTGAGCCTGTGGTTTCTACCAGACCACAGATTCTCAAGAGTAAACACAGCATTACCTTCCCAGGAAGCCCCACTCCCTGTACCTGGAATGGTGTGAGGAACAGCCTGTGCACAGGACATGTTGGGAGGAAGGCTGGTTGGATGTGTGGAAGGATGACCGGTGGAAGTCCTTACAGGATATTACTTAGCGGAAGGATCAGAACTGCCTGATGGCTTCCCCTGTGTTTGGCTTTTCCTCTTGGTGAGTCTCACACTCACACTGCAGGCCCCTGTGAGACGGGTGTGTGCTTGACACATCACTGGTAAGCCCTCAGTGCCTGGTGGAGGACGGGGCAAGTGGAAGGAACTGAGCAGGCTGCTGCAGACACTTCTCTGGCATTGGAAAGGGGGCAGGTATGTGCACAACGCAGAGGGGGCTCCCAGGAGCAGGCTCGGGGCGCCTGCAGGAGACTGTGCATAGTCCATGGCCATTTTGGGGAGCCCAGGCAGGAGCAGGCCCAGGAGCCTTCCTCACCCCCATTTTTGCTCTTCTCACCTACACTCCAGACCCAGACCCCTGGGAGCCTTACGCAGACACCAGGGCTCAGCCAACCTCTCAGAAAGCTCCCTTTTCCCACTTAGAAGAGTCAAGAGTAGAGGGTAGGGGCCAAGGTCACTCAGAAGGTTGGGGCTCCAGGATCCCCGTTTGAAGCTTCCCAGCGGTCCTCTAGGCACACAGGCAGACGGGCTCCCTGTGGGCCCAGCTCTGTGGCTGGGAGGAAATACCCGAGTCTGGATGAGTTCCAGGGAGAATGTTTCCGGCATTGATGTGTGGTTTGACAGTCAGAAATAACCCAGGCATCGCTTTGCATGTGATTTATACAAGTGTCTTAATTGGCATCTTGATTATATGATTGCCTGAAGTGCTGTTTTCAAGAAGGTGTATCTCTAAATAGAAAAAAGAAGAAATCTACAGCTGTGAAGTGGGTGTGAAGCTCCCTGCGATGTATGCCTCCCCCTGTGCTTTTGCACCAACACTCCCCCTCCCCCGTATTTCGATTTCTGCCCCCAATTCCACGTCCTCCCTGTGGATGGGACACTGGGCCTGCAGCTTCTCTGTGGGTCGGTGGCGTTTTTCTCTGCGACACAAACTCCAGGATACAGCCTGTGGTAGCCTGCTTACAGCTAATTATTCTAGAAATACATTTTAAAGGCAAGTTATCTTAACTTTATGTCTAATGCGATGGGGAAGATCTAAGGAAAACCTGAAAATCACAAAACGTTCCAGAACATTCTACTTTATGCCATCCAGAATGTGACACATGGGTTCTTTAATAATTCACTGCTTGTTAACATTAAACAACTGTTAACATGCTCAAATAATTAGTTATGCTTGCTTGACATGTTTGCATCTTTAATAATTGATGCATTTATCTTAATTACTAACAGTATTATGGTCGTAATATGCATCTTTTTTCCATCTTAAAATTTTAACAAAAACTGACTTTTTGCCAAAAATGATTATGCTCTAAGTTTTAATTACTCATTGTAATTAAATTGCAAGCTGCAGTATTTTACTAAAATATCTTCCACCAAAATATTTAATGGAAAAGAGGTAGTTTGTTGTTTATGCAGTTAGTAAATATTTCATAGGTCTGATATTGCCCTTTCAGCCTGGATATAAAATAACATAGCTTTCAAGATACGGCTCCATTTATAAGTCCTCCGTAGCTAAGAATTTTCTACCATTTCTACCCAAAATGTCACCCTCGGCCCCAAGTCTGGTAAAGTCTGATGTGTGAGAGTTTTCCGTGACCAGCCAGGCATGTCTGAACCTCAGCCTGTCACAGGACGTGTGGTGTGGAGGGTGGAACGGAAGTGGTGGCAGACCAGTGTGCATGCTTTTCCTCCCTCTCCTTCCCTCAGCCCCGTTTGACCCAGTGAGCCCTGAAGAGTGGTGCTGGGGTGACACTGTTATCAAAATGTTGGGGTGCCATTGTTATTAAAATGTCCGTGTGTGGGGAGCCTGCACACTGGCCACTGGCCAGGCTTTGTCAGGCTGACACCCACACAATGGAAGCTCACTGCTTGACTCAGAAACACCCACCACTGGAGAGAACAGTACCCAGGAAAGATCTGGAAGGTGATGATTTTACAAGTGAGGAAACTGAGGCTCGCAGGCCTTTCTTTGGCTCAGGCTCATGCAAAGGGACTGAGGTTTGAAAGAACTTAGGTCTTCAGATGGAGAGTCAAGGTCTGTGTCCCTACATACGGGGACCCTCCCTTAGACCTGTGGTCACTACTCCTGGGGATCCTCCCTTAGACCTGTGGTCACTACTCCTGGGGATCCTCCCTTAGACCTGTGGTCACTACTCCTGGGGATCCTCCCTTAGACCTGTGGTCACTACTCCTGGGGACCCTCCCGTAGACCTAAATGGCACTTAGGATTCTTCAGGGCTCCTTGGCTGGGGAAGATCACTGTCATCGCAAATGCTCAGTCCCATGGAAGCATTTGGGTGATGGGTCAGGGAAGTCACTGCTCGATGACAGGCTGCCAGCTGGGGCCCCATTCATTTGGGTTGATTCCTCCCTCCCCAAACACCCCAGGCTCACCTGGCTGGAGGCATCAGGGAGTCAAGTGGTTGGGCTTGGGGAGAAGCCCCAAATTGTTCCCTTGGTTGCAAGTCACTGTTGTAAGTCATTAGAGGCTTTCAAGATGCAAATGGAGCAGTTACAGGCCTCTTTGGGACTGACAAGCAGGTCCAGGGGATAGCTGAGCTGGCAGGAGGCCTGGCCAGCCTCGGACCGGGCACCCTGAACACACACAGTTGTTTTCTTTGTCCCTGAAACTGCCTGACTTCTTGGGGCCCAAGAGAGGGCCAGGTCCAGGGGATTTCTACAGTGTTAGAGCACATGGAGAACGTCTCCTTCTCACCGTCTCACTCATCAGTTAAGATGATTCCGTGACAAGCACCAGAGTCTTGACCTGCACGGTTTTAGAGTGAATGTGAATTATTCTATGAAACCCGGCCGAGCAGCAGGAGGCGAGGTGGGACCCTCCATTCATAGCACAGTCGTCTTGTCGGGGACACTGGTTCTTTCCAGCCCCCCCTCCAGCACCCTCACACTGGCTTCATCACAGGCCTGGCCCCTGGGTCCCAGGAGGCTGCAGCTGTCACCCCCAGACATGCCAGGCAGAGGAGCAGGTGGGGCCACCTCTCTGTGCCTTCCCCCTTAGGAACGAGGACACCTCCCCAGAAGCCACAGCAGACTCCCACTCCCATCCCAGTTTGGGTCCAGTGCTTCCTCCTGGAGCAGCTGCTGGCAAGTGGGGTGAGATGACCAGGAGTGGCTGAGACGTGTCATCCAGAGGTGGACTTGGCACCGGGAGCCTACCAGTGTGCTTCCCGGCCAGGGCTGCCCTGCTCGGCTTCCAGGAGCTGTGCCCCTTCTCCAGGCCTGGTACCGTGGAGGGCGTCCCAGGGAAGGGACAATGAACAGACACAGACTCTGTCCTGACAGGGGTTCGGGTACTAGGGAGACGAATCGTGTTCATAGGGAAAAAAAACAAAACAAAAAAAAAACCCAACTAAATGGAAGCCTACTGCAATTGCTCAGAAAAATAACTCACAAATGCTCGGCTCAGCACAACTCACCAGGAAATTTCTAAACATCTCTGCACAAAGAGATGGTTTGGATGTTGTGGAGGAGAAAAAAGAACATAAAAATGCATTCTTCCTATTAAAGAGGTTAGCTGAGGAGACAAGATATGCATAAAGGGAGCTGCCTTTGTCTTCCCTCACGCCAGGCAGAGGTAGGCAGGCCCTCGGCTGGTTTAAAGGAGTATTTATGGGGAGTCATTTCCCAGCTTCTGGGGGCCTTTGCATAGCTAAGAGAGAGGCCATTAAGAGGCTTCTGTCGGTTGAGAAGCTTTTCACTCTAAGTAACAGAGAACCAGATTAATGGCGCCCAACGTCAGGATGTTTATTGTTAAGAAGTCTCCAGGTTGGCAGTCAGCTCAGCAAGGTAATCAGGATTTCAGGACTTTTCCATCTTTGCATTGTTGGATTTTTGTGTCTCTTGCCTCATGATGACAAGGTGGCCATCGCAGCTCCAGGCATCAGGTCTGTGTTCTCAGCACGAAGGAGGGTGGCGCCCTGCTGGCACTCCCTTTGGTACCTGTCCTTGTGTTGTACTGAAGCAAACGTGCGTTTCTCAGAAGTCAACCAGCAGGTCTCCCTATGTCTTACTGGCCGGAGCTGGGCCTCTCGGGACCCCTGTGTGCAGAGGGGCTTGGAAATCTGCAGTGAGCGTTGGGAAGGCGAGAACGTGTGAGCGGCTGGGGTCTGGGCCGTCGACAGTGCCGTCCATGGGACTTGGGCTCTGCCATGTGTCTTCTCTTACACCGGCAGGAAGTCCAGAGGGGGCGAGAGTGAGAGCGGAACCATGAAGGAAGGGGCCAGCAGTGCCGTTCAGGGCAGGGTGACTCACTGACTTCACTGGAAGAGTTTTTCTGCAGATTATGGAGGAATTGGGCAAAGGTTTCTGCCTCATTCTTTAGACTGCACTGTCTTGAGAATGGACGTTGGTTTGGGTGTGTGTGTGTGTGTGTTTGAGTCAACCCATTGCACAACTGGCAGAACCAAATCAAAACAAAAGAGAGCAAGCCCCAACTCCCTCCGTCCCGGCGCTCCCGCCTTGCTGTGAGCACAGGGGGAGAAGCCATGGAGGGTGAGTGATCAAAGCAGGCCAGGGACGCAGTCTGGAGCCCGGTCTTTCCCAGCACGTGGTGGAGAAAGCCAAACCTTGACCCAAAGTGAGGCTGAAGCTCAGACCTCACACGTGGCCACAACCCAACAACACAAGGCCTGTGTGGCCTGCTTCTAGTACCTTCACTCCCAGGACAAAGCCCAGAGTTGCTGACTTAGTGCTCAGAGCCCTCCGTGATCTCAGCCGACAGGGACAGTCCCCGTCTCCACGCCACCCTCACCCAGTCACCTGGGCATCCATGCCTGCTACATTCTCACGCCACTGCCAGTGTCCGGGGCTTCTTCTGGTCTGCCTCACCTCTGTTAAGCCTGTTCACTTCTCAGAGCCCTGCTGGCACCTCTCCTCCCACGGAGTGCTCTGGGCCAGGGCCCGGTGTCCTAGAGCCCCTCAACCTGCAGTGTTGCAGGCAACCTGGTGCGGGCTGCCAGCTTGGCCACACGGGCGCCTGTCTCCCGCACACCAATTCTGGGAGAGGCTGCAGTGTGGCCGTACTGTGGGACTGTCACGACAGGAGGGGACACAGACTCCAGCTCAGACCACTGGGGTTTGACTTCTGGCCCCGCCGACTATTAGCTGTGTGACCTTGGTAAGTTATTTAACTTCTCTGAGCTTGTTTCCTCATCTGTAAAATGGGAAGAACAACAGCACTTACCTTATGATGCCATTATAAGAATTAAATGAACGAATATATTCCAAACACTTAGAACAGGGTGTGCAAACAGTTGGGGACATATAAGTATTACTGCATGACTAGCCTGTCAGCTTGGGGAGGAAATTTTTGTCACATCTCCTTTACTTTCCTAGTGAATTCCCTGAGTTTCCACATGAACAGAAGGAAGACTGTGTCTCTGTCTCAAGCTTCCCCTGTCGTGTTAATGACCAAGGAGCTGCAGGGACCACTCCAGCCCCCCGCCCAGGCCAGGAATGGCTCGGAGTGCGGGCTGGTCCCCAAAAGCATCTGGTTGTGCTTCTGACCAGGTCACCTGCTCCGCTGGCCTCTGCTGCAGGGAGGGAGGCCTTCTTGGGCCAGGTCTCTGGGTCCGGCTCCACACTACTGCCCCGTATTCTCAGACAAGCTTGGCCCTGCTCTGTGAAGTACAGCGCCCGCTGTGTCAGGAGAGCTGGCCCAGGCAGCTCCCCGCCTCAGTGTCCCACTGATGCAGAGCCAGGTCTCCCTGCTGAGCTGGCCGCAAGCCCTCCCCCACATGTCTGCGCATTTCCCTTCTGGCACCTGGGTGCCCTTTCTACCCACCGGCAGTCGGACACCAATGCTCAGGGTGAAGGCAGAGGGTTATGTTTTCCTCTGAAAATTAGTAGCTTGTGCTTGGTCAGTGGTTTTGGAAAATTACTTTAATCAGTGGGGAACCTCAAGGAAGGATTCCGCTGGAATCCCGCCATGTCAGATAGGTTTCCGAAGAACCGAAGAACCGTGGTGATTGGAGCAGGACAGGTGCGGGTGGGATCACAGGAAGGACATCTGCTCCGGGCCCCGCCCACGGGGAGGAGCGATCAGGACCAGCTGCGGGAAGCGGACCCTGAGCCCCGGGTCTGTGTGCGTGGACTCGGGGCACTGGGCAGGCAGTAAGAACAGCAGAGGAGGCACAAGAGAGTGCGGGGGGGTGGGGGGGGGACAGGGGGAGATGTCCAGCGGGCAAGGCTCGCCAAGGTGGTGGCACGCTTCATCCCACAGGGGACTCGGGGGGGAGTCGGGATGCAGAATCCGGGGGCTTCAGGCAAGGGGCTATGGCTTTGCCCCCTGTTGGCCTTTGCACAAGGACTAGCCCACCCCACCGTGTCTGGGGAGGTGAGAAGTACCCAGCCCTCTCACACCCAAGGCGGAGGAAGTGCAGTCCGGCCCCACCAGGGCTGTCCTCCCTAAATGAGCTATCAGGAGCTGGTGCAGGCACCCCCAAGTCAGGGGCACACAGGGCATGATAAAATGTGAGCTGTACTTCACAGAGGGGCCGTGCCTTTGTGGGAACCGAAGCGGAAGCTGCAGACAGCAGGGCCCCCGGGCAGAGTCCTGCGGGATCCAGCGCCTCCTTCTGGTGGCCCCGACCCCAGACCGCGGGGGGCGGAGGAAGGGGGTGCGCAGAGCCCCTGCAGAGCACTTTCTCACGAATGTGCTTTTCTTTCAGACTTTATGGTTAATTTATTTATCTGAACACTCGGGAAGGGAAGAAAAGTACCATTTTATGAGTCCAGGACCAAATCAAAAACAATAGCACACTTAGGTGCCCTAATTTTTCTATTCCCAGAGATTTATTCCTCTTTATTATATCTGACAGCAGTCAACAAACACCAAATGGGCGGCCAGCACTCTCAGCACATAATGGCCTGTGCTGTGGCCCAGAGCGGAGCGTTTTCCCCGCGGCAGCTCTCAGACAGGCCACCCTGATCCCAGAAAGGAGCAGTTCCTCGCCCCGCAGCCAGGGGAGTGCGCCGGACTCCCCTGGGAGGGGTGCTGTAAGTCCAGAGTGTGGGGCCTCTTGGGGCGTCAGGGCTTGGCTGGTGGGGTGCTGTGTGAGGGTACCAGTGTGCTGGGGATAGTGGGCAGGGAAGCATGAGGTGCAGGCAGACTGCCAGCAGCCTCTGAGAACATGCAGCCGGGAGAGCCCTGTTGTGGGGTGGGGCCCAGCGCGTGAGTCTGTCAAAGCCCACGTCCTGTTGTACAGGGTCTGGCCTTACCCCACTGGGCCGTCGTTTGGGCCGCCTTATGCCCAGGCGCTCAGCCTGGGAGTCTCATGGAGGCCATAGGTACACTCCTATTTTAGTGCCCCTTTGTTCCAAGCCACAGCAGCTCCTGCTGGGATCCCAGCCCTACCTCATGTCCCCCTTGGGTGTCTCGGCAACTTCCCAGGGTATTGCCATCTCCCGGGTTCCTGCCTCCGCCTGTGACTCCAGCTGGTTGTGCCTGACCCACAGGGAAGCTGCCGCTCTGCCCGTTGACTCAGAGACCAGAAAGCTCAGAGATCACCTACCTCCCAGAGCTGACTCTGCGCTGGCCACCAGGCAGGAGTGCAGAATGGGCCCTTCCATTAATCACCTCCAGCACTCTGTGACCAGGACGTCAATCTGGGAAGACTACACTGAAGGCTTGGGAAAGCGCCAAGGAACAGAGATCTGGAGCAGAGACAGATGTGGCTGCCCCCGGAGCCCTCAGGTCTAGGTCTGACCTTACGAGGTGCCTCCATGTGTCAGGGGCACTGTCCAAACAAGGGCCTCCATTGCACGGGAGTCCAGACCCAGCCGGCAATGAGGCCTGGGGAGCCTGAGGCCAGCGCTGGTAGTGTCTCCTTCCTGACTCCCTCTGCTGTGATGGCTTATGGCTAGTCCAGTTCCTTCAGGGGACACTGTCCCACCTCCACACTCCTTGAATATGGCCACATGCAATCAATAGCAAGAGAGAGGACTCTGCACTGTTTGGACCGACCTGACCCACGCTGAGTCATGAATAGCACAGGTCAGGCTCAGCCTTGCCCTGCTGGTGGGGGGCGGGGGGGCTCGTTGGCCTTCTCCTCACTGTAGTTGGGGGGGCACTCACCTAGGACCCACTGCGACTGCTCTGCCTCAACACTCAGCCATTTATAGGTGCTTTCCCATCTAAATCCAAAAATATAAAAGCTGTGCTTTCCCTTCGGAGTGACACTACTGGAGATCCAGTGCTGGATCCATCTCATGACCAGTTTTCTTCCTGACCAAACCCTGAGCACTCTCGGACCCATCAGGGTTGCTAAAAAGCTTGGCCAAAAGAACATATGCGCCTTGAACAGGCACTCCTGGGCTTCGGCCCATGTCAAGGAAGGGACTTTGCTGGCTGTGTCCCCGGGGCCCTCAGGAGGACAGGTTCTCAGAACCACTCTGGGTCTGGCATTCATGAAGCCTGAGACGCTGAAGATACAATGTTAATGGTCTCCACTAATTCATGCTCTGCCTTTCTGCTTGTAAAAAGAGAACCTTCCTTCTCGTGACACCTCCATTTATTCAGAATTAGCATGTAAAACCCTAAATTGGGCATTCTGCACTCGGGTTCTGACAGAGCCATTACTTTTTATGCTGAGAGAGTTGAGTTAATTTTAAGTTATTGAGGCCCAGCACCTGAGTGAAGCGAGCATCTTCAAACATATCTGGCATCTGTGGGTTCCATGAAGCAGGAGCACAAACTGGATTAAAATCCATTGCCCCTCTGCTGGCCAGATGCATATATACGGTTTGGCCGAGGGAGACCTCGTGTTGCCATTAATTTTGCAAGAACAGGTTTTCTGCAGAAATAGGACAGCCTCTCTGTCCCTCCGGTAAACAGAGGCTAACACACAGGTTACAGCTGCCTCCTGACCCAGGTAAGGAGTCGGTGGCCCCACATCGTCTATTCCCTGCTCTTTACCAGCCCTGCTGCTGGGCACTTAGGCTGTGTAAAACAGACGAAAATTACATTATAGGCACAGGACTCCAGTCAAGATGGCAGAGTGGGTAAATGTTGTGCCCACCTCTTCTCACAACCAAATCAAAATTACAACTGAACTGTAGAACAACCATCACTGAGAAACGCCTGAAGTCTAGCTGAACAGAAGCCCTACCTCTAAGGATATGCAGAAGATGCCACCTGAGACTGGTAGGAGGGGCAGAGACGCAAAATTGACTGGTCCCACACTCACATGTGGCAGTTAAAAATTGGGAGGGATATCCCAGCTGTGGAGGTCCACCCTGAGAAGTGAGGGGTCCCAGCCCCACATCAGGCTCCCCAGCCCAGGGTTCCAGTGCCAGGGAGAGAAGTCCCCATAACTTCTGGCTGTGAAAAGCAGCGGAGATTGTGGTTGAGTGAGAGGAGGGCAGCTGCACTCCCAGGGCCACCCATGAACTTACTTGTTGATGGACTCACACACTCTGAGCTCCAGCACTGGGGCAGCAGCTTGAAGGCACCATCAAAATAAGGTGAGAGCTGAGTTGTCTGGCTTTAGAGCGAAGGCTGGAGGGGCAGCTTTCTTCCAGACAGAAGTGCTGGCAAAGGGCACTGTCCCTTTCTTGAGCCATGCCTCCTCCCAGCATGCTGACACAGGCGGCTGCCATATCTGAGTCTCCATCAACCTGGCTAACACCTTTCACGCTGCTCTGGTGATTCCCTGAGACCCCACCCCACCCAATTTATAGGCCCACTCAAGCCACTCCCAGTGGCTTTTCTACACCAATGTCCTGTCTTGTTAATGCTTCAGACTTTCCTAAAATCTCTCCAAGGTTCACTGACCCCAAAAAGCAGCATCTGGCCTTGGCCTGTCCCGTACCTCTGGCTGTGCAGGCCTATGCTTGGCACCAGTAGCAGCCAGCTTCAGTTCACAACATAATCACTCCCAGATGCCTCCAAGCCCAGCACAGGGAACTCCCAACTGCAGATCACTTTGTAGCTCCTATCAGGTGGCCTTGGGTAGGGCATGGGCAATGGCTGAACTTGGCCAGCACCCGAGCCCCTCCAAAGAAGCCCCAGAACCAATACACTTGGTGGTCAGCTTCAGAGATCACCAGAGCACCACCCAGTTAAAGCAAATGACGCACCCAAAGGGCACACTGTCCAGACATCAGAGCGAATCATGCTTTGTACAGTCAGCCCCTGCACCACAGCCTCCACTGTAGTCATAACCAGTCCTCACAACCAGTCAGGCCGAGGGTCAGTCCCTCCTACAGATGTGCAAACAGCAACAAAGGCTCAACTATAACAAGAGGGCACACACAACACACACAAGGGACACACCTGGAGCACTCAGCTCAGGTGACCAGGGAGACTGTTCCACTGGGTCCCAAAGTCCTTTGGGAAAAGAAAACCTACTACTGTGTTTCCCCGAAAATAGGACTTACCTGGACAATCAGCTCTAATGTATCTTTTGGAGCAAAAATTAATATAAGACCTGGTCTTATAGTAAAATAAGACCGGGTCTTTAATATAATATAATATAATATAACACAATATAATGTAATATAATGTAATATTATAATATAATACTGGGTCTTATATTAATTTTTGCTCCAAAATACACATTAGAACTGATTGTCCAGCTAGGTCTTATTTTCAGGGAAACACGGTACATAATGACACTTTGCCAAGACTGGGACACATAGCAAGTCTACCTACTATGTAGAAACAAACACAGGGAGGCAGCCAAAATGAGGAGACAAACATGTCCCAAATGAGAGAACAGAACAAAGTTCCAGAAAAAGAACTAAACAAAATGGAGACAAGCAATCTACCAGACACAGAGTTCAAAACACTGGTTATGAGGATGCTCAGTGATCTCAGTGAGAACTTCAACAAAGAGATAGGACACATAAAAAAAGAAATAGAAAACATAAAAAAGAACCAGTCAGAAATAAAGAATACAGTAATTGAAATGAAGAATACAATAGAAAGGATCAACAGTAGATTTGATGAAGCAGAGGATCAAATCTGTGATTTGGAAGATAAGGTAACAGAAGACACCCAAGCAGAACAGAAAAAAAAAAAAAGAATTAAAAAAACATGAAGATAGTTTGAGAGACCTCTGGGACAATATCAAGTGTACCAACCTTTGCATCATAGGGGCACCAGAAGGAGAAGAGAGAGCAAGGGATTGAGAACCTATGTGAAGAAATAATAACTGAAAACTTTCCTAATTTTCAAAGGAAATAGATATATAAGCCTAGGAAATGCAGAGTCCCAAACAAAATGAACCCAAAGAAGCCCACGTGAAAGCACATCATAATTAAAATGCCGAAGGTTAAAGACAGACAGAATCCTAAAAGCAGAAAGAGAAAGGCAGTTAGTTACCTACAAGGGAGCTCCCAGCCAGTAGGGTGCAAAGTAGCCCCTCTCTGAGGAGGGGACACACTCCCAGAGCGCCCACCCTCTGCCGGGGCGTCTGCTCCCAGGACAGTGCTCTCCTCTCCCAGCAGCCCATGCTTCCCCAGGAAACCCCCATTCTCCTTGGTCCCCCCTCCCCCACCATTGCCAGGGAGCAACACTCCTCGTAGCCTGCCCACCCTGTCCCCAGTGTCATTTAAGGTGGCATGTGTGACCGCTCTGACCAGGTGCTAAACAGCTCTGATTTTGCAAATGATCACACCACTGATATTTACTGCTAATTGGATTGTCTGCAGACATGTGAGCTACTCTCCAAGCAAATTTAACAAATACGTCGATGCTATCTGTCAGGGCTGCCAACGTGTCACTGGCAGCTTGACTTCAGGCCACCTTAATGTCCCTTCCGGGAAGCAGAGCTCCTCTGGCCTGCGTGGAGGGTCCAGAGCTTGCAGCCCTCTGAGCACCGGGGATTTGGGCTGAAGGGGATTACTGGGGCTACTATCTGTGCTGGAGCCTGGGAGCGGCCAGACTGAGGCCTGTGGGGATGGTGCAGACCACCTGGAGCTGTGCAGAGGCCCGTGGGGACGGTGCAGACCACCTGGAGCTGTGCAGAGCCTCCTCCCATTGATTTCCAGCCTGAACTTGAACTGAATCCAGGAGCAATTGGGTTGGAGCAAGAGACAGCTGGCTGCCTGTGCCTTGGGCTGCAGCTCCTGGGAGAGGCAAGCCAGCGACCTGGAGGGCCAAGCCCGGTCTCGCCCTACTGTGAAATGGAAAACAGCCAGCACATGGCCAAGACGCCTGTGGGTCTTCGCTATTCACCTCGGTTATGGGAGGAACCCACAGTGCCCACTGCGCCTGTCCCAGGATGACCACAGCCCAGCTCAGCTCAGATGGCAAAGGCCGCCTGGCCGCCCTAAGCTGAAAGGACTCACATCCATCTGCCGGAAGCAGGCGGCGGCACCAACAAGTGTCGTGTTCAGTTTTAAAATGCCACAAATAACAGATTTATAGATTTTTCTAAATACATTATTTTAGCTTGACAGCATTAATCATTCATGCTTCCTTCTTTCATTTTTCTACCTGCAATGGATTATTGAAACAGAAAATAACAACGAGAAAGGCTAGCAGCAGTATCAAAATGTCAAGTTTGTACTTAGAGTTGTATGGGCCCAGACAGGGTCAAGGGCCCCAATTATTTGTGTGTGTACACAGTGGTACGACACGAAAGGTTATGTCACCTACAGCTATTCTCCTGCAGATTTAAATAGGACTGATATTCAGCTGTGCAGGGAGCTGCTGACGTGGAACCGAGAATTGTAGCGAACTGCCGACTCCGGTGTCAGAACCTGAGATATGAGCGGGTGTGCGTGAGGTGTAGCTCTGGGCAACACCACACGCCACGGCGCAGAGCCGCCAGTCACTTCGGTCATTTCTGACCTGCTCCTCGTCACTTAAGGCAGAGAGTAAAGTCACAGTGCCAGGCGAGGGGCAGAATGTCGGGCCTGGGCGCTTTCCGAGATGCCGTCGGGAGAGCAAGATGGGGCACAGCAATCACGCCGAAAAGGCACCTGGGCACTCATGTGGGTCTGAAAGGGCGTCCCTGGTGCCCCTGGGCTGGTGGTGTTGGAAGGAGGGCTGTTCCGCAGCTTCTGAAAGTCCCTGTCCCCTGTTGGAATATAGCCGTTGCGGGGGGACATCTGTAGGAACAATCTGCCACTTGGTCAGTAAGCACGGAGCTGACTTCTTGTTTTCAGTTAATGAGTCGCGACCCCATGTCTTGCTTATAGCTATTCGATGACTATTTGCAGTCGGTGGATGGATGAGATTGTCCCTGGCGACAATGCATTAGATTCTGCAATGTCCCCTCACAGACAACTCCACAGATCATTTGACCCCACCGCCACCAATCGAGGTCTGTTCCAGCCAAAACAATAGTGCGAGACCTGAGATGAAGCAGTTGTGACAAGTCACTGAGCTGTTGCTCAGACAGAGGGCTCCACAGCACTATGCAGGCTTCCTTACCCCATGTGCTGGGCCGACCTGGGGAGGATGGCCCTCTGACCCCACCTCTGGGGCAGTGAACCTGACGAGGGTAACGAGTGCGGGGAAGGACCGCATGCTCGCCCTGGTTTTCCCACCACTTGGGAATTTGGGGAGCAATTGGTTGCATTAGGTCAACGTTTTATGGCCCAGGTTGCCAACGGGGGAGAACCCAGAAAGCAGTTATTCCCAATACCAATGTAGTTTGTGCTGCCACAGAAATGCCACCTCTGGTAGCCAGGGGTACCCACAAGGTGACGTCACAGACCTCAGACTGTCTGGTAATTCCTGATCCAGGCACCATCCCATCTCTCCCGGTTCTCACCCCTTCTCCAACTTCCCGCACTCCAGCCCCGCTGCTCTCCTCTGGTGCTAGGGGATATATCCCACACTTCTTATTCTTTTCATTTAAGATTTTTATTAAAATATAACTAACATACAATATTATATTAATGTTAGGTGTACAGCATAGTGGTTAGACATTTATAAAATTTAAGAAGTGATCCCCCTGACTAGTCTAGCACCCACCTGGCTAGGTCCCCTCAAAGTAACGTTTTGGGCTTTTTCTGATAAATACCAAGAAGTG
The DNA here is from genome assembly GCF_004115265.2 of Rhinolophus ferrumequinum. NCBI lineage: Eukaryota > Metazoa > Chordata > Mammalia > Chiroptera > Rhinolophidae > Rhinolophus > Rhinolophus ferrumequinum. Next base: position 1,224,301 of record NC_046298.1, on the reverse strand, counting down.
GGATTACTGGGTCCTTCTTTGTCTCCTGTTATAGCCTTTGTTTTAAAGTCTGTTCTGTCTGGTGTAAGTATTATTATCCCAGCATTTTTTTTTTCATTTTCATGAAACATCTTTTTCCCACACCTTTACTTTCAGTCTGTGTGTCTTTTGATCTGAAGTGAGTCTCTTGTAGGCAGCATATTATATGGGTTTTGTTTTCTTGTCCATTCAACCACTCTAGCTTTTGATTGGAGCATTTAATCCATTTACATTGAAAGTAATTGTTGAGAGATACGTAGTTATTGCCACTTTATTATTCACATCTTTTATCTTTTATCTTTTTTTTTTTTTTTTTTTTTGGTCTTAAAGCAGTCCCTCTAACATTCCTTGTAATATTGGTTTGATGGTGAGGAATTCCTTTAGCTTTGTTTTGTCTGAGAAGATCTTTATCTGCCCTTTGATTCTAAATGACAGCCTGGCTGGGTAGAGGAATCTTGATGTAGGTCCTTGCTTTTCATCACTTTGAATATTTTCTGCCAATCTCTTCTGACCTGCAAAGTTTCTGTTGGGAAATCAGCTGACAGTCATATGGGGGCTCCTTGTAGGTAACTGACTGCTTCTCTCTTGCTGCTTTTAAGATTCTTTCTTTGACTTTAGCTCGTGGCAATTTCATTATAATGACTTACTGTGGGCGTCTCTGGGTTCATCTTGTTTGGGACTCTCTGTGCTTCCTGGACTTGTATATCCATTTTCTTCACCAGGTTAGGGAAGTTTTCTGTTACTATTTCTTCAGATAATTTTGTTCAATTTCTTGCTCTCTTCTCCTTCTGGTGCTCCTATGATACAAATGTTGGTACGCTTGATATTGCCCCAGAAGCCCCTGAAACTCTCATTTTTTTGGATTCTTTTTGCTCTTCTGATTGGATGTTTTCTGCTTATCTTCTAAATCGCTGATTCAGTCCTCTGCTTTATCTAATCTATTCTTGATTCCCTCTAATGTATTCTTCAATTACTGTATTCTTTGTTTCTGACTGGTTCTTTTTTTTATGTTTCCTACCTTCATTTTTATATTTCCTTCCTCTCTGTTGAAGTTCTCCCTGAGATTACTGAGTATCCTTATAACCAGTGTCTTGAACTCTGTGTCTGGAAGATTGCTTGTCTCCATTTTCCTTAGTTCTTTTTTTGGAGCTTTGTTCTGTTCTTTCATTTGGGACATGTTTCTTTGTCTCCCCATTTTGGCTGCCTCCCTGTGTTTGTTTCTATGTATCAGGTAGGGCTTCTATTTCTCCCAGTCCTAGTAGAGTGGCCTTATGTGGTAGGTGTCCTGTGGGGGCCAGGGGTGCAGTCCAGATGTGTACCACTGTGGAGCACTGGGTGTTCCATGTGTGTCCATTGTGTGGGTTGTGTGTGCCCTCCTGTTGTAGTTGAGACTTGATTGCTGTTTGCACATCAGTGGGAGTGATTGACCCTCGGGCTGATTGGTTGTGAGGACTGGTCATGACTACAGTGGTGTATCTATTGTGCAGGGGCTGACCCTACAGAGCAGGATTCACTTTAGCAGGGCTCTGGTGCCTGCCCAGTCTGCCCTTTGCATGTGTAGTCCTTGGAGGTGGCTGGGTGATACTCTGGCCACATTTGCAGCTAGCCACTGGGCCTGCCTGCCCTGGGGCCTCTGAGAGGGGACCCGCTGCTGGCCAAGTTCAGCCACCATCTGTGCTCTTCCCAGGGCCACCTGACATGAACCACAAAGAATCCAGAGATGGCTGCCACCCACACTGTTCTTAGAGGTGTCTTGAGAGGCTGAACTGCTAACCAAGGCCAGCTGCTCCTAGTGCTGGTGTTAGGGCTGCTCAGCCAGAGGTACGGGACATCCCAAAGCCAGATGCTGTTTGTCTTGGTTTTATGAACCTTTGAGATACTTTAGGAAAGTCCACAGCATGAGCCAAAGCAGGACATTTATATGGAAAAGCCATTGGTAGCAGCTTGGATACGTCTGAGAGTTGGGTGGTGTGTGGTCTCAGGGAATCACTAGGGCAGGGCAGACAAAAGGTGATAGTCAGTTTGGTGGAGACCCAGATGTGGTGTCTGCCTGCATCTGCACACAGGGAAGTGGGGGAGCTCAACAAAGAAACAACGGCTTCCACCAGCTCCTCTGGGAAAAAGCTGCCTCTCCAGCCCTCACCCTGCCGCCAGTCAATTCAGTTCCTCCCCGTATGTCCTTTTCACCTTTTGAGCTGCTGCTCCAGCCCTGGAGCCCAGAGCAAGTGATTCTACCCAGAAGTAAGTCTGTGTGTGGTCCATTTAAAAGGAGTGTCTGCATCTCCAGCTTCCCTCTGTCTCACTCAGTCACAATCTCTGCTGGTTTTTACAGCCAGAAGTTGTGGGGACTTCTCTCCCCAGCACTATAAACCTGGACTGAGGAGCCTAGTGTGGGGCTGGGACCCCTCGCTCCTCACGGGGACCTCCACAGCTGAGATATCCCTTCTGATTTTTAATGGTGACACTTGGGTGTGGGACCAGCCCGTTCCATGTCTCCACCCCTCCTCCCAGTCTTGAGGTGGCTTCTTCCGTATGTTGGTAGTTGTACGGTTTTGGTTCAACTAGATTTCAGGCGATTTTCAGTAATGGTTGTTCTGTGGTTTAGTTGTAACTGATGTGGTCCTGAGAGGAGGTAAGCACAGTGTTTACCCACTTTGCCATCTTGACTGGAAATCCTCCTATGTTCCCCATCTTTGCTCTTTCTGTCTCCACTGCCCTGATGGCATCCCTTTCTCCTTCTACCCCTCCCTTTTCAAGTGTCAAGTACCCACCCTCTCTCCTGGCCCTCTGCAAGGCTCCACACGCTTCAGGAATCATTACCAGCATTTCCTTCTATACTAGTTAGGACTAACGGAAGAAAGCAAGCTTGCTTCCTATAGACCTCAGCAAAAAAGGGAAAACATATAGGATGAGAACGATGCATAGTTTTCACCAAGAAACAAAAGGAAAGCTGTTTCCAGGCCTCAAAACTAGATGGAATGAATGTGTAAACAAAGTATGTTATATCCACACAAGCAGCAAAGGACTGATATGTACTGCCATGTGGATGGGCCTTGAAAACAGTATGTTAACTGAAGCCGGGCACCAAGGCTGCACATTATATGACATGTCCCGGGCGGCACATCCACAGAGACAACGTGGACTAGAATTGCCAGCGGCTGGAGGAAGAGGGGGAGAGGGACTGAGAGCTGATGAGTGTGAGTTTACTCCTGGGGGAGGCGGCAATGTCCTGAACTTAGCAGTGATCAGTAAACAACTCTGAACCCCCAACACACTGCACTGTGTACTTTGCAGGATGTATTTTATGACATGTGAGTTATAGATCATAAAACAAAATGAATGATGAGAGCCAGGGACAAAAGCACCGCTTGCTTCCCCCCTCTGTCCTCTCTTCTGAACAGCTCGCTGACTCTTCTTGCTCCCTAGTCACCCTGGAAGAATGCCACCCACAGCCATTGCGTTGGTGCTGCTTTGCATGAGGCCAGTGGCACGGAGACGGGGGACTCTTGGTCCCAATTCCAAATTTCTCGGAAAGGAGCTAGTTGGCCCAGATTGCATCAGGTTCTCACTTCTGGGCCACTCCACTACAGTTGGGAGTGGGAGGGAGGAAGGCTGGTAATCTGTCTTCTCAGTGAGGTCGTATAAAGTGAGAGAAGGAGGAGCTTCCAGAAAGCAGGGGGGCGGGTGGACCACCCAATATAGGGACAATCCAGCATCAATACTGATCTTTCAATATATGGCTAAAGTGTTCACACCTGTGAAATGGACAGAACTAGAGGTAGAGGTGGAGGTAGAGATGGAGACAGAAACAGAGATGGAGATGGAAGTGGAAATGGAGACAGAGACAGAGGTCGAGATAGAGGGAAAGATACCATAGAGACAGAGACAGACATATAGATATTAGTTTCACCTCCTCCAATACCATTTAGCTACACTTTTCTACCTGGCAATTGTCTCTGTCTTTCCCTGATTTTTTTTTCTGTGAGTCTTATCTTCTCAATTATACGAGGTGTGATCAAAAACTACAGTGAATGTTTAAATTAAAAAAAAATTATTACAGTAAAAGACACATTGCCATTAGTCCCCCGTGCTTCAAACACACTTATCCCATTGTTCTTGCTACTTTCTAAAGCAGTTCTGGAAGCCCCCTTTCGTGAGTGTCTTTAGTTGCACTGCAGCTGCCTTGATGTCCTGAATCAATTCAAAACGTTTACTTTTCATGGTCATTTTGACTTTGGGGAAGAGCCAGGAGTTGCACGGTGCCAGATCCAGTGAATAAGGTGGATGATGACACACAACAATGTTTTTATTTGTCAGAAATTGCCATATACCAGAAGTGATGTGTGACACTGAACCTTTCCGTTGTGATCACAAAATACAGTAAATTCTGCTGCCGAGTGCCATCCAATGAAAAGGCAGGGATCTTCAATAGGGGAAGTGGCGCGTTGAACCTTAGTAACAGTGTGTGACAAGTTTCAACTTGTTCAGTGCAGTCAGTCGGGTGTGAGCTACGGTTGAGAAAAGGTGTGTTTTAAAGTGTGCCGTAAATCATCCTCCATCATGACAACACTCCGTGTCGCACATCGCTTCTGGTTTATGGTAATTTCTGTCAAATAATAACATTATGGGGTGTCCTCATCCACCTTATTCACCGGATCTGGCACCGTGTAACTTCTGGTTCTTCCCCAAAGTCAAAATGATTCAGGACATTGAGGCAGCCACAACAGTGCAACTAAAGACACTCACGAAAGAGGACTTCCAGAACTGCTTCAGACAGTGGCAGGAACTATGGGATAAGTGTGTTCTAAGTGAGGGTGACTAATGGCAATGTGCCTTTTACTCTAATAATTTTTTTTTATTTAAACATTCACTGTATTGTTTGATCACTCCTCATTTTGTACACCTGAAACCAATAAAAAACAAAACAAAACAAAACAAAAAAACTTTACCAGGTACAAGGGCTACTGTCTTCTTTGTGCCCTCCCTTGTCTTCATATCTCCATAGCATCAGACACAGCCCTGGAGGCCTTCACTAGAATTTAGTGTGTGGAGTCTGGTTCCATCTGGGCCTGGATCCAGAGTTGGTGTACGCTGATGCAGTTTGGGAGGCTGTCTTTAAGAGTATGCCACACACACAAAATTTGGATCAGAAATTAATACTTAGAAGGAGAAAAGAAATCACCTAAAAATACGTTTGAAAAAGCTGAAAAATGCCACAAATATCTCAGAAAACAGAATATTTTATTAGTCAATTAATTTTCATTAACATTCTGACACAAGTGTACAGCACACTTCTTGTCCTACCATTTTTTTGTCTGCATCCTCTTTGACCAACAACTTTATAATGTCGTCTCCCGGGGGGGCTTAGAGGGTCCCCCCTCCCGCATGAATAAAACATGCATATTCACATACAGATGAATCTGCTGAGTGACGTCATGCTATAGATCTGTGCCTGACAAGCATATGAAGTCTTGTGCATTCTGTTTTTTCTTATTCCTCATCAAAAAGGAGAAAGAAGTGTGGTATATTTCTAATAGCATGCTTTGTGTTAAATATATCCCTGATGGGAGAGGACTTTCGTTTTGACTAGGCATCAAGAATAACTGACCCTAGGTGAATAATTTTACATATCTGACGACTGGAAGAATTTCCACAGAAGACATTTGTCTCCAAAGTCCTCAGCCTTGTGAAGCCTTCACAGTCCACACATGTCTCGTGTAGGAGCCACTGGACTACACATGTGTCAGTAGGCACTCAGGCCCTGCCGTTCCATGGCTTGTGTGGGGTAGGTTGGTACAGAAGGCAAGAGGAGTCTTCTGCACCCATGTGATTCCTACAAGCCATCAGTATGGCAACTGTACAGCTACACCCGGAAGGAACTGGACACACATGAAAATATCCCTCTAAACTCAGGGCGCATGTGTCCACACTCGGCTTTCTTAGCCAGACCCCAGAGCTGCCCAGGGCCACTCACTGCAACCTACACAAGAGGACTTAGGGCACAGGGGTGTCAAAGTGTTCCCCACCGATGGCGGCGGAAACTGTAAAATCCTCAAAAGCCCGTGACCACATGGTCACATTCTCAAGGCCCGTGTCAGGTTTCTGAAGGAGCCTGTGCAGCTAAGGGGCCCTGGAGGTGAAACCCCATGCGGTGGCAGTGACACTGGGTGTTGGGGAAGGGAGGGCTGGGAGCAGTTGTGGGACGGGCTGCAATGGGGCGTGTCTTTTACTTTCTTCTCAAATGGAGTCACGAGGTGGTGGTTAGAATCTGACAGCCATGGATGTCAGCTCCTCCTAGAAGCACAGCGTCTGCAGTCACGGAAGGGGGTCCCTGTCTTGTGGCTCTCAGCTCATGTCCCTGTCTCTCCTTGACCGTAAGCCTAGCAGGTCCCAGCAAACACCTGCTCGAGGAGCAGATGGAGGGTGTGATGGGTGAGTCTACCTCTCCTGATGTGAGGGCCTAACAAGATAATGGGTATACATGTGTTTCGTAAATAGCAACTTGCTGTACCCAAAATAGGTTGAACAAAAGGGCCAGTTCGCTTAAGACGCTCCCTGTCCCACAGGCGGGATACTCGGTAATGTTTCTGGAAAACATCCTCTCACCGACCACATCAAGTAGACAGAGGCACTTCTTTTCAAGGGACTCTAAGACTATCACTGACCCACATTGTCCTTTGTCATCAGGACTATGTGACGAGCGGGACAGAGAAACCCCGCAGCCATAGCTCAGGTTTTATATAATGTCAGTATTTTCAGAGGTGTACCTCCCATGAACTGAAAATGTGCTTTGATATGTACTTAATAAAAGCAGATATTAACCCACAGATGTCTCATTTTAAAGCGAGACGTCTTTTTCCTTGCCTCACCACCAGTTGTCTGTCACCCTTGGTCCCTCATTCTGGCCTGGGTTTTTATTTAAGGGTGACTTAGTAAAAATAACTCTATGGAAGCAGCGAGTCAGCCAAGCATGGAAATTGCCTTATCAGATACTGTGCAAATGACCAGAGATCCTTCTGAGAGGCTCATGTGGAAAGAGAGCATCTTCTCATTGGCTTCAGGCCCGGCTGGAGTTAGGGGCACAGGTGGTGGCACCAGCTCTGGGTCTCCTCCCAGCTCAGCCCTGCTCCCGTGGTGGCCAGGCATTGACAAAAGCTCCAGAGCCCCATTTTACTCGGTTCGAGTCCACTGGAAGCCAAGAGAGCTTTGTTCCCAAAAGTCACAGCATAATCCCTGGGGTTCCTCGGCTCTGATTCACCCATAGGCCCACGTCTGAACCCGGCACTGTAGCCAGAGAAGTGTGGTTATTTGATTGGCCAGGACGAGCCGTGAGCCACGCTGGTGGGGAGAGGCGTGTCAGCCCCACTCTGACTGACAGCTGAGGGTGGGGGAGGCGGCTCTTCACCAAGCAGGTGCTGGGCAGGGCCACGCCTCCAAAACCACCAGCCAATGGCCATCTGTCCAACCGCCCTCCCAGACAGTTGTTCTGAGATTCACACCAGAAGGACCAGGCTCTAGCACCCCCGACAGCCACGCCTGAACTGTCCTTCAGGGTGGTCAGCTTGTGAGAGCAGCAGTCATCTGCCACACAGTGGTCCTCATCAGTTGTCCTAAGCAAAGATGATGGCCCCACATCCCCAAACCACGGAGCACGTGTTCTGCGGGATTCCCAGACAGCTGTTAGCTGTGGTTCTTCTGAAAGGTGGTATAAACAGATCAGTGCCAGCTGAAAGTTTTAATTAGATTTATTAATTCCAGAACGCAGTTGAAATGTGGTGAATATTGATTGTAATGGCCTCTGTTTTAAATATAATTAATTCATGATCTACATAATTGCTCATTACCTGTCCCTTAATTATAGGGCATAAAACATTGTTTATCACTAACAGAGTACTGATGGGAAGATGGGCTCTGATATCTTAAGGTTCTTGGTATCTTTGTTGAGAGCAACGAGACATTTCATTTTCTCTGGAAGGGAAGAGAGAGAGAGAAAAAGGAAGCAATGTCTTCAGTGACAACCAGTTTGCAGAGACAACCTGATAAACACGGGCATTTGCCGTTCTTTTATGACTCCCTTTTCTGACAAGATAAAATAAATACTCTTTTGTGGGACTTCACAACTGCACAAGGCTAGAGCTACCGTCCAAAGAAACTGAATATTTTGAGTCTAGCTAGACCGTGTCGAGGCCCACTCATGGGCAGTGAGAACATTCCAGCAGTTTGACAATTCCCGTACAGGACCATGAAGAATTTCAGGGTCTTTCTTCATCGACCGCTTGTATCAGCAGGATACATCTTGTCTAGAACAGACAGTGTACAAGCCTATAGCCCTTTCTGTTTTCCATGCACGATAAATCCTGGCGAGTTCACGTGCCTGGTTTTTAATTAAAAGTCCAAGCCACAACACCTGAACTACATCACGTACAAAAATAACACGTCAGAAAATCGGAGTTAGGTGACGTTGCAGTGGGTGTTGCTTCTGCTGGCCTTCAGGAAGCTGCTTACAGAGACTGTGCGTGGTGAGCATCGCTGGAGAGGAGGGCTGGACGGAGGGCGTCCGTGTGTGGCAGGAGCTCAGCACTTTCTGGTGGGAGGGTGGCGGGCACATCTAGAGGAGTGTAGGGCTAAGGGGATAGCAAGTGCCATCGCGGGGCGTGCGAGCAAAGTGGGCAGCCACCAGGCCACCTCTGTGGGATGTTTCTGCAGGAGAACGAGTTACCTCGGCCACAGCTCTGCACCCATCTGGCTGAATGGAGGTTTGTCCCACTGTCCCCAAAGTAGGGAAGCCATGACCGCACACATATATGAAACAAACCAGTGATTAAACATTTCTGACCGAGTGTTTTAGTTCCATCTGTGTAAGTTTCCACGACCTTCAGTAAGCATCAGGGGAGGTTAAAGGATCAGGCTGGTGACAGAGCCAGCGAAATAAGAGTCAATCCCGGAAGAACGAAAGCCCTGTGTTCAAAGCGGGCACTGCCTCCTTCACACCCATCATAAGAAAGAAGCCGACAGTTTCTCTCAGCGGAAAGCCTCTCTGTCAGGCCCCACCAAGTGGTGTTGGCAAATACGAGAGGGCTCTGTGGGAGGAGCAAGTGCAGGCTTCCTGCCCGCACCCACTGGTGACGGCTGAAGCCTGACATGGGGACTCATCTGGCCATGCCCGTGGTGTGGTGCGCTCCCCGGGGCTGTGTGACAGCGGGCCGCACACTGGGCGGCTTAAACCCCCACGGTGTTTCCTCCCCGACTGGAGGCGGCTTCCGAGACCCGTGTCGGTGAGACTGTCCCTTCTGAGCCTCTGTCCTCGGTTACAGATGGTTTCCTCCTCCCCAGGTTGTCACATGCTCATCCCTCTGTGTGTCTGCATGCTGTTTCTTCCTTATAAGGACACCACTCATGTTAGATTAGGGTCCACCCTTAAGACCTCATTTAAATTAATTACGTCTTCAAGCACCCAAATGCAGTCCAATTCTGAATGGCTGGGAACCTGCTCTTTAAATGATAGACTGTCGTATCAACCCCAGAGAGCCTCCCTGGCCACCTCCCCAAGAACAGGACGTCTGGAGTTCCTAAGTGGGGCTGCCCCCAGGGGACATCAGACAACATCTGGAGACATTTTGGGTTGTCACAGCTGGAGGGGCTGCTCCTGGCATCTAGTGGGTAGAGGTCAGAAATGCCACTTAACTCTGACATAAACAGTGCCAGCGTCTAATATGGCGGATTTTCCTTTCTTGTCATTTAAGCCACCTACGTGGAGGAGGAAGCCTGGGGGTGAGGAGACGGCAGCAAAGCCTCCTCTGCGCAGGCTTTCCCCTAGCGAGCTGCTGTGTGCGTGTGTGACCTCAGACCACCTGACCCTGGCCACGCTGCCTTCGTGCTTCTTTGAGACCATTCTCTGCAATTCAGGGAAGGTCTACTTCCTTTTAGAGTTATGATTGCTCTTAGGCTTTCTAGAAAACTCCTCGAGGGTCCAGAAGGCTAATAACAAAATAGGTGAGTTTAAGTGGGACCACCCCCATGAAGCTCTTACAGCTGGTCTTCCATTTCCTCTTCAGCAACCCAGGGAAAGCTCAAAGCGTCTGCTCCTGCCTGTGGTGTGAGGACAGCAGGGTTGTGTCCTGGCAAATGAGCAGGAAATGGAAACAGCAGGGCAGTCGGGAAGGGTAGACGCACAGGGGCCTCCAGGGTTGTCAGACCCAAACTCAGGCAGGTGAGGGAGGCCTTGCTCCCCTAAGTGTGGGTTTCTGCAGGCCTTTGGGACTGACACCTCCCGGCAGGCAGGGCACACGCCAGCCTACTCTCTGGGGCCCCTGTGCCAGGCCATGCTCAGGCCTCATACCTCCTCGTCCCTTTGCTCCAGCTACCTGCTCAGCAGAGCCTGGGATGAGAAGGCTTCGTCCTCCGACACCATTCTGGAAGAGTCTTTGTAGCTGAGCCTCTGTCTCAGGCTGGGTTCCCTGGGAGGAGTTACAAGCAGAAGGCTTACTTGGGAGACCCCTGTGGGGAAGTGAGGAGGGCAGGAGTGGGCAGAGAGAGAAGCCCACCGCATTGCCTCACGGCCGACACCTCAGCTGGTCCCACGGGTGCCCTGGGACTGGGGGACCTTCTGAGCTGTTCAAGTCCAGGCGAGGGGGCCCGACCTTTTTAGCCCACGTTGGCGGGCCATGGCTGGGGCCCGTCCGCTGGGAGGGGCCGATCCCAGGGAGAGGCTAGCTGTGAGCGAGGGGCCGGGCATTGGAGCCAGCTCTGGGCACAGCCCAGCACTGACGACAGCCTTTCTGACAGCACACGCGCGAGTTAGAAGCTTCGATGGAGGCTACCAACTGGCCCTTCTGTGATCACCTTTCTAAATAAGGTCAACATCCAAGGAGCAATACCAGCCTCTACTTTACTTTTCATGGAGGAATTCACTTGTCACAAAGCGCCCTTCAGAGCCAACACAGCAAGAGGGGGAGCACGTTTCATCCTGGAGGGCAGCGAGGTTGGCTGGGACAGGAGGTGCGTGGGGGTCTGTGCACCTGCAGTGTGGGCTGTGGAAGGTGGTGGAGTGTGGGCAGGACAGCAGAGCGCAGTGCGCAGAGCCGCCCTGAGTGTCACTAATGCCCCCACTGTGTGCGTCACTGGTCTGAACGGATGACTTTAGGAAGCGTGTTGGTGGCACGCGGAGAGTGACCACTACCTGTCAGGGGTGTGTGTTTCCACCTGCCACACCTGCTGTAAGTACTTTGTCTGAGCTGTAAGCGCTTGTTGTCACTACACCCTGCAAGGCAGATACTACTGTTAGCCTTTTGGTGCCTTAACTTCCCCACCTGTAAAATGGGCCCACACAGCGTGTCTTGGTCCCTTACCTCGTACGGGGAGCCAGGTGTCAGCTGAGTCTGCCTGCGGTACGGCTACAAGCTCAGCCACAGTGTCACCTTCAAAGGTGGCGTGACAGGCTGAGGAAGTCTGAAGGGGCTCTGACCACGTCAGCTGTGCTGGGCTTCAGGTTCACTGCGTCCGTAAGTCAGGATGGGTGGTGTGACAGGGCAACCGGAAACCGCAAACCAGGAATCAGACTTCAGGAGGCCCCCAGTGAGTGGCGGCGGGTGGGGGCCGACAGCAGGCCCTTCAAGGGGGGTCCGCTGGTCCGTGCTGAGCACTGTAGGTTTCTGAGAAGTGAATGATGACACTGCCATTTTCTATTGTGTAAAAATGTTGTCTGGGAAAACAATGTCATGCATTCACATCACAGCACCGCACTGCTTGCTCCTTCCCCACCCCTTACAGCTTGGGCATCTGAGGTGCAGAGCGGGGAAGCCACCTGCCTCAGGCTACACAGGTGGGTGGTGAGGTCCCCGAATTCCACCACCGAGTGACAGTCCTTTCCGGAAGCCAACAGTTTGGGAGGGTGAGGAAAGGGGACGGATTACTTGATTATCAGTGAAATCGATCAACAGTCGCCACTTAATTAAAAAATATATCAAAACCTTTCTTGATGACGATCGACCTGTTACACTGGAGCAATGAAAATGCTGATTTTATTTACTGAGTTACTGCCAACGCCTATGATTTTTTTTGTAATACCCTTGTGATAACTCAATTGGAAATATGTGGTAGGATGCCGTAATGATAATGCCTTTTCTTAGGAGAACTTGGGCCATAGCCAGCCAGGGAGCTTATCTGATGGGTCCATTGCACAACTGTTGTCCCCTTTGTGCCATTCTGTCCCCAATGGCTCCGGAGGGACCTGTCAGGAGGCTTGCACGGGCACAGCAGGCGCTCCACGGCTCCGATGGCCACACGTGAGCGGTAATTAGAGATAACGCTTTTTAAGATTTAAATATTAACTTCCGAAGATTAAAATTTCGAGAAACAGGAAACAGCCGCTCCCCACCGAACGCCCCCGTCTCGACGCTCTCAACAAGCGAACACGTCGCATGCGCCTCGTGGGCCAGCCCCCTGCTTCCTGGGGGTGGCGGGCTCTTCGGTCCCGGCGTGGAAAGACCTGTGGTCACACGGATGTTGGGCTTTCAAAAGGGAAATGATGAGCCTTCATTCACTGAAAATGTCACTGGGCTCCCATTTCCCCGGTTATGAGCCCCAGTCCACTCATGACTGTAGACATTGTGTTGGATGATGGACGAGAAAGAATTCCATGACCAATTAAATTTGGGAAATGCTACACACGGTACCGCCGCCCTGGATTAACACACTGAAAGCTCTGAGATGCTCTGAATCAATACATCAATTTAATTTTTGGTTCATCATTTTTCCAATTTATCTGACCACAGAACCCTGTCTTCATGTCATGCCTACGAAAAACTTGAAGAATCCGTTTCGAAAAACTCCTAATTGGGCAGAAGTGGACTGAGACTGATTATTAATCCAAGGAGGCGTGGCAACAGAGACTGTCTGCCAGGGGTGAGGAGACCTGGCTTCTGGTCCAGCTCTTCCATTAATTACCTCTGTGCCCCTGGGGAGGTCACATCCCTCCAGAACCCAGTTTACTTGCCTATAAAATAAGGGGCTGAAATTGGATAACTCCTTAGGGCTTCTGGGCTGATCAACAAGGGTTTTTCTGACTTGCTAAGACCCCCCTGGCGGTGGGCTGTCTGCTCTGTCGTCACCTAGCGCAGCTTGTGTCAGCAGTGCCACGCTCTGCCCCAGACTCTCCCCAGGCCAAGGGAGCTAAGTCATGGCCCCGAGGCCACTTGGATGGGGTTGCCACCTGTATGTGCCTGGTCCCCATAGGATGATGGCAACACCTGTCGACATCTCTCTCAGATGAGTGTCATGGGTGGGAGCAGGAAACCTGGCCTTCTGTCTCTGGGAGTGTGCGAGCTAGATGGAGAGAGAAGCCAGGCCCACACATGGACACAGGCAGCAGTGGGTGTTTGCGGTTGGCAGGTGCCTCGGGAGCTCGTGCAGGGGCCTCGTCCTGGGCCAGGTGATCCTGGAGACTCAGGTGGGCCTAAGGGGTGGTGGAACTGAGATATCTGGAGAGAGGCAAGGTGGTCTGAAAAAGGCAGTGGGCAGAATGGCAGAGGGGGGCAAGCTGTGGAACCAGGGGCTGCACAGAAGGTAAAGGCCTTTACGTGCCGTGTGACTAGGCTGTAGTGTCACTCAGTGGACAGCCACTGACATTTCTTAAAGAAAACGGTATTTTAGTAAATGAACCTTGGGACACCACTGGAGCTTGACGACAGCTTCTGTCCTAGAAGAGTGAGAAAGTCCCTTTTACAGGGGCGCTGTGAAAACCTCTTTTCACATCTCACTGGCCTTAAAGAGGACACAAGACCATTCTTGAACCAATCACTGAAACTAGGGGCTGGGCTCTATTGCTTGTCTTACCAACCAGCACCTCCCACCAGGACCTGGGCTCGGCCAGTCGCCAGCTGCACATGTGACACAGGATGAGAGAGAGGCCATGCTACAGGAGGCTGGCAGTCAGGGCTGTCCAGGGCCAGGAGTTTGATCCCACTGGGAGTGCTGTCCAGTCAAGCATCATTCCTAAATTGTCACTTGCACATATGCCACTATAACTGTCCCTTGGGTATGCCCCTCGATCAGTTAGGAGGCCTGTGGCTTCAAGTAATAGAACATCCTGCCTCCAGCTGCCATAAACACCAAGGGACCCCAGAGTCAGGTGTCTCCTGGAGGTGGCCTCAATGGCCACCAATGGCCCAGGTGGCCCCATCCTTCTCCTCTCTGTCCTCAGCATCCCCTTTCCCCTAGGGCCACCTCCCCTTGTACTTGAGGTGGCTGTTGCAGCTCCAGACATTACAATCCAGAAGAACAAGGAGAAAGTGTCTTTTAGGCACTCTTTTGGGACAGAGGACGTTTTCCCCAAGCACCATGCTCACTGACAGACGTCCCCTTATGTTTCATTAGCTGGAATTAGGAGATGGATGTGACGGAGATGGACGCTGGAAATGCAGCATCATGAGCACGATGGCACCTAGCTGGGCGAGATGGTGAACTTTGCACCTGCCTAAGCTACCCAGGCGCAGGGGTCCCCTTCCATCCAGGCCGGCCGTGGGGAAGGTGTGCACTTCCTGACAAGGAGGCAAACCTCAGCTCTCAGTGGTAGGTGGCCTGGGGTGGCATTGTTTCACATCTCTGAGTCTCGATTTTGTCACCTGTAATTGAACGGGTGATTGAAGGGATAACGATAGTTCTCAAATTATCAAAGGTTGGGGCAACCAGGGAGAGGCCTCCTAGGACATTTGGCACCAGCCCTGGTACACAGCAGTTCTCAAAACACAGCTGACCCTCCTGGTATGTCCTGCGAGTCACTGGGGTGGGTGGGGGGGGGTTGTCACCGCTGGCCCAGTGCTGTGTGTGTCCTGCAGGGTCAGAAAGTGGCAAGTCGCACCCTTTGATCAATTCCACCCTCGGTAGTTCCTTTACTTAGTGGCCCTGGTACGGGCACTCAGCTCTCACCATGATTTCTGAAAGAGGCCGCAGTCTCAGTCCTCCTGCCTGTACCAAAGCCTAAAAGCCTGTGTGTCGGGACGCGTCGTCAGTGCTTTCCAAGTCAGAGCTGCCCTCCTTGCCATCTGCAGTCCTTCAGGATTTTAGATTCGTTGTTTAAATATTTATCAACAATTACAATTATTTATTAAAGGTTCATGTTGTTATTATATTTAGTATGGAATATGCATTTCTTCCTCCCCAAATGGCAGGATTTACCATAAACGGCATGTGTTCATGAGGCAGTAATTGTCCTTAAAGCTATAGAGGAAGGGCTACCCCTCAGACAGCCCTGAGGACCCTTCTTACCTCCCTGCACAATACAGTGCTCCTGACTCCCAGCTGCTCTCTGTGCAGATTTAGGACCTTCTTAGAGCCTAACACAGAAGTTCCACTGTCAGAAATCACGGTGTCGTCCAACATAACGGATGCTTCTGTAGTTTGTAGCACCTGCTTTCCTCCACGGGGGACTGTCGGTGCACGTGTGAGCACGCACAGGTGTATTTGTACACACATGTGTCACGTGTGTGTGCCTGTGTGCATGTGTGTCTTGGTTTCCTTTTATATTCATTCGTTCATTCAACTTAACCTGCTCTGTGCTGGCGCGGTGCTACACCAAAGACGAAGACATGGGTAAGAAGCACCTGCCCCAAGAGTCACTGCTCGACCGGGAGGAGAAGACAAGGAGTGGAGTGATGACAGTCCCTAAGTGATGAGGACGCAGCACAGAGGTCCGTGTGCAGGGCTGAGGGGCTCATTTCGTAGACAGTGGCACTTCCACATGTACGGTGACCTACCTGTCACACGCAAGGGCTGATGTGGGAAGAATTAGCTGACTTTTCCTTGGAATTAAATTTCTCCAGCTCAGTGGTTCTCAGCCAGGGCTGATTTTGCCGTCCAGAGACCTTTGGCTGTTTCTGGAACCATTTTTGGTTGTCATAAGTGAGAGGTGCTGCTGGCATCTGGTGGGTGGTGGCCAGGGCTGCTGCTAAACAACTTTTAGTGGCCAGGATGGCAGCAGCCAAGCTGCGTCTGGCCGTGCATGTCCACAGCACCCAGGCTGAGGGTGGGAACACAGGGTCTGGCTCCAAACGGTCCTAGTCAGCTCTGGTCCATTCTGAGTGAAGCCAAACAGCGACCCCAACAAAACCAAAAACCTATAGAGTCAACACTAATAGATAGGCGAATAGATTCTGACATATGATGGATTTGAAAGCTGTTTGGAAGTAACTTTAATGATATGTACAATGTATTAATTTTAAATTCAGTGAAAAAGAATTCCCTTTCCCCCAAACTTTCTCTCTGTCTCTCTCTCTGTCTCTGTCTCTGTCTCTCTCTCTCTCTCTCTCTCTCTCTCTCTCTCTCTCTCTCTCACACACACACACACACACACACACACACACACACACACAGACATGTACATACACAAAAAAAAGACTGAGAGAAATAGACCTGTGGGTGAATGCCAGTTGGTAGGTGGTAGGATTAGAAGCAGTGTATTTCTTAACTTACTTAAATTGTTTTTGTACTATCCAAGTTTTCAAAACTAAGCATTAATAGAAAAACTGGTTTTCCTTAGTTTGTTTCATTTTTTAGAAGTTATTTTGGATGTCGGTTATTTTTAAAGCAGGCACGTGAGACTCAGAGCCAATGGCTCAGGGCACTAGGCAGGCCCATCCACCAACAGGGGCCACCACTGGAGGCAACCATGTCCCTCTGTGGACCTGCTTCTGGGATGCCTGGACCCCAATAGCCTCTCTCTCCCTGTCCTTTAAAGTGGTTCTGAGAGGCCCAGGAACGCCACGTGCGGAGATGATAAGCTGGAGAAATGCAATGTTTCTGGGGCATCTTTCTGGCAGGAAGAATCCAACCAACACCTAATGGACCTGGATCTCACCTGGCTGTCCCCTGTTCCTGGCAAGTCTGGGGACACTCATGAGCTACCACTAGCCATTGCACGTGACAGGGGAACGTCCCCACCTTTACAGGAGGGAGGAGGGGCCCTCTGGCTCTGGGAGCTTGGAGTGGCCCCCGTGGCCTGCTCTGTGTGCGGCTAGAATCTGAGGGCTGTGCTTCCTGGGCTGTCAGCTGGAGCCCTAGCACGTGCTCACCAGTAAAGTGAGTCCAGAAAGAAAGGCGAAAATGTCCAGCAAGGGGTGGACTTTGCCCTTTCTTCCGGCTGCCCCCATGGGGGTTCCCAAGTTCCCCTTTGGACTCTGCTGCCGGGCCTGCCCCCCGTCGACCCTCCTTGCTGTCTGGAGGGTGGGGGCGTCCTTTGCAGTCACGGGGAAACCAGCTCAGATACACCACCCCTGTGTCCCTGGAGCCTCGGCCTGCAGGCAGGGGTCTGCGCATTTCTTTCTAAAGGATTTGATGCTGAGAGTTTGCCCGAGGCCCAGATGAACCCAGACCTTCTGGAGTTTGGCTTGGAGGACACAGGGGGGCAGGGGAGGCAGAGCGATTTCAGCTTCGCATGCTGTCTGCAGGTGTCAGCGTGGCCGCCAGTGCATTTTTCCCACTCAGAGAGTCGGGGCGCCCACTAAGTCATGGAATATTAGTAACAGTTTCTTTCCCCTTTTGTGGGCTCTCCCAAAGGCCTGCCGTTTTCTTTGCAGGAACAGTCGGCATTAAACACGCGGTGTCAGTGCAGCAGTGAGCTGGTTAATTTTGACTGAATATTATGCTATATAACCACTTGGCATTTAACTTGAAAAATGGCTTTCTGCTTCACCTGTCAGCATCCCCAGTTCTCATCAAATAAGTGAGTGAGAAAAATTTTTAAATTTCAATTTCCTGATGCTATTAGACACTACTTCTTCCATACTTAAACAGTTTAGCGGTGCGTGTGCAGGTTTTGGCATTCAGACCATGCCTCAGACTACATGCCATTACAATAGCTTTTTTGTTTAAAGGGTAAAGAGATGCATGGAGCTTTATCTTGAGGTTAGGAAAATGTATCACGGGAACAGGGCCAATCGGGCTCTGAGTAACTCTGAAACATGGCACCGTCACCCCACTGGCACGAGGCATCCCGGCGCCTGCGGTGGGGGACACCAGGCTGTCAGAGGAGCCTCAGAAAGGAGGGACTGTCACAGTCACCCTGCACGTGCTTCGGGGGACATTGATCGCTCGTGCTACCATTCATCCGTTGCTCCTGTTTCTTTTGTCGATTATAATTCGGTAAACCGTGCCAGAGCCTCGATTTCATGAACTCTCCGTGTTAAGACTGAACCCCAGGCTAACCCACTCGTGTGAACGAGAGCTCTGCCATTACTCAGAGTTCAGACGTCTCGATTAGTGTAACTTGATTTTGCTTATACACCCCTAACATAAAAAAGCAAGGGGGAAGGTGACAATAATTGATCTCTACGTCTCAGAACCACTTTCCAGGAGCTCCTGACGTTAGGACTCAGGTGACCTGTTGGTTTCCGCAGAGTGTGGTGAACTCTGGCCTGTGGCCCAGTTCAACCTGTTCCTATAAATAAACTGTTCTGGGGACACAGCTACACCCGTCCCTTGACTGTTGTCCCTGGTCTGCAGAGTAGAGGAATTGCAGCAGAAACCCACAGAGCCTAAAATGTTTACTCTGTGGGTTTATGGAAAAAAAAACAACAACAACTGTCCACTCCCTCAAATTTAGAATCTCAAACTTTCATTCTCTTCCCTCTTTGTTCCTAGGACTAATTTTTCCATGTCCTTCCTGGAGAGGTTTCTGGAAAGAATGAATAGCTCAAAAAGTTATGCACTTGTAAAGCAGTGTTTTTTCTTTACTTAGGCCAAATGGGAGAATGTGAAGTCGTGTCTATTTCGCAGATGAGAAAACTGAGGCTTAGAGGAGTTAAGTGACATGGTGGGGGGGCTAGAGGCACAGCTCCACTTCGACCTGGAGCCACGGGGATTAAATGAGTTAAGAAATGTGAGTGGGTTGACAAAAGGTCCCCAGCATACAGCAAACCCTCCCTCCCTATTAAATATTAGTATTTCCCTTTCACCATTCCATGCTCCTCACGCTGGTGAACCAGCGGCCAGGAAAAGGGGGTGTCTGCTGCTGGTAGCCTGTCCCAGTGACACGGACACCCAGGCCGTCAGCCCGAGTGAGGTTATTTGTCTACCAGAAACGTGAACCCCGTTCCCTGTAATGGGCTCCATATTTTGGCCAAGCAGCCTCAGATGTCTGGCCACTAGGAAACCTGTATCCTCCCTGCACAATCTCAGCCCTAAAAATCGGTGACTCTCTCTCTCCCTAGAGGCCCACAGAACAAGAGGGAGGGATGGCTGGAAATCAATAAATGGATTACACACCTTCGGGGCTTTGTCATTTGTCATCTCTGACCTGCACAGGCGTTCTGGGGCTCGCACCGATCTGTACCGAGTGTTTGCACGGTCACCCTTAGCTGCCATGGTGACCCCTCAAAATGTTGTTTCAAGTTCTAAGGGGCTGGGTGGTGGGGAGAGAGAAAAAGAGAGAGGAAGGAAGGGAGGGAGCTAGCAGAATACAGAGAGGGAGGGAGGGAGGGAGAGAGGTGTGTGGGGGGATGTCCCCAAGTGCTGGCTCCAGCTGGCTGGTGCTGGAGGACCCCCGCCAGCACCATCGCAGCCCTGGAGGTCAGCTAGGCAGCAGGCACTCTTCATTGGCTGCCAGGTCAGGCGGGCCGCTGCTCCCTGAGGGAAAACAGCCCGGATACTTCTCTGAACACAACCCAGAGGAATGGCAGTGGATTAACCAGGACGTTCAACACATGGTGTCCAGGGGGAAGGGCCAACTCACAGAATGTCCTTCAGGCCATTCCTTTGTCTGCTCCGCATCTGTGTCAGCACCCACTATGGCTGGGAGGAGACAGAGCGGCCCGCTGCCCCCCTGGCGGCCTGCACCCTGGGGGGCGGTCTGCAGCACGAGGTGTGAGCCAGAGGCCCAGGTTCCTATGGGAGGTGAGCTGCACGGCTGCTGGATCACCCGCTGTTGGAGAGGGAGCTGGTGCTGGTGTGGCAGGAGGCCCCCTGCCCTGAAGCCCCCTGTGGAGCTGGAGGCCCGGAGAGCCTCAGAGGTGACACGCCCCTGGCAGGCAGACAGCCCTCCACGAACCCCAGGCTCTTCCCTACGATGCAGATGGTCTTTGGGGCTTGCGCCCTAAAGCCCTTCTTTTCAGGTGTGGCGGCCAGCGTGTGAGGTGGGGCAGAAGTCCCCTGTGGCCTGGCTGGTGACTCTCAGGATGACAGAGTTTCCCCAAAGAAGTCGGGGGATCAGGAGAGTGGCTTTCCTCCCCGATTGGTGTCCCTGCTGAGCTGGGCCTCACTCAGCTTCCTTGTCTATGACTGGACAGCCGGGGGAGGGCCAAGGTGTTATTCAAGGGGACTGGGTTTAAAGACCACCACTTAGAAGATGGAGCTGCAGGAAAGCAGTGGCCCAGGCCAGCTGGGAAGGGCCACAGAGGAGCAGGTAGGGCTAAGCAGCAGTGAGGTTTGGGGACCTGGACGGGCCGGAGGGCCGCAACTGGGACACGTGGTGCGGGCGTGTGTGAGTGATGCAGCCGGGAGGGTGACAGTGTATGTGCAAAGCAGGCGCGGGCCATGGCTTCTGCGGGGAGGAGAGAGGCAGCTCGGCATCCTGTGAACCCCGTCCTGGGGGCTCCGACCCGGCCACCAGGCTCCCGCCCGCCATCCTGGGTGCGGGCCTGCAGTGTGTCCTCCAGGCCCTCATCCCACCCAGCCCGAGAGGAGCACCTCCGAGTCCCAGAGGCCTCCAGGACCGCCTGTGTCACCTCCCCCGGGTTTGTCACTCGGCCACACGTCCAACTGTTCCTTGTGCCCTGGTGTCCTGTCCTTCACGTCTTTTTTTAACCACGAGAGAGTAATCGCAGCTACGTGAACACCCGAGTTTCCTGCAGGAATTTCTAGGCTGGGTTTTATGGGCCTTTTATAACAGAACAAATCACAGTTTGGATGAAGTTCTGGGAATTCTCTCACAGGATAATCACGCTCAGATTGCCTCCCCACTGCTAGCTTAATGTGCCTGCCCAAGTTTGGGGTTTACTGGGGAGCCCATTTGTTTTAAGAAATTAACAAAACCAATACCTAAGCACCACACTGCACATAAACTTTTTATTCATTTTGGTGAAAGGGAGAAAGAAAGGACACCCAGCATCCGACTGCTCACAAAAGGGCCCTTGAAGATCGTATCGTATTTATGGAATTGAATCTTTCTCCCCAAAGCACCCTCACGCTGGGCAGGGAGCTGCGTGGCCCTGTGGGAGCGGCCCCCGCGTTTGTCTGTAACTGGCTCCACCTTCGCAGGCTTGACTGACCCCGAGCTCTCATTGTGCCAGCTTTCTACTTTTTTATTGTATTTATTTACATTTTCACAGAAATGCGGGGCGCCACGTGGATGAGGACTTCAGATGGGGACAGCCTTCTGGGACGATGTCATTTAGACACAAAGGAGTCGCCGCCCTCATACCCGGCACCCCTCCCTCCTTCCCCCACCCCCGTCCCCAACGCAAACTGTAATTTTATTTTTCAAAGTGTGGCCTAGAAATGAGAGAAGAGGAGGGAGAAGGATGTGTTTTCATGGAGCTCCTTGTACTGAAGGAATCCTCTTTTAAAAGCAACAGCGTTTCCTCCGGGCACTGTCTCCACTTCCTCCCTGAGCCCTGGCCCTGCCCTGTCTGCACACAATCCTGTGTCCACCTGCACAGCTCCTTGGGGACCAGCTTTGTTTACCACATCTCCCTTTGGTCGGCCTGGAGCCGCCAAGTTGGCTGGGGGGATCTATCTCTCCGGGGAACTCCCTTTTGGTGTGGACACCACGGGGCCCTACGTTGTAGTCAGAACAAGTGGACCTGTGGGACATTGTCTGGTTATGCCCAGTGGCCTAGGCCAGGGGTGAGTGGGGAAGGGTGCTGGGACTCGGAAGTCCTTCTTGGTCTGACTGTAGAATAAGGAGCCAGCATGGGATGCAGAGACGGGAGCTGTGGAAGGAGCTTGCAGCCAGTGGCCCTTCTGGGCCGCCATCTGTGCAGAGATGGGCAGGGAGAACGCCATGGAAACAAGTGTTCAGAGCCTCTGCTCTGTTGTGGCGTCTGCACTGACACGTCCACGGTGGCACCTAAGTGACAGGGGTGCTGCCACATCTGTGCACATGGCAGCGGACAGCATGTGCTGACACCGTGCATTGGGCCCAAGCGTGGCCAGTGTGGCTGGGCATGGGGACCACAGCAGGAGCTTCAGAGGCCAGGTCTGGGGCGGGAGAGGCCCTGGGGGCTGAGCAGCTCTGACCTGCACTGGCCGAGGGGACCCAGCACAACATGGAAAACACACACCTGGCAGGCACGGGCTCATGCCCAGAGGGGTCGGGGACCTGGTTGTCTCGGAAGGATGCGTTGTTAAGTAACAGGGTTTCTTTACCACAGGCAAGTTCCCTCTTACAACAGCTCCATCTAAGAGAATTTTCAATGGTCAGATTTTGTTTCTCACCAGGCAGGCTCCCTGGCAGGGGCCCTCCCCTGTGGTCTGCTCCAGGTCAGGCCGCAGGAGGCAGGGGTGGGGAGACGTCAAGAGCTGGGCCCAAGGGCCAGCTGTCCCCTGCAGCCCTAAGCCCAGCCTACCCTTGCCCAGGGCCACACACCGTGTGCTCAGCTCTCCATTCCACTGCAGGTCACGGGCCACCGGGAAGGTCACGTTTGGAGACGTGGGTGCCAAAGGGGCGTCTGAATTAGACCTCCCACGTAAATCCAACCAGGGTGCCTCTGGTCCACAGGGGCGCTGGGGTGGAGAGAGAAGCCTCGCTGACCCCATTGTGCGCTTTCAGTGTCACTCTATTTAGATCCCTGTCTGAAAACCCTTTGGGACAGCCACTTCTAGTCCCGTCAGTGTAGGAATGGGAGCAGCGTCTTATACTGGACACCCACCCGCTAAAGAACAAGGAAGCCTCCCGCCCCCCGCCACCACCCATCTGTGCATCTGACAAACGCATTGGGCCCATTTTAATGACGTTCCAGTCAGGGGTGGAGGCGCCACCCCTTTTCCCAGTACAGTGGTGGTAAACCCTGGTTTGTCTTTCACCCAGATATACAAAGTGGAAAGACTTCCGGGTGCACACAGGAGAGTTACCTGGCCCCTACCTGCGCTCTGGGAGCTCAGTTCCCGGCAGCAGCAGCAGCAG
The DNA here is from genome assembly GCF_004115265.2 of Rhinolophus ferrumequinum. Taxonomy (NCBI): domain Eukaryota; kingdom Metazoa; phylum Chordata; class Mammalia; order Chiroptera; family Rhinolophidae; genus Rhinolophus; species Rhinolophus ferrumequinum. The sequence goes on along the minus strand of NC_046298.1, from coordinate 1,201,170 downwards.
CAGCAGCAGCAAAAGCCCCGCAATCAGCTCTCTAATGAGCTTCTAACTCGGTTTCTACCTTATCCCAAAGGTACAGCGAATAGCACGGCTTTTTAAAAAATATCAAGAAAACATCATTTGCTCTAAAATGTCCCTAAAAGCAGGTCTAAATTGCCAATAAAGTCGAGGTAATTGTATCAGCACAGATCAGAAAGCATTTCTCAGGCCCACGAAGGAGTTTGCAGGCGGAGTGGAAGCTGGTGGCCGGGTCCCAGGGAAGCAGCGGCCCCAACGGGCAGCCAGGCGGGGCACTCAACGCAATGTGATTTTCCTTTTACAGCCAAACGCCTTTCTCACCCCTCACTCTGTTCTAATTAGTTAAACTTGATTTCTTCTGAGACGTCGTCTGCAAACTCAGGTTCCCCAGCCACGCTGTGGCTGGTGGGTTCCGGAAGCAGGTTTCACACTGTCCCTCTCGCATGCAGGTGAATGGCACAGGGACAGAAGTGACATGCACTGGTGGCTTGTCCTCGTCACGTCCGCCTGACAGCCCTGCCCTCCACCCCGGAGTTCCACAATCACTTGACTAGCAAACACATATACAGTATAAATATTTAAGAAAAAGTAAATTCCATTAAGCTGCTGTGTGATAGATGGAGCGGTAGGTACTTATCTTTGAAATATTAAACTCTAGACATTTATATCCATACAAAAAAGAGTTTCCTGCCATTTGATGAGAATTATGTGCCTGGCACTAATAAAATATTAAACTCCAATTTAAAAGATAAGTATCTGATCCACTTTTTTCATAATAAAACACATTACGGTGCTCAGGAAAAGCCAATATGCATCAGAATTTCCATACAATTCTGTATTTACAAACTTTCCTCCAAGTTTTGTGTCTGCATTCCTCAGGGGCGGGCTCCCAGCCGCATCCTGCTCATTCTCCCTGATGACACGGTGCATTTCAATAATGCGTGATGGGGGCTGGACAAACTGCCTCTGTTTTTACGCGTGGTGACGCCTTATTCTGGGTTAGTGGCTCTTGCTGTCGGTTAATTAAACGGAGGTGGTCACTAAGGTCGCGTTATCCTTTTCGGTCCCCATTATATAAATTAGTGTCAAACTGATGCGACGTTTCATGTTGAAAATAACAGACACAAGTGTTAAAAATTATAGCCTGCAGTTTTCCTATTTGACAATGCATTATTTTCAGCTGCAAGTGTCGGTGTCTAACCCCTGCCAAGAAGATGGTGCAGAGGGCAGTGAGGAGTAAGTGTCAGCTACCAGAGGGAGTGTTCTGAAATGGGCCCAGGGTTGCCAGGGGGAGGGTGGGGACACAGCCCACGTGTTTGTGTGAGTTCATGGGGGCTCTGTTTCCAGAGCGCTGCGGGGTCAGAAAGGGGACAAGGGACGGGTAGTCAGCCTCTCCTCAGGTCCTGGCAGAGGCCCGGAAGGCTGGCTCTGTGGGCAGCGACACCGGGATTGGACCAGCTGGAAGTGTGATGCCCCTCAAGGTCAAACACTTTCCAATGGCCTCCCCTAACTGGACCAGGCCTTCTCCTTCCGACGTAATCCCCCCCTCTGGCTTAGATGGTGTTGAGCTGGGCTCCCTGACGGAAAGTTCCTGACTCCCCCGGCCACTTCCTGTCCCACAGTGGAAGTCACGGGCAGAAGCCGCCATCCCTGGAGGGACTGCTGTGACAGAAGGATTTCGATTAGCCTCCTCTCCACTTCCCTCTTTGTCTTGGTCGATGTCAAAGACACCTCTGCCTTAAGAAATGTGATTACTCAAGAGGGTGACTGGAGGTGAAACTCTAGGAGAGGTAACCAGCATCATGTGTCAAATAAACAAACACCAGGCCAGCCCCGCCCCCATCCCCAAACCCGCAGGTTTGAGTGGAGAGGCAAATACTCCTACACTCCCCAAGGCAGGGTCACTGGGCTTGCGAGTGAGCGACAGTGTGAGCGTGGTGACACGTGTGACGCAGGACTAGCTTCCAGGGTCCACCCACATCAGCAGTCCCAGCATGCATGTGGGTCACCGGAAGCTGGGATCCGCCAGGAGGGACCTCTGGGCAGGGAGAAGCCTGGTGTCCCGCGGGAAGCCTGCCTGTCGGGTGGGGGTGGGGGTGCGTCCCTCTGCAGCCCAGGGCTGGTCACCTTGTCCTGAGAACCTCACCGGTTAAACATCCCGTTGTCTGCAAGCCTTCTTTCCACTGTGTGTGTGTGTCTCAACGGAGACAAAAACGTGTTTTATCCTGGGTCATTAGCGCCTGTGGTGGTGTCTGAAGGGGTGAGGACAGTGGGCCCTCCTCAGCTCCTTCCTGAACAGGACACGAGCAGCGGGGTCCCATTTCTGCAAATTCCTGTAGGAACGATGGGCGGCAGTTGGAGACTGCTGAGGACACTCAGGAGAAAGGGCGCTCGGCACCCCCACCATCTGCCCGAGCACCAGCTGGGCCCTGCCATGTGCCGACCCCTTTATTTTGCAATATTTGGAAGGAATCAGAGCTCTGCAAAGTGTGCCTGAAAAGCCTGGCCTGCCAGGTTCTCCGCCACGGCTGCTCTGTGGGCTGCAGTCTGAGGGGCGTAGACGCCCTGATTCCGGGGTGCAGCCCAGCACAGTCCTGCCTCGGCCGCTCTCGAGCTGAGTGGCCTGTGGGCTGCTGTCTCCCTCTCAGTGCGGTGGGGCAGAGAACAAGACTCAGGTCGTAGGGCCGTTGTGAGGGCGGACGTGTCTGTGTGTTTACAGCATTTAGATGGCGGCTCCAGGAGGCTGGGTCCTGGGACGCCCCCCAAGCAGCATCTTGCAGGTGAGAGATGATGGCAGTGTCTTCCCGGTGGACACGTCCCCTCGGGCCCACAGGGCGTCCTCTGGAGGACGGTGGCAGGTTTTCGGTTCTGCCTGCCTGGGGGAAGGAGGCCTGAATTCTGCTGCTCCCTGCGTCACCCCCGTGACCCGTGAAGCTGGAATCAGGACCTCCTCCCCATCAGGAGACTCAGAAGAAGCAAGTCACATAGGAAAGGACTTTGAAAGTGAACTGCACGCAAGCGGGGATACTGATGAGAGTAGCACTGCTTTGGAAGCGTGCGCCTAAGTCGTTCATTGCTCGGTGCCCACGTTTCTCCCTCCTCTCCAGCCCCCTCTGCCTGCGATGACATGGCGCGGGGCCTGGCGCCTGCCTCTGATCGCACAGCACAGCCGTCCTCCCAATGTGACCGACCCCGCCGCGTGGCGCCCTGGGGGAAACCTCGGCTCCCTTCTCGGCCCCGACGTTTCGTCTCTCCTCACCCAGCCCTGCTCTTCACGCTCCAGCCAGAGGCAAACTGTTGTCGTTCCTGGAAATGCCAACCTGCCCTCCACTCCCGCCCGTGCGGGCAGTGAGTCGTTACCGGCGAGGACGCTGCAGCGAGGCTCCTAGGACCCAGCCCTGCCCATCACTGAGACGCTGTGTGACCTTGGCGAGTCACGGAACTTCTCTGAGCACCGGGTGTCCCGTCGATAACCTGGGGTGTCCACTTCGCAGGGTTGTATGAGGATTAGTCAGTCAAGACACAAACCATGCTCGAGCCCGTGGGGAGCTTCTCTCTCGTGAGATGTGTCTTAGGAAACGGTGTGAAGTCTGGTTTCTGAGAACGGAGGCCTCCTGCTCTCCTCTGTCTGTGGAGGCTGAAGGGTCATGCTTAGTCTCCTTTCCCGGGAAACCCCTTCACTTCTCCATGTGTGTTAGCTCAGCAGGTCTCACCGTCCGGTCTCCCGACACGCGAGCCATGAGCCTAGTGTGACCTGAAAAAGGCAGAGATGCCCAAAGACAAACGGGCTCCTGTCATTGCCCGTCCTGGCCTTTGAAATGACTGACGCGCCATGATGGTTTGTGTGAGATAGCCTGCTGTGTGGCTGCGGACGCCCCTTCAGGACGTTTCTGGTCTCACTCTGCTGTTCGTTTTGTCTGGAAAAACACCAGACAAGGTAGAGGGAAGAGTGTAGTTTCCGACAATATGACTCTTAATTATGAGAAGTTTTCCAGAAGAAAATTAAGAAGAGAGAGAGAAGATGATAAAGGAGGGAAAGGAAGACAAGCAGGAGGGAAGAAGGGAAGGAAGAAAGGAAGGGAGGGAGGGAGGGAAGGAGGGGAGAGAGAAAGAAAGTTGAGACCTCCTGTCTGGCTCGCCTGGACCCAGCTCACTTTCTTCATCTAACTCTCATGGAAAATTTGATGCCTCAGATCTGAACTATCTGTTCTGTGTGACAAGGACAGGGTGGGTGGCTTCTGTCTGCAACTTAAGGTAAAATTAACGCATATGCTTCCTCGGTATTTTCACAGCATAAGACTTCCAGCCAAATGTGAGTGTCTCCACACACTTCCTTCTTGAGAAGACAGATTTGCATATGCATTAAGGCCACACGGAGGAGTGACACATCTCATTGACGCGCCCAGGTGACGGATAACTCCATATAAATCATGCATTTGAGAGGAAAACGGGAGGAGGAATAGAATTAGGGGCCGGAGTGCACGTGGCACGGTGACTGTGCCAGGACCCAAGGTCGGGTCGGCCTGCCTTACTCACTTCCTCGCTCTGCACGGCTGAGTCAGGTGGTGACAGGTGCACGAGGACCTACCCACGCTCCTGGTGGGGCTGCTGGCGCTGGCACCTCTGACGGAGCCTCAGCTCATCACTGAGCCCTGTACCTGCAGGCTGGCCCTGACCCTCTGGCCACCTCAGCTCCACTCTGCCAGCTCGCTCAGGTGTTCTGGCCACGTGGACCTGGCCTCTGAGCGTTAACGCTCTTCCCGCAGACTGTCACACAGGGTGTCCAGGGTAGGTCATAGTAGGGGGCGCTCATGCTACCTAAGCTGCTGAGTCCTTCAGGCGTGGGCCCTGTGCGTGGCGGTGGGGCCGACGGAGGGAGGGGGCAGTGAGCACCTAGGCTGCTCAGGAGGGACGCCCCGAGGGCCCCGCCATTGGCTGTGACTTCTTTTCTCATTCCCAATAAGTACTTGCAAATACATGCTTTTCTTAAAAAGGGTCCCCTAAGTTTTACAAGCCCCAGAATGCACAAATCATAAGCCTACCTTTTGTAGGCTCCTTTCTATAATCACTTCTCAGGGCAAATTTCACCTCCTCTCAGAGGCCTTTTGTGATATTGCCTTAACTGTACCCTGGTTTATAGAACTTAACTACTCTCCAAAATTGCCCCCTTCATTTGTTCGTGTGTTCATTCACTCGTTCACTTAGGTTTGCTTGTCTGTCTGCTCCACAGCTCAACTCTCCATGAGTGCTGTGTGCTGGGCTGTCACCCCGTCACGTCCCTGCACTGGGAACTACTTACCCCTGCATGTAGGAAGTGCTGGGTGGCGGAGGGGCTGCCAGGCCACGCTGGGCTCTCTCTGCTGTCTGGTGTGTCGTTCGCTTCTCTGGAGAGCAAGCTCCTGGAGAAGCATGAAGGGCTGCTGGGGCATATCCTCCCTGTGCTTTCCTGCCTCGGGAGCCGTGCTCAGACCGGAGCCCCCAGAGCACAGGGTAGGGCAGCCCTGTCCTGTGGAGACTGTGGTTTGCAGAGGACAAGGGCCTCTGACAGGGGGGTGCACAACCATGCAAGGAGAGCTGTGGCGGGTAATGTGAAGGCTCCTGTGACAGAAGAAGCCACGGGGCGCCCCTGAGAAAGGGCTAGATCGCTGCCCAGGCCCCGCCCACCTCTAGCATGCATCCCGGTGCTGAGGGCCGCCGGGCAGGGTCTGGGGCTGCCTCGGTGAGCGGGCACACGCACAGGGGCACATGCCCTCGGGCCTCCCTGAGGGCCTCGCCTCGCTCAGCCTCTCCGTTCCTACGAACTGGCGTGGGAGGGAGGGACTCCCTGCCACCTCCAACTCTCCCCCAGGCAGCCAGGTCACCCCTGGACACACTGTCTTCTCTCATTTGCCAGCTGAGTGTCTCCAACGATTATGGGGAAGGGGGTGTGCCCGAGGTGGGGCCGTGGAGTTGATTGTACAAGATGGGGTCTTCACACTTTAATCATCCAGGAAATTCAAACTGAAAAGTTTCACACGGGCGGCACCCCGACCTTCCTTTGTATTCGGCATCTCTATAGTAACTAGATGGCTAACGTGTACGTGTTTTTTCAAAAGCACCGGGCAAGCCGTGTTGGCTGCCTTCCCTTTTGTGTGTCTGTGGACTTCGCTTCCTGGGAAACCTGACACATACCTCCCCCTCTGTCATTTCCTCAGCGCCACTGGTGACCCGAGGCGTGGCAGGCAGCTTAGCACCTGTGTCTGGTCCACATGCCGGTGACGGCAGTGGCACTTATGTCCGCAGTAGACTCAGCCAACCTTTGTTGGACGTTGAAATGCTGCTGCAGGCATGCCCGCACGTGTTCTGTCCCCAGGTCCCCTCTGTGGGAGCAAAGAGTACAATTTGGGGCGGGAAGCACCTCAGCAAGTTTATACTGAGTCATGTCGTCCGCGTCGGTGTTGCACAGCTGCTGACACTCGCCGGTCCCCTCCTGTCGTGTACAGTGGAGTTGCATCCAGAGGCAGAGGCAGACCCAGGTGCCTGTGACTGTTTGAGTCCTGTCCCCGTCCTGGCCTTTCGCCCTGCACACGCTCGGCGGAGGTGTGTGGCTTGCAGAGGGGCCAGGCCAGGGCAGCTGTGACCCAGGATAACTTGTGAGTGGGCAGGACAGCTGAATGCAAGCAGCCCCGTCGTCAGTGCCTAAGATTCTTGCAACGACAGGTGCAAGATTTCAGAATTGTTTGTTGCTAAATTCTCAACCTAGAACTCCTATTATTTTGCTAAGAATTTGCAGCAAAGTCAAAAAATTGTGTCAAGTGGCTCCCTGGGTGCTAAGGCTGCCGTGGTTGCGGGGTACTAATTTTTTTCCACTGGAGTCACTGATGAAGGCTTCACTCGGTCTCCACTCCCACTAACCTGGAAGCTTCCCCGAGTCTTTAGCAGGGGCTTGTAGCTGCCGGAACGTTGTCGGCCATCCTTCACGTGGGATTTATGTGGTAATTTCAGCAAAACTGGGGCCTTGAGCAGCAGTTCTCATCTTTTTCAAGGCTGCCTCTATTTCCTGAGATGCTGGAGGGTTTCCAAGTGTTCCTTCTGGTCTCTTTGGATGTGAATTGTAACAGATCAGCTGCGAGTCACGGTTCAACATTGTTAAGCTTATCAATATAAATATAATGTTAACCCCCTTTTAGATAATTGGAGCTATGTGTGAAAATGGGACCAATTTGTGCATAAATTGGTCCTACACTTCTTCCTGGAAAGAGAGACCAACCATATGTGAGGCTGGTTCACTTCTCAAGGACTTTTCGACACCTCGAATCCTTGATCTAGTTCTGTGGCTGCTGACGGAAGGGAACTGGCTCAGCTTGTGCAAAAACGTAAGGTCCTGTGCCCCTTTGAACCAAATCCTTCCACCCTTGAGGCCGAAGTGGACTCAACAAGGCACGTATGCAGCACCCCGAGGTGGGAACTGCAGGCAGGTCTGGAGGTCGAAGGTCTCTGCTTGCTTGGACAGCCACCAAAGTCAAGGACAGCCTCCAAAGTGAAGCCAGCACACACAGGAACCGTGCGTGCCAGAAGAGAGATGCCACGAGCCTCCTGGAACTGGCCCCCCTGCCAGAACCCTGCTGTCACTAGTGGACCCTGCAAAGCTCAGGTTCTCTGTGCTATGGGATGTTTGTGGGGGTGGGGTGGGGACGCGCCATTTCTCCAGCTGAGGGTCAGGGGCTGTGCAGTGATTATTATGAAGCTGCCCTCAGCATTTTACCGCTTACCATCAATTCTCTCCCCAATATTCGGCTGAGTATTATTATTCAAACTCCATAGATAAAGAAATTGAGGTTCGAAGACAAACAACACAGAAACAGTTGTTCGAGGATACTTTGCACAACCTCTCAAGTCCATCTCATGGTTTGCAGATGTTTAAGAAGTGCGTTTCCTTACCTGGGACGAAGCTGTTGTGGGAATATAAGAAAGGAGGAAGCCAGCAAGGCTCTCAGAGCACGTGGGCTCACTGGCAGCTTTCTGGCTGGCCTGAGCGTGAGCCCACACCGTGTCTCCATGAGCATGCTGGCCGGGCGTCCCTGGGGCTGGAGGCGTTGGGGTGGCCGGGGCCACCCGTCTGCTCTCCTGTGGTGCTCTCAATCCCCTTTCAGGACCCAGCACAGCAGACCCACCCGACATGCTCAGAGCCTCTGCTCCAACTGCTGTCAGACGCCGAGGAGGTCCCCTTGTCATTCCCTCCACTGTGCTCACCCAGAAAACACAGCGCTGCCTTCAAGCCCCCCAGGTCTGACCTTCAGGAGAACGCAGGGAGAACAGATAACGGTGCCCCCAGCCAAGAAGGGCCCACACACCCTTTGCCCTGGGGAGTTTGCTGAAGAAACCAAAGGTGGCCACTCAACTTGTGGTTACAATTCCAAATGGGCCCGGCATTTCTTTGACTTCTTACCTTTCCCCTCTGCTCTGGGGGGAAGGGAGCCTAAAAGCAGGTTTTTAGGGTGTCAAATGCTCTGTTAAAGCAGGAAGATGAGGGAAACAGACATGAATCAGGAAACATATGGATCCAATTTTGGTTTAAAAATTAATGAGAAAACACATTCTCATCAAACTCAAAACAATGAAAAATATTTTTTAAGCAGGGAAAAAATTCAAAATACAGCTGGGTTTGCCCAGCTCCGCACAGATTCTTCAGCGCCCTGGTCCCCTCCTTGGTTGTCAAAAAAATAGCGAGACTAGCTGAAGGATGTGGGTTAAATTAGAGCAGCCCAGTCGGCTGTGGGCTTCCCACTGTTTGGGCCACCAGCGCAGGGTCCTGGAAAGACAACGGTGACAGTGGACCCTTGGCCATCAGACCTTCTGGTGTTGCTTCCTGAAGGCAGGTCCTGGGAGTAGAGAGGAGAGGAGCCTGGAAGGTAGCAGTAGGGCCCAGACGTGTCTGTGACAGGGAGCTCAGGCTCAGCTCAGGCTCAGCCACTCACCCAGGATGTCTCCCACGTCAACTCCTCTGAGCCCAGGCTGTTCCCTGGAGCCCCCGCCGGGCCTGCTGCAGGAGCAGGGATGAAGCCAGCTATTGACAGAAGTGACAGGCAGCGGGAGGGGGTCTGAAATGTCACCCTCTGTCAGTGTCCTGCCAGCCCGATCGGACCCTCTAAATCAGCCAGTCTTCCAGGGGTTCCACGTCCACACCACGCCTGGATCCCACCCTCCTGAGCACCTCCTCGTCTCGCCCTTCCTTCTCAGCAATGACCTTGCCTCTTACTTGAAGGACAGAACAGAAGCCGCCAGCTGGACCTCACCTGAGCCCCGGTCAGCATGCCTGCCACTCTACTTCCATCCAAAGCTGCCCTTTTGTCTTCCCGCCCATGTCTGGGCAGAGAGTGGGTCCTCTGGCCGAGCCAGTCCTTCCAGCTGTGTGCTGGGTCCATCCCTTTGCCTCCTCTGGGACCCCAGTTTCCCCATCCTCTGCTCCATCTCAGACCGCTCCCTTCCTTACAGGGTCCACTCAGCAGGGGGTTTAAATGCTGCATCTCGGAGCCAGTCTGCCTGGTGCTGGGACCCTGGGGATGGCACCAGCGCCCTGTGCCAGCTCTCCCCACCCCCAACTCCCCTGCCCCCTGGAGATAATAATAGTTCCTACCTGGTGTGCTTCTTTTAAAGATTAAGAGAACTAATACTTATAAAATACTTGTAATAGTGGCCAGCACATCCCAGCGTAAAATAAGTGTAGGTAATCCTGCTCCTTTTCTGCCAACATTCCAATGTGCTCCAGGCTTCCTATTTAAAGGAGTTTGTCAGCCTCGCGTCCACCTCCAGCTTGTCGTCTGTAAGCTCACCCTTGCTGTCAGACTTCTGGGGTGAGACCTATGGACACCTGTGATTTTCCCTCTGAGCCCACAGAGTCCTCGCTCCCTGCTTCTCCTCCCTGAGGAACTTGCAGCACATACTTTCTGCCCCTGAGATCAAGTTCCACTCATGTCACCTCACCTCCATGCGCCTTGGACCTTGTGACCTGTGCACCCTCTTCTAATACCACTCTGCGGGCTGTCCCACTCCACCCCGGGGCGACGCTCCCCAGGGCCCTTCCTCTGCTGAGGATGGAAATATGGTGTCTTTGGGGACCTTGGCTGCTGGCCAGCCCAGTCCCCTCTCCTGGGCTCCACTGGGAAAGGACTGTCACATGCCACAGTGGCACTGGGCTCTCTCTGCCCCTTCTCATTGTCCCCCATGGTGCTTCTCTCTGGGAGTCCCAGCGTCCACAGGGTGTGTCACCTAGCACCCGGAGCCTAAACCAGTGGCCTCGGTCATTGTTCGGTTTTCTCTTTCCCTGGTCCTGGCCCCGACTGCCCGTCAGACCCCAGGCGGCACTGCAGCCACACCCCCATCGCTCCAACTCTCAGCACCACATCCCTTGAGGACAGGGTCAAGGCCATAGACCTGGACGGTGTGGTGTCTGCTCCAGTTACCAGTGCGGTCCCCATTCCTCCTTTTCTACTCTGTGTCCCAGTGTCACACGATCGCGGGCATGTGTGACGTATGCTCAGCATGTGAACGGCTGACGTGGACGTGGGGAAATCCCCGGTGTGGATCCACACCCAAAGGGACGTAGGTGTCCCCTTTCCTGCTCCTTAGGAGGCCCCGTGACTCAGGCTGGCAGCGTGCTCAGAGACGGTGGTGGGGATGCCCACGTCCTGAGCCTCTCCTACAGCGGGGGCTGGACTGGGCTCTCGGCTTCCCAGCTTCCTGCGTCTCCTGCGGGACTCCTCAGCCTTCCCGGCCACTGATCAGCCCCTAATACGTCCACAACGACCTCCTTTTCCTCTGAAGTTGTCCAGCGTTGGTGTCGGGTGTTTGTCGCACACACGCATGGCAGCCACGTGCCCTCTAGAGCACCAGGTCTTCAGAGCCCTCTCTGTCCAGCATCTCGCCCAGCCTTCTTCACCTCGACCAGGCTCGTGCCCCGTGGCTGGCTCTGGCCCAGGGTCATGGCGCTCGCCACCCTTACAGGTGACTGCTGGCTGACCGGTGTCCACCCCGGATGCAAGACGGTCAAGGACCTCATCTGTGGTCACCCTTGCAACCCGAGAGACCAGCACCCAGCAGCGTGTCTGCCTCGGAGCAGCTCTCGCGGGCTGTTGGCTGAGTGAGTGGAACTCTGTGGCCTCATTTCAGGGTCTGAATGCCTGTGCTCTGATCCTTCCGTTCAACTCCCAAGTCCTTGGAGGTCCTACCTCCGGACACCCCAGTGTGAATCACCTGCCTACTCACGTCCAAGCCCCCCTTCTAGACCTCTGTCCCCACTCTCTCTTGTAGAAGCCCCAAGTACAGCTGTGCCCAGAGACCGGGATTATTCTCTGGGAGGAACAGAAGTGCGATGTGCCATTCTGGGGTCCGTGGGCGTGTGATGTCACAGAGTCACTTGACCAGGAGCCAGCTGGAGTGAAACAACCTGCCGGAGGCACTGGCAGGAGCGAGAAGGCAGGTAAGGAACAGCGATGAGAGGGGCCACTCCCCCCACTGGAGTGTCGGTGCCACGGGAACTAGGCCTTCTTTCCCTGCTGTGTTTCCAGGCCCAGAGAATGCCTAGCACGTGATGAGTATTCAATATGTATTGATCGATTGATTGAATGTATATTACTTACAGTAAAGTAACATAAAACACAAGCAAGCACCTTCTTGGTGATCAAAGGAAGATTCAAAAAGATTCAGACAGTGCAGCCCGCAAACAGCAAAGCACTGTCCAACCCGTGGTCACTGCGTGGACATGGGCGGAGTGCAATTGTCAGGACCCGAGTCAGTAGCACCAGAGGTGCTTCCTGTGGGGACCTCCACGTTGTCCCCGAGCCTTAGTCTTCTGTTCCCTGTCCTCACAATGTCTTCTTCTAAGGGCTTTATTAAAAATATAGCTAACATACAATACTATATGAGTTTCAGGGATGCACCGCAGTTATTCAACCTTATAGACCTAAAGAAGTGACCACCATGATAAGTCCCGTAACCGTCTGACACCGTCCCACGCTGTCACAGTATTATTGACTGTATTCCCCACGCTGCACATTACATCCCCATGACTTGTTTGTTTTATGCCTGGAAATTTGGACCTCATTCCCCTTCACCTTTTCTCCCTCTTTTTCACTTTTCTATTCCAATTGACATTCAGTATTAATTTCAGGTGTACAGCATAGTGGTTAGACATTTATATAATTTAAGAAGTGACCCCCCTGACTAGTCTGGCACCCACCTGACACTATACATAGTTATTACCATATCATTGACCGTATTCCCTATGCTTTACTTTACATCCCCAGACTATTTTGTAACTACCAGTTTATACTTCTTAATTCCTTCCCCTTTTTCACCAACACCTCCAACCCCCCTCCTAGCTGGCAACCATCAAAAAGTTCTCTGTATCTATGAGTATGTTTCTATTTCGTTTGTTTATTTTGTTCTTTAGATTCCACATATAAGTGGAATCACATTGCATCTGTCTTTCTCTGTCTGACATACTCCACTCAGCACAATACCTTCCAGGTCCATCCATGTCACCACAGATGGCAAGAACCCATTCCCTTCCATGTCTGAGCAATATTCCATTGTATATATGTACCACCTCCTCTGTATCCATTCTTCCATCGATGGACGCCCAGGCTGCCTCCACATCTTGGCCATTGTAAACAGTGTTGCAGTGAACATATGGATGCACATATCCCCTTGAAGTAGCGTTTGGGTTTCTTCAGATAAATACCCAGAAGTGGGATATCTGGGTCCTTCTTTGTCTCTTGTTATAAAGACTATTTTGTCTGGTATAAGTATTGCTACACCAGCTTTCCGCCCCCCCCCCCCCCCATTTTCATGAACTATCCTTTTCCATTTCTTTATTTTCAGTCTGGTTGTGTCTTTCAATCTGAAGTGAGTCTCTTGTAGGCAGCATGTGTAAGGGTCTGTTTTCTTTTCCATTCAGTCCTCCTGTGTCTTTTGATTGGAGCATTTAATCCATTTACATTGAAAGTAATTGTTGATAGATATGTAGTTATTGCCATTTTATTATTCATAATTTTACTTTTTTTTCTGTCTTAAGTCCTTCTAACATTCCTTGTAATACTGGTTTGGTGGTGATGAACTCCTTTAGCTTTTTCTTGTCTGGGAAGCTCTTTATCTGTCCTTTGATTCTAAATGACAGCTTGCTGGACAGAGGAATCTGCTTGTAGGTCCTTGCTTTAAATCACACTGAGTATTTTGTGTCAATCCTTTCTGACCTGCAAAGTTTCTCTTGAGAAATCAGCTGACAATCTTATGGGAGCTCCCTTATAAGTTACTAGTTGCCTTTTTCTTTGCTGCTTTTAGGATTCTCTCTTTGTCTTTAACCTTTGCCATTTTAATCACGATATGTTTTAGTGTTGGTCTCTTTGGGTTCATCTTGTTTGGGACTCTGCTCTTCCTGGACTTGTATATCTATTTCCTTCGCCAGGTTAGGAAAGTTTTCAGTCATTATTTCTTCAGATAAGTTCTCAATCCCTTGCTCTCTCTTCTCCTTCTATGATGTGAATGTTGTTAAGCTTGATGTTGTCCCAGAGGTCTCTTACACTATCCTCATTTTAGGGGGGATTATTTTTCCTTTTTGCTATTCCGATTGGGTGTTTTCTCCTACCTTGTCTTTCAAATTGCTTATTTGATCCTCTGCTTCATCTAGTCTGCTGGTGATTCCTTCTAGTGCATTTTTCATTTCACTTCTGACTGGTTCTTTTTTATGGTTTCTATGTCCTTTTTTAATGGTTGCTATCTCTTTGCTGAAGTTCTCACTAAGTTCATTGCGCATCCTTATAACCATTGTTTTGACCTCTGTCTCTGGTAGTTTGGTTGCCTCCATTTCATTAGTTCTGTTTCTGGAGTTTTCTCCTGTTCTTTCATTTGGGACGTATTTCTTTGTTTCCTCGTTTTGGCTGCATTTCTGTGTTTGTTTCTGTGTAGTAGGTAAATCTGCCACGTCTCCCAGTCTTGGCTGGGTGGCCTTATGTAGTAGGTGTGCTGTGGAGCCCAGTGACACAGTCTCCCTGGTCACCTGCTCTGAGTGGTCCAGGAGTGTTCCTTGTGTGTGGTCTCCTGTTGTACTTGGCTTCAATTGTTATTGGCAGGTCAGTGGGTGGTATTGACCCTCAGGCTGATTGGCTGTGGGGTTTGGCCATGTCCAAAGCTTGCAGGCTGCTGTGTGTGGAGCTTACCCCATGTAGTGGGATTCCCGCCAGCAGGCTCTGGTGCCTGTTGAGACCGCCCTTTGTGTGTGCTGCTTATGGGGCTAATTGAGTGGTGCTCTGCTGTGGTCTGAAGCCAACCTCCAAGTGTGTTTGTTCTGTGGCCTCTTGCGATGGGCTCTGGTGCAGGCCCAGGTCACCTACTGCCTGTGACCGGCCGGGGACTACCTGGTAGGAGCTACAAAGTGATCTGTGGTTATTGCTGCCTGTGCTAAAGTTGGAGGCATGTGGGAGCAGCCACGCTGTGAACCAAGGACATGTGACACCGCTACTGAGCCTCAGGTAGGTCCACAAAAGCCAGGGCCAGGACACCCGAGGCCTGCTGCCACCTGCCGGCTCCCTTCAGGTTTATTTGGTGCCAATGCTGAGGCCTGGATCTACTGAGCAACAGTCTCAGAGCACACTGAGGTCAGTCCACCGGCCTGGGGCCCGCTGACTCTGATAGTTTCCCAAGGTAGATTGCAATGCAGGTGGGGCTGGTTGCTGAGGGAGAAAGTGCCTGTGGAGGTGGGGGATTTGGGTGGGATGGTATACCGGTGAGTCAGCAGGCGGAGCAGCAGAGCTCACCAGACCAATCAGATTCAGATTTGGCCGGAAGCGTAGGGGGCGGGCTCAACACAGCAAAGATGGCGCCCGCCTGCCGGCGGCAGAGGAGGAGGACCTGACACAGGGAGAGTGGCGGCTGTCCTCCAGCCCTCGCTCAAAGCAGCACACCTCAGTCTGCCCCCGTATGCTTCTGACGTCCTCTGAGTCACCGCCCCTGCGCTGGAGCCCGAGGTGAGCGCCTGCGAGCGAGCGAGTGTGTGCGCGGCCGTTTCAGAGGACGCCTGGGTCCCCCCGCCTTCCGTCCCACTGGAACAGTCAGAATCCCCGCTGGTTTTCACAGTCAGATGTGCTGGGGTCCTCTTCCCGGCACCGGCACTCTGGACTGGGGAGGCCGGTGTGGGGCTCGGTCCGTGGCTCCTACGGGGGCACGTCCGCGGCCCAGAGACCCCACCGGGTGCAGGGGTGGGGCCGTTGGCGTCTGCATCCCTCCCACCAGTCTCTGTGGCTTCTTTACATCCTTGGCTGTGGGCCTTCTGTTCAGCAGGACCTCGGGTGGTTCTCCAGGTGGGTCGTTCTGTAATTAGTTGTAACTGTAGTGTGTTCTCAGAAGGCAGCGGGCGCCATGTGTATCTACCCCGCCATCTTAGATCTCTCCCTGTCACAATACCTTAATGTTTTGAAAATTGTCTAGGCTTGGGGGCGGTCTCAGAAGCGTTCCCTCAGGGGTGGGGACGCAGTGCTGTCCTCGGCCGTGCCTGCCCAAAGCTCATCTTGTCAAAAGCGCCCCATGCTATTCCTTCTCGTCCATTCCCTCCCATTGCCTTTCTGCTGCTTGGCCCACGTCCCATGGCAAGGCCTCCGTCAGGTCTGCCTTCCTCTGAGAAGTCTCGGGATTGTTCCAGCCCTCCTCTCCTGCCCTCTCTGAACCCACTTTGACACCACTGCTCTGTGGTTGGATCATTACGAGTTCAGTCTCACAAAGACAAAGTGAACCGTCTGTTTGTTCATAACCATGCAGCAACAAAGGGACCCAGCTGTGTCACTCAAGTGGGCAGGGCTTCCTGGGCATTAGAAAGGATAGAACATGTTATAGAGTAACAAGGAGAGACATTGAGGCTGCCTCTGATTGGCAAAGCTGGGGTTTGAAAGCCTTGGAGACTCTCTAATTGGTCTTCAGGTACATCTGGCAACCCTTGGCTGCAGGCGGGGGCTTTTCAAGAGAGGACGCATTGTTAGTGTTGGCATGGAGGGTGTCCTGTGCCAGGGGTGGGACTAGTGGGGGCAAGGCTCTGGCGGCCATGGCCGCCAGCTCTCAGGTCTGGCAGCGTAGCTCCTGGGCTCCACCAGGCAGAAGTCTTGTCTCACACGTCTCTTGTATGTGCTTCATGGCATACCGCCAGTATTCAGCCTGGCTTCCAGATTTAACGCAGACTTGTTGAATCGACTTTGGGGAAGAAAAGGTATTGTGGTACTGTCTGGTTACAGACTCACCGTGTGTGTGTGTGTGTGTGTGTGTGTGTGTGTGTGTGTGTGTGAATACCTGTATCTGGAAAATGTGAAGATTGATGAGGAAGAGACATGACTTGATACGTACTGTATGTCACTGCTCTCAGTATCCCCATCAAAGAAATTCACTGTTGACTATGTGTCCCCAGTATGTGGCTGCTTTGAGGTGTCTGGCCAAGTGTCGCAGCCTTGGGAAAGCAGCAGTCAGGAGACGGTGCTGACCAGCCAGGGATCGTCCCGAAAGTACCGTCCCGGGAACCACAGAGCAGCAGTGGCTGCCGTTCTGAATGAGCCAGCCCAGCTAGATAATTGTCAGGGGGGAGGTGACAGAGGCAAGAGCTGCCAGCCGCTCTGGGTGGCCAGAAACAGTATCCAGAAAGAGAGGACTGCCATAGAGCCACCTGCGTGGAGGACACTGGATACTTCACTTTGGGACCATGGAGCCTAACGTGCTGCTGCTCCATGGAAACACCAGCACGAACAGAATTTGGTGGGTGGAACCGCCGAGAACAAGACAGTGTTGGAGAGGTGGGGGCTCAGTAAACGTGCGACGACCATGACCCATGGACCGAAAGTGTGTGGTTCTTGAAGGTCAGCGTCGGGTCACGGCCTCCCAGCCGCTCTGCCCACAGCCCCTGGCACCATTATGCATTGGTACCACGCTCTGGGTATGGGGTGTGGTGGCAACAGAGGGGTGACCCGTGACGACTGGCATCTGGCAGGAGGGGCATTTCCTGGACTGGGGTCATGTGGTCCAGCCTGGTGAGAGGGAGCTGCGAGGGTGCTGAGCTGTTCTGCCCACGGACGACCAGGCCCCTGGGGGTGGGAGGAGAGCACCTCTGAGCGTGGACGGCATTGGGCTTGCCAAGGAGAAGCATGTCCAGCGTCAGTCCTCTCCAGCGGCCAGCATGCCTTTGCACGTCTCCGCTGAATTTTTTTGTCCTCAAAATTCGATGGCAGTCATTGTGCCCCTGGAGCTTCCATGCTGTAAATGCAGGGGTCAGCCCTTTGATAAATAGACTTTGAAATGCTCTACATATGCCTACAACAAGCTTTTATCCATTTGGCTAATTTTATTCTTTGCAAGCCACGAAGACGGGGAAATGGCCCTGTGATTAGATCTGGCGCTGAGATGGGGAGAGAGACGTGGAATTGCGCAGCCCCACAAAGCACGAGCCACGCAGCCTTGGTACAAAAGGTGGAACCGTAGCAGCTGGAATCGGGGAGTCGGGGGCTGGGAGGGACCTTCAGGTGTGACTGTCAGCACTCACCCTCCATCCTGGACTCCATCCTGGGGAAGCTGTTGCGCCAAAGTCACCAGACTTTCTGGACAAACGGCGTGGGCATTTGTCTTTTTAAAAGCACTCCCTGGGTTGGAGGGGGAAGGGTGTTATCATAAAGCAAGCTCGTTCTTGCAATGCCAGGTTGCAATCTCGGCTGCCCCACCGCTCTGTGCCTCTGTTGATATTCCCACAAAGGAGGGAAATGGCATATCCCACAGGGTTGTTGTGACCCTGTGGTGCTTTAGGGCAGATCAGCCCTGAGGAGGCGCCGTGGGGGGCTGAGCTGGGACGCGCTGACACGCCCAGCTGCTCCCTGCCCAGAGCACCTTGCCCGGTGTCCTCTGGGCAGCCTGGCTGTTGGCGGCGTGTGCATCTGACCGTGTGTGGCTCTGCCCCGGCCCTCGCCCTCATGGCCTCTGTGTCCGGTCCCGGGCAGCACTGGCTTTGGCTCAGTCAAGCCTGAGGGCAGAGGCCCCAGCAGCTGGGCCTCCGGGGCCCCTGTGGAGGGCAGATCATCACAGGGAAGCTTGGCAGGCTCTCAGGGCAGAGCTTTTGCTGGGGCATCCCCTGCCCCTGCCGGGGAGTCTTACTCAAGGGCCCCCCTGGCGGCACCCCCAGCTACGCCCTGTGAGTCCATGTGGTGGGTCCCTCCTGTGGCGTGGAAGTGAGCTCTGCGGGCAGCAGGCTGGACCAGGGGTGCCCACCCGCGTGTGCTGAGGGAAATGCACAGGGAAAACAAATGTGGAGGTTTTAGTAGACGAACCATGGCTGCATGTAACTAAATGTCGATTCTCAGGCCGATTCACCCAGCAGGTAGTGTCCTCCCCGCGTGTGAGACCCAAGCTCAGCACCAGGGCAGGCAGTGGTGACAGTGGTGACATGCGCAGCACAGGGGGCGTGCCCTGGATGCACGGTGACCGCACTGGGGCGGGGCTGGGTGACAGGGGAGGGGTGTGAACTGGTGAGAGGTCATCAGGCCAGTGGCGTAAGCATGTCACCGTGCAGCCCCCGGGCCACGCTGTCTCGGGCCCCACTGGGTGTGCTGTCCTGCTGTTGCCATCTTGAGATTCTCGGTAACCTCTGAACACAGGGCTGTGTGCTCATTGTCTCCCCTCCCTCGTTCCCTTCCTTCTCTCTTCCTCGGGGTGGTACAGGGGATGGGGGCTGATCATGGTTAGAAGGTGGAGTCACTTACAGCTGAGCAGGCAGGAGAACTTAGCATCTTCAATTATCCAAGCTAGAAGAACCCAGTGATAGTGGGATGCGAAAGCCCTCATCATGCAGTCACGGAAGAGAGGCCCAGAAGGCTGAGCTGACCTGCCTGATGTCGCGCAGCCAGGCCGTGGCAGAGACGGCCGCCTGGTGTCTGGAGCTCACGGCCCGCACCACAGGCCCCCGCCTGTAGTGCCGCTGGGACCGCGTGCTGGGAGGGCTCCCACGCCGACTCTGACGTAGGCCTGGCTGGCGACGGCCGGGAAGCAGGCGGCTTTGGTCAGTGGCACCCACTCCTCTCCACGGGCCACCTGACATGTTCAGGGACCTGCTAGTGGTGCCCACATGCTGCCTGTTTCAGGCTGAGGGGCTTTCTCGTCATCCGACTTGTGCCAGTTCTGGACCCTCCTCATTTGTATGTGCAGGGGGTGTATGGCCCCCATCAGCTGTAGTCAGAGTTTGTGGCAGGTGGGGATGGACGCATCACAGCACCAATGGTAGTGGACACTGCCCCACCACAGGGCTGCAGGGTCTTTGGGGTCAGAAGAGTGGTGCGAGGCTGGGCGTGTGGAGCCACCCGAAGGCGGGGCTCGCGGGGGAGCTTGGTCTGAGGCCAGTGTGTTTGGACATCAGCTCTGGCAGCGACATCTTAGGCCATCGTGTCTGCCCCTGTCCTTTGCGAGTGGACAAATGTGTCCCAGAGAGGGTGTGCGTGTTCCCAGTGTCACACAGCAACGTTGCATAGCATGCACTTTAGCACACAGACACTCAGCTCTGCACCCCAGTAATTATTTCCTTTTGTTTGATGAGACTTAAGATTAAAATCACGTTTGTATTTGTCCTCTTTATTATGCACTTTAGAGTCTAGCTGGCCTTACACACGGGGATTACTGAACGGTTATGCACACAAATCCACGTGTGCTGTGCTTTATGGAGGGCTTGTAGTGTGTGCAACCAAAACGGCCCTGGAGACCGAGAACCTAGCTCTCTGTGAACGTTTACTTTGGGGAAGGGGACCCCAGCTCCTAAGTAAGCACACTGTCCCCAGCACCCAGCTGCCTTTATCTTCCAGTGAAATGTCCAGTTTGTCTGTTTGCCCCTGCACAGGGTGGTGGTTTCGCTAGGAAGTTTGCAAGTGGAGGAAAATGTATGTAGCACACGTCCGTGCAATGGAGCTTCTGGTGGACACAACAACAGGCTGACTCGCATAGCGCCCGCCCCACCACCTAGCCCCCCACAGCTCCGCGGGGCTGCTGGGGGCTGACAGCAGCCTGCGCCATGGCCCTTTAATGCTGGGTCTTCCTCTGGGCCCTTCGTCTCCCTGGGAAGCGACTGTGTAAGGGAGAGTGTAATTGGCAGGCGGTGACACTCCTGCCTGCAAGTGTCTCTCTAACGGAGCGCATTTCAGCCTTTATCTGCTGATGGCTGCTACCTGAGAAAGGCCCTGGGCCATCTCAAAGGGCTTGTAGCAGCTAATTGTGCCTGTTAGGGCGAGCAATTAGTGGGGACTCTGGGCTTGGAAGCTCCAACACCCACCAGCTTTCAGCTCATTTCTCTCCCTTTCACTTAACTAGCCCAGCCTAATGGAAGCGGTGACGGACAGGCAGGTGAGGTGCCGTGGTGACGAGGGAGGCGGGGGCTCACTGGTCTTCATCACCACTGCACCCCAGTCCACACTAGCCCCCCCAAGAGAGCCGGGAGACGCACAGGCACCCAGGCACTGCTGCTGCCCTCACCATAAATACTCCCCGCTTATTGCAGGGTCGGCGGAGGCTTACTCATCGGTATTAGGAGTCAGGCTGCCCTGTTGGTACAGTTTAAGCCTGAGCTGGAAGATGACAATAAAAAACTAATTAGGCACAGGTCATACAGGAGATCACACATGCCTGGCGTCTGCTGGTTACTATGGGCACACGCACCGTGGTTTCGGTGGAAACATGAGGCGGAACGTGGGAGAATTAAGACAATGAATCAGTTTCATTGAATAAAAGCCATGCATTTACCCATTAATTAAGGCTAATAGTATCCTCTAAGCTTTTGTGCACCAGAGGTAACTTGTTATATTTACTGTTGTGCTACACGCAAAGATTAGAGGGAATGCATCGACACGCCTCTGCTTCCAGGAAGAACTACAGGTGTGAGTCCCCCCGGCGTCCAGGCTCATGTGATCAAAGCTTTTGGTTCCATGGCCCAGGCTGAATGAGGGGGTGTCCCTCCCTGCTGGCTGGTAGTGAGAGCCCATTGAACCGCCTTCCCAGGGACACGGACACGGGAGAAGCGACATCCGTGTTTGATTGTTTTAGCTGCCCACCATTCCATCCCCTCTTTGCAAAAACAGCACCCTGATTTTTTTGGGGGGGGTATTACCTCTCCTCCCATTTATAGTCCTGATGGGCTGTCAGTGGAGGTTCCCAAGCCTGCGTGTTATCGGGGCTCAGCCAAGAAAGCTGACTGTCCCGGCCTGGAATTCTGAGCAGAGTAAGAAAAGGATAGAAAACACGGTTCCAAGAGCGAGTCTGGACAGGACATCAATAAGGTTCTGCCTGGGAGACGTCTACGTCACCCTTTGTGGTGGGCAGAGTCGTGGCCCCCAGATACCCACTCCCCAAGCTCCAGACCCTGTGAGTAGGTTACCTGACGTGGCGACAGGGGCTTTGCAGTCCTGGCTGAGGCTGCAGACTCGGAAACGGGAAGTTACCGCGATCATCCCGGTGGCCTGATGTAATCACAGCAGTCCTTAAACGAGGCACCTTTGCAAGCTGGGTCAGAAAAAGGGACGACAGTAGAAGGAGGATCAGAGACGGGACATGAGAAGGGCTCAGCCACCATTGCTGACCGTTTCGGAAGCTGGAGGAAGGTGCCACGAGCCAGGGGATGGGGCCAACACTGGAAGCTGCAAAAGGCAATGCAAAGTATTGTTCGCTTGAGCCCGAGAAAGGGACAGAGCCCTGCTGACGCTGTGACGTCAGCCCAGTGGGCGCTGCAGCCGACACCTGTACAAACGTAAGGTGATAAGCTGGTGTGGTTTAAGCTGCTCACGTTGTGGAAACTGTTTACAGCAGCAATAGGAAACTAACCCACCTTTGGCAGCCTGTGCCCTCAGTCTTAGCCAGTGTGTTTCCGCCACTCGTGTCCAGTCCCACCCGAGAAAACTGCTGAAAGCAACTTTGCCTTCTACAGCCCCAGGCAAAGACTGCTGGGCCATTGGTTTTGGCTTTTTTCCTTCTGTTTTTTCTTGTTTCCTTTCCCAACTTTTTTTGTTTTTATTTTGGTGTGGTTTTTTTTGGCTTAGTTAAATATATGTTATGGTTTTATTTTGATTAGAGTTTTAGCTATATCTTTTTTATTTTTTTGCTATTTGCTCTAATGTTTATGATCCTTAATTTTTCATCGAATACTTACAGTTAGATTCAGTTATCTAACTATTAATATCATTTGTCTCTGTTCCCTACTCTGTCCTTATGCTAATGCTATAGTTGATTATATACACGTATAAAAATTACACAATTTATAAATCCCACAATACGTTATATATTTTGCTTCAAATAGACTTTTTTTTTTAATTAAAAGAAGAAAGTCTACATTTTCTACACATTTACCAGTTATGGGGCTCTTCATTCCTATTTGAAAATATAAGTTTCCATCTGGTATTATTTACATTCCATTTGGAGAGTTTCTGCTAGGATTTCTCATACTATTTGTCTATTAGCAACACATTCTCTTAGTTTTAATTTATCTGGAAGTGTCCTTTTTGCCTTCATGCTTGAAGGGTATTTTCGCTGGCTAAATAATTGTATATTGACAGTTTTTTGTTTCCTTCCAGTCTTTTAGAAATGCCATTCCACTGTCTTCTGGCTCCCAGTGCTTCTGCTGAGAAATCAGCTGTCACTAACATTTTTGTCTCCTGGATGGATGTCATGTGCGATTTTCTTCTTGCTGCTTTCAAGGTTTCGTTTTTGTTTTAGATTTTTAGTAGTTTGGGTATGGTGTGCCTAAATGGGATTTTCTTTGTATTTCTTTTACTTGAGACTTTCTGAACTTCCCAAATTTGTAAATCTGTCTTTCATGAGAATCAGAAAGAAATTTGAGGGCATTATTTCTTCAAATATATTTTTGTCACAGTTAATGTCTCCTTTCATTCTGGGATTTCCATTGCATGCATGTTAAACTTTTCACATTGCCCCACAGATCACTGAGTCTCTGTTGTTATTGCTTATCCATTTTCCTCATTCTTTAAATTAGGTGATTTCTATTGATATATCTTCAAGGTCAGTGACTCTTTCCTCTAGTGACTTCTGATCACTAACATACTGTTCGTTGTTCCCTGTGAGTTTCTGATTTTCTCCAGACTGGAAATATGATGGATGATCAGGCTGGTACAATAGGAGCTGCTGCCCCATGACCAGCAGCAGAATTCTCCTGGGAAAAAAATTATGTATTATTTTTATTGTATTTCATTTCATTCTTAAACAATTTTGAGGGACAGGATTCCTGTTTGAACGTTATTTTCTTTCAGAATAAAACAAATGTTATTTCATTGTTTTCTGGCTTCCATGTTTTTTCTGCTCAGGGGTCTGGTGGAGACCAAGTTCTGGCTCGATGGCGAGCCAAGAGCAGGAGCTCAGGAAGGGTCAGTGTTGGGTGGAAGTGCTAGGGGTCAGTGTAGAGGAGAAGGGATAGCCAGAGGATTACAGCACTGCACCAACAGGAAGCCTGGACTGGCAGCACTTACGCCCACAGCTGTGACAGGGTGGGCTAGCGGCAGGCTTCGCTCCTGGAGGTTGAGCCCCAACTTCCGCTTAGCTCCTGCCATTAACAATGTGTGTCTTTTCAAAGCTTCCTTTTGCTACAGATGTTTATCCTTATAAAGAATATTATTTATTTCCTCACCATGTTTTCCTTAATTTCCCATTTGCTTTCTTTCTTTGTGGATATATATATTTTTATAGTAGACTTGCCCACTACGTTGTGTTCCTTTCAGCTGCTCATTGTCACTTAGGTTTTAATTACATGGGTGATGGCTCTAGAAGCAAGGGACCACACTTGGCTCCTGAGTAATAGCAAAATTGTCCTGTGGGTAAACTATGGAGGCTCCTGTCCTAAGCAGGGCGCCCCAGCCTGGGAGCTCAGACTGAGCCCAGCTTCGGCCAATAGCCTAATGGGTGTGGGGACCTGAGGCAGTGCCTTTGCCCAGAGTCAGCAAACGACAAGAGTGGCCAGATCTCTCAGAGGATGTCGCTACCTGTGGGGCCAAACCCAAGTCTGTTGTGGAGAAGTTTGAGGGGGGCTCTGCCTGCTTGATGGGGGCTGGCACAATCCCAGCTTTCTCAGGCTCTGCTGTCCCTGCCGCTGCTCATTCTAGAAGACAGGAACGAACAAACTTGTGCAAACTCTCGGGCTTCTCACTCTGCCAGAGCCACGGGGCGCCGGGCAGGGCCATGCTGGGCCTCTGGGCTCTTTCTGTCTTGCCATCTGTAAGGTAAGTAGACGCGGGTGCAGGCGAGGTGTGCGGATGGGCCGCCCATGCCCTGAGTGGGGAGGGACGCAGTGAGGTCCAGAGAAAGGGCACTGGTCTGGGGCTCAGGAGATCCAGGCCTTGGCCTCCCTCTGCACTCCAGAGCTCCTGAATACTGAGCCCCTGGGGCCCAAGGGCCATTCTAACATGGCATCGCACGAGGAGGCAGCAAAGTGCAAAGTGCAATGAGATGGACACACAGAGTCCAGCAGACCTGGACCTCAGCAGGCTGTCCCGTCACTCAGCCTGGGGCTCTGGCCAAGGCACTCCAGTGTCTTCCTGTATAAAATGGAGCTGACCAGGCCTGCCTGCAGCAGGGGTGCCCGACCAGGGGACCCGAGGACAGCACTTCTCTGAGCTGCCCGCTGATGCGGACTCGACTCCCCCACACTGACCTGACATGGTGCCCAAAGAATGAAAGCACATCAAGGGCGCGGGAACACAGACTGGATGCCAGCTGCACATCATGTCCCCTCTCGGCCACTCAGTGGGGCAGATGTGACCCCTACTGTCCAGATGAGAATCCTGACCATATGTGAGGCTGAGCTCCACCAGGATGGGGGTTATTTTCAAATCACCCCGAGCACTCCGGAGGGTCTCTGTGTGTGTTTCTGTGTGTGTGCTGAGGGATGGGAGGGACACACGGCCCCCACAGCCTGCACGTCACTCCCCCTCCCTTCCTTCCTCTGATGGTGAGGAACTGTGCAACCCCCCGGCCGTCGTTCTGCAGTCATTTTTCATGGGGGTGGGGTGCCCCCTTTCTGACCTCCCAAGATTCCACAGTCCCTGGTGTGAAACTTCCTTTGCTGCCTTAGTTCCTGGTGGGTGAGGACCGGTGCCTTTTACCATTTATGAAAAAAAAAATGTAAATGGTGACAAAAGCTATTTTTGTAATGTTTTTATCTATTCCATGACTGACATCAATAACACATAACAGTTGCTTTGACATTGCATCGCCTCCAATGGGCCCAGTGACCTGATTCAATGTCAGGGGAAAAGCCTCGTACATCATCTCTGCGGCTGAATTGCAGCAGATCCATTACTGACGCTTCAGCCCCAGAAGTGCCCGGAACCAGTGCCAGGTTTGTCTCCAGGCTGTGCCTCCCTCCCGATCCTCCTTTCTCGTGAGTGTCTCGCTGTCCCACTGTGGACGCTCCCCTGCAGCTCACCCGCTGAAAGCGTTTCACCCTGAACTTGCTTTCACACTTGGCGGTTCTTGAGGGGTAGGGCGAGTCTGTGTGGGGGCACTTAGCATGGCACATGGTAGGGGCTCCCTTTATAAATGGATGAAGGAAGGAGGGAGGCGGAAAGGAGGAAGGGATGGGAAGTGCACCTGCGTCCAGCTCCGGGGCGCCGTGAGCACGTCCTGTGCGTGGCTCTGACGATGGGACCGGGACACCAGGGAATGGTAGGTGTGTAGGGTCCTTGGAGAGGAGAAGCTGTTCTTGGCTCAGTAGCTGGTGCTGGAGGGACCACATACGGAGAGAGCATAGCAGGGGCTTTAGAACACTTTTGTGAAACAAACGTAGTGTGGGAAATGCTGCGCCCGGAAGCGTTCAGGACCCGAAAGCCATAGCCAGTGGGGAGGCAAGGAGGCCACGCAGGTCCGTGGGCTGGGTGCCTGGGGGACCCCCACCCACAAGGGGCAGCCTCATCTTTCCTCATCCTCTCAGCGACGCAAAATGGGAACGGACATTGAGTCCCAGTCTTAGGTGGGTTTAAGCCAGCCCTTGGTAATATTGCAATATATTTGTCATTTGTCTCACTGGTAAACCTGTTTAGTAGTCAAAACTGTAGAAAATTGAATATATACTTACTGTATAAAAATGATATGCTTGGTTAGTGATAGTTTAGAAGAAATAAGTACATCTATCATAGAAGAGCATGCTGTCAGCTCTTTATATGTAAGAAAAATATTGAACACAAATGTGATAAATGTTGGGGACCGTTTGCAAAAGTTGTCTGACAAAGTCGGTTTATAATCAGTTCTTCCAAGCAAAGAGGAGAATGAAAGCAAAAGAGAGACAATGGGAAGTAGAAAGCAGAAGAGAGAAAAAAGGTTTGAAGCAAGAGAGGTGCCAGGACGAGATGCCTCCCTCGCCCGCAGGCGAATGCCCTGCTCGGGAACATGCCCTTTTCTCACAGGAGCTCAGATGGAGACAGCAAATCAGCTGCACAAATATCCCTCATCCCAGGAAGTAGCTGCCAGTTGCCCTCTCAGAGCCACCAGGAAAGGCAGCTGGGTGGGTCCCATCGTGGCCCCAGGGCAGAGCTGGTGGATTAAGGTAAACAACTTGAACTAATGAGAGAACTTGGTGAGGAAATCCAGGCACCAGAAAGTTCCAGATGGCGAGGGACTTCCAAACAGTGCTGAGTGCCCCAGGTGGGGACTTGGAGCAGTGAGGGGAGACCCTGTGGCGGGGCGGGAGGCAGGGCCTGCCCCTCGGGAGTGAGCAGGCTGGAACCTGGGACCGAAGTGCGGTCTCTGTCTGGGGAGGAAGGCCGGCCTTGGACCTGGGAATGGTGACGAGGCCCTGAGTGTCAGCTCCCAGGGGCCAGGAGGACTGAGGGGAACAAGGGGAAGCCAGAGGCCTGTTCCGGCAGGAAACAGAGAGGGTGGGCCTTGAGGCCTGAGCAGGCAGAAAGCACTTGCAGTGGGGAAGAGCCCCTGATGGCGGCTGTCTGTCCCCTGGGCTGCGGCAGAGGGAGGGCGGTGTGGGGAGGGCAGAGGCAGCGGGGGAGCATATCTTAGTGGGACATCAGTGTAGACTGGCCCCCTGGGATTCAGTAAATAAAGGGAGCCTGAGGGTCGTGTTGCTGCACCGGGAGGGTGGGAGCCTGACACAGACGCAGCCAGTGAGGGCGGGGACTTAGGCCCCCAAGAGAGCAGACACCAGATGCTAGCACACCCTCCTTTGCCCCAGGGGCCTGCCCTCCAGCCCTCTCTCCGCCCTGTACGGGAGCTGTACGTGGGCAGACCTTCGAAGCACCGAGCAACTAGTGGAGGAGATAACAACTGCAGACGAAAGGGTAAAAGGATGCGTGGGCTCAGATGCAGAGTTAGAGGAAGGGAACTGGGGGAGATGGGAGGCCAGAATAGGTCCCAGGGTAGAGGGTCTGGGATGAGAGAGGGGTGGGGAGAGGCAGGCAGCCTGGGAAAGCAGGAGGGAAGATGGAGTCTGTCTTGTAGTGGAACAGGCTGCGACCTGGGAGTGAGGGCTCGGGGACACAGGTGGCGGCATGGCCCTGGGCCCCCAGCTGAAGGGGCTGCCAAGCAGAGGATTGGAGAATGTGGGGGAAACAAGTGTGGAACCCCTGGTGGGGTTCCCGGACGGTTAAAGGAAGGAAGGCTGAGTGGCACATGGGGGCGCTCAAGGGAAGTGAGAACGGGCCTATGGAGAAAGACTGGCCAGAATCTGGCCTGGAGACTCAGGGGTAGAAGCCAGACGAGGGCAGGGACCATGGACTCAAAGAATGAGGGCTCCTGGGAGCCGTCAAAGCCAGTGGTGACTCCATTCAATTGACATGTGCCAGGACTGCAGGCTCTCGTGAAAAGTGATGGGTACCAAACAGAAACGTGATAAAGGAGAGACTCCTTTATGCTGGGTAGGATCCTTTTGCACGTCCAGGCTCCCAAATGTACCACACTGTGCACACGCGAGTTGGCAGAGGTGATTGCAGACAACATTGGGTGTCCAGGACAGTGGAGACGGGGTGTCTGCTGGTGGCCATGGAACAGAAATGCCAGGACGTGTGATCCCAGGGAGGACTTGGGGACACAAGTGCGCCAACGTGAATGGAGGTCACTCTAAAACAAAGTTTATTCAACAAATATTCGTCGAACCCGGGCTGCGTGCCAGGAGCTGTGCAGGAGTCTGCGGACAGCCCACAGCAAGGCTTTGTAAAGAGGGTGAAAGCTACAGCAGGGTGGTAGCAGCGCACCCCATGTCCCGCACACACGCGTGTTCAGCGTGTATAAGGAACGCTGAAGAGCCAACAGTAAGAAACCAAACAATTCCATTGGAACATGGGGGAAAAAATAAAGCATGAACAGCCATTTCACCAAAGAGAACACAGAGATGGGGGAAGGAAAGCACGAATGGATAGTGAACATTAGTAGCCTTAAGAGTGAATAAAGTGTAAACCACAAGGAGATCGCACAACATTTGGGTCAGAATGGCTAAAATAAAAAAATAATATCGTCATACCTGGTGAGGACGCACAGGTCCCGGACCTCTCAGCCGTCATTGATGGGAGTGTAAATGATGTAGCCACTTTGAAAATCTTACAAATTTAGTGTGCATTTAATGTACAACCCAGCAACTGAACTCGGGCATTCATCCTAGAGAAGCAAAATCCTGAGTTCACACAAAAGCCTAAACCCAGATGTTTATGGCAGCTTTCTTCACGGTAGGTAAAAGCTGGAAGTGTCTCAGATGCCCTCCAATGGTGACTGGTTAAACAAGCTCAAGCTGCTGCGTACCTACCATGAGTTACTCGGCAACAACAAAAGCTGAGGGACCGTCCTTGGCTCCAACCTCCCAAGTGCAAACCACACATCCTGCCTGGGCTGCAGGTACGGCTGAGGGTCTGCTGTTTGCAAGCAGTGTGGACAGAGCTTGGACGTACAGTCTTGGGGGTCACGTGTGTGGACAGGAGCCCTTCAGGGTGCAGGAGAGAGCAGAGGTGGAGAGGGGCAGTTCTGTGGGCTGAGAGGCGGAGGGGTGAGCGGTGGTTGTGGAAGTGGGTGTGTGCCTGTGTGACCAGATTGTAAGGCGATCGGGATGCTAAAGGCAAGCCTGACTGCAGGCCGCCGTGAGGCTACCTTATCCAGGCAGGGGGATGCAACGTGTTTTATGTGAGTTTGTAACTTGGTTTGTAACATTTAAGAAAGCTTGTGCTCCTGTGGTGGGGGCATAAATGTTAGGGTCGTGCCTGTGGGGGTAGCCTGGGGAGAAATGTCCCCTCTGCTTACATGCTGTTTTGGGGGCACAGGGCATCCACGTCCAGTCCCCTCCTTACACAGAAGCAGCCGGCCTGAGCCCACTTCCTCCAGACACTGACCTCCTTCCAGCCTCAGAGGTCAGGTGACCTCAGCTCAACCAATCATGTGCTCTCTTCCTGGACTTGTGACTTGGGTAGACTACCATTGGTAAGTAGATTTAGGGGGCACCCATGCCAGCAGGAGTGGGTCCTGAGCTGAAGTGGCACCTCGTTTGCCTCGTTCTCCGGGCCCCTTACCTCGTGGGTTCTGGAAGCTTCTCAGTATTTTTCTCTTTTGTGCTTGATTTGGCCAGTTTGTTTCTGTTGCTTATCCTCAGAGACCCTTGGCTATTTAGGCCTCGGATTTCTGTTTTGTCCGTGACCTGTCAGCTCTGACGACCAGTGGCCCGTGTTGCAGAAGCTGTGGACGCTGAGCTGCCTCCAGTGACCGGTTTTGTTTGTAGATTGGCGGTGCCCTGCTCGTGGTGCCCCCACCACATGAGTTGTGCAGCTCTGTAGGCAAGACGGTGTGTGAGAGGCAGATGTGTCTGGGGCACAGGGCTGGCCCCTGTCGAGGAGTTTCTAGATCTGGCCTTTTTACCAGAGGTAATTCTCTGCACTTGCCTCATGGCTTCTGGATGACCCTACGCCCTTTGGCTCCTGGGCCAGGAGAATCCACCTTGGCTGCAGCTTTCCATTTGATTAGTCAGTTCAGCCCAAGCAGGCAAGCTTGGATGGGGCTGGGCAGACGGCTCTGAAGGTCACGGGATGCGTCCGGGTGGGCTGGCTGGCCGTCCGGGGAGCTGGCTGGCCGTCCAGGTGGGCTGGCTGGCCGTCCCGGGAGCTGGCTGGCCGTCCCGGCTCTGCCACACCTTCCCAGGCCGCCTCTCCCTCTTGTTCTTGTTCCTCCTGGCAAGACAGCATTTGCACCAAACTGCAGGGTCTGAGATTTACAACATACACAGGTTAAGATTCCCAAAAATGACATCTGATTTTGCAGAATTAATATAACAACAACACATAAAAACTACACCTTTCTACCCATTTTCAGCCCCTTCCCTTAACTCACCCCAGCCACCAATATGGAGAGAGGGAAATTCGGTGTAACTCTATTGGACTAACGCCAGAGTTGTCTGAAACGCTTCTCAGAATGGATGGCAGACAAAACCTCCTCAGCAGCCCGGCTGCAGGCTGTGTTGCTGGATCACAACGTGGTGTCCTCCCAGCTCTTAACTTGTGGAAGTTCTGGTGGTGGGTGCGCTGGGACAACTAGCCTGGGGGGAGGGGCATTCCGGGCTTGATGAGTTTGTTCCTGAGAGCACATCTCTCTGTTCCTAGTCCCCTTTGAGATGACAGGAGGTGTGAGACGGTGGAAAGTGAGACGTGTGGTGCTGGAGGCAGAGACTTGGTGTAGTTACTGTACATTAAAATAGACGGAATTTGGACAGGGAAGCAGAGCAGATCTGACGTGATGCTGAGAAGGGAGGCTTCGTCCCACTCTGCATGTGTGTATTCCTGAGAGAACGTTCCAGTCTCTGACAACGTCACCTGGGCCAAAAAGCCCATGTAAACACCTCACTGCCAAGGATGGAAGGGGCGCAGCTCCCCAGGCAGACCAGAGTGGACGTGAATCAGAAACCACACTTGTGGACCATGTACTAAAATACTAGCGATTGTGTATCTGTAATCCAGGGCCTCTCCAGGAACACATGTCCTGGAAACTATTATATGACGGCACGTATTCAGCTTTGAGTATAGTCTTCCTGGTGTTGTTTAGAGAATGGGTGTAATTTCTTTCTGAAATGTTTGATAGGATTCAGCACAGAACTGGGCGCTTTCTTTTTGGAAAGGGTATTTATTATCAATTCAATTTCTTTAATGAATATAGGCTATTCAGATTGTCTGTTTCTCCATGTCTGAGTTTTGACAGATTTTGTCTTTCAAGGAATTGGTCCACTTCATCTAGGTTGTCAAATTTATGGGTGTGGAGCTGTTCAAAATAATCTTTTATTATCCTTTTAGTATCCATGGGATCAGAAGTGATAACCCTTTTTCATTTTTGATGTTAGTATTTATGTGTCTTCTCTTTTTCTCTTGGTTGGCTGGGCTAGAGGTTTATAATTTTATTGATCTTTTCAAAGGACAAGCTGTTGATTTTCTCTATTGATTTCTTGTTTTAAATTTTAATTATTTCTGCTCTAATTTTTATTATTTCATTTATTCTACTTTGGATTTAATTTTCTCTTCTTTTTCTAGTTCCCTAAGGTGAAAGCTTAGATTATTGATTTTAAATCTTCCTTTTTTTAAAAAAACTAATACAGGTGTATGTATTCAATGCTATAAACTTCCCTCTAAGTACTGCTTTTACTGCACCCACAAAAGTTGATGAGTTGTATTTTAATTTTCACTTAGCTCAAACTATTTATTAGAGTTTGCTTAACACTTCTTTACTCATGTGTTATTTAAAAGTGTGCTGTTTAATCTCCAGATATGTGGGGATTTTCCAGCCATATTTCTGTTATTGATTTGTGGTTTAATTTCATTATTGTCTAAGAGCAGAGATTGTATGCTTTCTATTCTTTTTTGTTAAGATTCCAGAATATGGTCTTTCTTGGCAAACGTCCCAAGGGAACTGAGAAGACTTTGTGTTCTGCTGTTGTTAGATGGAAGATTCTAGAAATGTCAGTTACAGCCAGTTGATTGATGGCTCTGTTCAGTTCTACTCTATGCCTCCTGACTTTCTGCCTGCTGGGTCTGCCCATCCCCGATAGATGGTGTGAAGTCCACAGCTACAGAGTGGATTTGCCTGTCAGTTTTTGCCTCATGTGTTTTGACTCTGTTTTTAGGCACATGCGCGTTAAGTATTATTATGTTCTCTTGAGTAATTCACCTCTTTATCATCATGTGATGCCCCCTCTTTTTGTCTGATCACTGTCTTTGCTCTGAAGTCTGTTTGGTCTGGAATTCATGTAGTGTTTTGATTTTGATTAGTGTTATCATGGTATCTCTTTCTTCATCCTTTTACTGTTAATATATTAGGTTGGTGCAAAAGTAATTGTGGTTTAAAAGGTTAAAAATAATTGCAAAAACCACAATTATTTTTGCACCACCCAATATTTGTGTGTCTTTGTATTGCAAGTGGGTTTCTGGTACACAACATATAGTTGTTTTGTTTTGTTTTTTTCCATTCTGACGTTTTATGTGTTTTAACTGGTGTAGTTAAACCATTCACATTTAAGTGATTATTGATATAGTTGGAGTAATAGCTACTGTATTTGTAACTTTTTACTCACTGATCTTGTATTCCTTCCACTCCTCTTCTGCTTTCTCTGGTTTTAATTGAGCATTTTATGATTCCATTTTCTCTCTTCTCTTAGCATATCAACTATACTTTTTTAAAACAAATTTTAGTAGCTTCACTGGAGTTTGCAGTGCACATTTACAGCTAATCTAAGTCTACTTTCAAATGACACCGCACAGCATCACAGTAAATACAGATACTTTCTACCAGAGCGTCCTCAGTTATAAAATCACTGTCATCCATTTCCCTTGTGTGTAAGCTACAATCACCCAGTACGTGTTTTACATTATTGTTTTGAATGACTAGTTATCTACTAGATTAGTTAAGAATATATGTATACACACACACATATGTATAAATTTCTTTACCCCCCATTCACTCCTCCTCTAATGCTCTTCCTTGCTTTGTGTAGGTCCGAGTCCTGACCCTTATCATTTTCCTTTTCTCTAACCTGCTGTTGTTTGTAATACTAAACATTTGGAAACAGCGTAAATGTTCGCAATAGGATAGAACTCTGGTAAATCCATGGGATGGAAACCTACGAAGCCACTGGAAACGATGGTGGAAACGATGCTGAAGCTCCATCCCCGCCCTTGTCCCCACCTCCTGGTGGCACAGTCATTGATTACGACTCGGAAGTGTCATTCAGGGTAACTTCCAGGCATATCCCAGGGAGAACTGACCGTTTCTGCTCCTCGTGTACTTCTGGTCGTGTTTCCCCATGGTGGTGGAGAGGGAGAGGCTGCCCAGGAGGAGAGTGCCCACCGACATACGTCAGGCAAAGAAGGCAGATTCCTGGGCCTGGGCAGGAGAGGCCCTTAGAGCAGGGGTCCCAGCAGAGAAAGTTGAGTTCTCAGAGCATGCGATCGGGGTATGCCCGATGCTCCCCACCACGCACTGCCTTTGTCCACCCCTCCCGAGAACTAACCCTTTCATTCTGCTGGCCTCAGGAAAGGGGGCAGACCCTTAAAAGAGAGGGGAGGGCTGGCCCGGTGGCTCAGGCGATTAGAGCTCCGTGCTCCTAACTCTGAAGGCTGCCGGTTCGATTCCCACAAGGGCCAGTGGGCTCTCAACCACAACGTTGCCAGTTCAATTCCTTGAGTCCCGAAAGGGATGGTGGGCAGCGCCCCCTGCAACTAAGATTGAACACGGCACCTTGAGCTGAGCTGCCTCCCAAATGGCTCAGTTGGTTGGAACGTGTCCTCTCAACCACAAGGTTGCCGGTTTGACTCCCGCAAGGGATGGAGGGCTGTGCCCCCTGCAACTAGCAACAGCAACTGGACCTGGAGCTGAGCTGCACCCTCCACAACTAAGACTGAAAGGACAACAACTTGACTTGGAAAAAAGGCCTGGAAGTACACACTGTTCTCCAATAAAGTCCTGTTTCCCTTCCCCAATAAAATCTTTTTTTAAAAAACAAGAGAGAGAGAGGGGAAAGTCATCTATTTTTTTTCAGAATTTCAATAGTCTTTAAAGAATTTCAATGACCCTTGGAGGAACAGCAGGACTCTGGGTGTGGACACCGTGGTAAAAGAAAACATCATGACTGAAAGTCTCTTCCCAAGTCTAGGAAAGGATTCCCAGCTGGAGTGAAGGGAGGGAGGCAGAGAAGTCCATGTTCCCTGTAGGGGTGCCTGTAGCCTGGACCCCAGTCTGAGCCCCAGAGGGTTGGAAAAGAACTCTGAAAAATTTGCTGTGACCCTAAAGAAACGGTGGCCCAAACAGGTCCCTGGGAAGAGACTTGGGGACCGGGGAACACGGCTCCATGAAGGCACACAAGGGCTCAGAACCTAGAAGCAACCAGTGGGCAGGAGTGGGCAGCCTCCACTTCCCTGAAGTTAAATTTCTGCTGCAACCCAGGTAGGACTTGCCCAGAGTGGATGTTAACAATGATAAAAAAATCAAGTTATATTTGTTCAACGCTTGTATTAGTGAAACAGGATTCCTTTTTGATCATTTTTATGGCAGTTTTAGCCCCATTCTTCCCTAGCGCGTTGACATAAAGAGAGGGAAGAGTAAAGACAACTATTAGCAGTTGTTGGGTCTGAAAATGCCCTCCACCAAGGCAGGCCATTTCTTTCCCACCTGAGGAAGCCAGCAGCCCAGATTGTAAATAAGGAATTAATAAGTGCATCAAAGACAATGTTGAGTGCATAAAAAATGAGCAGTTCACACCTTTTTTTTAAAGTTAACTTTTTTCAGCTTAAAAACCTGATAAATGATTTCAATTAACAGTTACAGAAAAAGAAAATTATATTGCAAATTGATGCAAAATCTTCCTACAGAATCACTTGCCTAATTACACAAATCAATTCCTCAGACTGAGACTCCAGCTCCAAAATAGAAAGTGTGGATGTTTCGGCACCAGTGGCCAGCGAAGGTAGAAACCTCAGTGTGGTGTGCACTGACCTCTGTTCCATCGGGACACGCTGAGTTAAAGGCCCAGCAGCCTGGACTTTTGGGGCCCAGTGTTACTCATAGAAAGCCTAGTGCCTCAGAGGCCCAAGGGGGAGATCCATACCTAGTTCTGTCTCCTCTGCAGGAAAATGAAACTAAACTCCTTCACCCAACGGAGCTTTGGAGCGTATGTTCGTCTGGAGCAACTGAGAATCGCTAGGCAGTACCGAACGGATGTGGGTGCCCCGTGTCTCGCCATGAGCCAGACGACCGTCACCGCCGTGGCCCTCATTACGCTCCACGTCATCGTCACCATCGTCAGTGGCATCAGATCTTCATCGTCAGCATCATTGTCATCGTCAAGATCAGCAGCCGCCGCCACCTTTAAGAAGCTTGCAACCATTAGGATGGACCCTGATGTGGGAGAAAAGGAACCGGGTTGAAACGCCAGGATGCAGACGGGCTCCTGCTTCAGCTGCCTGTTTAATTTCGGCCGCTGGATTCCCTGCTCCCCTCACCCGATACGTGCGTGTGTTGGTGGATGGTCCAGACGGACTGTCTGTTGTCTCACACTCGCCCCTCCCTTCAGAGCGGGTGTCTTTCCGGTCGTTGAGGGCAAAGAACGGTCTTGTTGGCCACAGTACCCCTCAGGAGCCATGTCTGGCCTGTTTTAGGTATGCGCTTAATATTATTGGCTAACGTGTTTTGGGAGGGGTTTGGGAAGGAGGGAAAAGATGGAAGGGGTAGTGGCACAAACTGTGTGTAGAGGTGTCGGTTTCCGTCAGCCTGCCCCCATGCCCAGGGGCGAGCCTGGGAGCCTGGCCCTGGCCCTGCAGACACACAGGGTGCCACAGCACACGTTCTCCTGGGCAGCAGCAGGGTGTCTGCCGCTCTTGCTGTCTTTCTTCTGTGTCTTATCTTTTTCATTCCTTAATTCCTCCATGATGGTCTTCTTTTGTGTTGAAGAGATATTTTCCTGTGCACCATTTTAATGCCCTTGCCATTTCTTTGAATAGGTATATACATATATATGCCTTGAAATGATTGTTTTAGATTCCTTGGGGATTGCAATTTACATCTTCACTTAGAAAAATCTGCTTTGCATTAATACCAACTTCACTTCACTACTATGCAAAATGTGGCTCCACTATAACTCCTTCTCCCTTTCTTTTGTGCTGCTATTGTCACAAATTAAATCATTACCCACCGTGTGCACATCAACATAAATTTATAATTATTGCTTTATGTGATCGTCTTTTCAGTGAGATAGAAGGGAAAAGGGGTTACAAACAAACAAATATTTATTATAGTTTGTATTTACGTGTGTAGGTCCCTTTACCTGTGTGCGTAGTTACCTTTACCTTTATGTGCGTAGTTACCTTTACCAGGGCTCTTTAATCTTCATGTATTCAATTTACTGTCTAGTCTCCTTTCACCTCAGCCTGAAGGCTGCCTTTAGTGTTTCTTAGTGGGACAGGACTGCTAGCAATGAAGTCTTTTACTTTTTACTTACCTGGGAGTGTCTTAATTTCTCTGTCATTGTTGAAGAACCATTATTTACTATTGATTGATTGTATATAGAATTCTTGGTTGACAGTTTTAATTTCAGCACTTTCATGTCAGCACGTCTGACCTTCATGGTTTGTGATAAGAACACTGCTGTTAATCTGGTTGAGGACCCTTGGGCACAATGAGTCGCTTCTCTCTGCTGCTTTCAAGAGTCTCTTTGTCTTTGGCCTTCAGCAGTTTGGTTATGATGTGTCAGGTGGGGACATCTGAGTTTATCCTGCTTGGAGTTTGCTGAGCTTCTTGAATGCATAGATTTAATGTTTTTAATTAAATTTAGGATGTTTTTGCCATTATTTCCTCAGATATTTGTTATTCTCCTTTCTCTTTCTCATCTTCTATAATTCTGAACCCGTTATGTATATTTTGATTTGCTGATGTTGTCCCACAGGTCTCTGATGCTCTGTTCAGTTTTCTTTCTTCTTGTTTCTGTTTCTTAGACTGAATGATCTCAGTGGACCTATCTTCAAGTTTGCTGAGTCTTCTTCTGCCTGTTCGAATATGCTGTTGAGTCCCTCCGGTAAATTTTTTTTTTCAGTTATACTTTCCAACTCTAGCAATTCCATTTGGTTATGTTTTTGTTTTTATTTTTGTTTCTTTTAAATAATGTCTATCTCTTTATTCATATCCTACATTTGTTGAGACATCTTCTTATTCTCTACTTATTTAGACTTGGTTTTCTTTAGCTAAATGGAGATATTTAAAATAGCTGACAAAGTATGTTTTAGTAAATGCAATGCCTGGCTTTCCTGAGGTGTATTTATCGATTGTTTTTGTCATGTGTATAGTCCATAATTTCTTCCTTCTTAACCTGTATTGTTGAAAATAGAGTATTTTAAATATTATAATGCCACAACTCTGGAGATCAGATTCTCCCCTCTTTCCCAGGGCTGCTTATTATTATTATTATTATTATTATTATTATTATTATTATTATTTTGCTGCTTCTTGTAGTTGTTTACTGATTTTTCTAAACTAATTGTGTAAAGTCTATATTCTTAACATGTGTGGCCACTAAAGTCTCTGTTCTATTAGCTTAGTGGTCAGCTAATCATTGGGCAGAGGTTTCCTAGTCTCTTAAATGAATAACTGCTGAGGGGTGATGCATGAATCTTGAGGCATGCTTTCAACACTCAGCCCTTAGGTAGCAGCTGTCCCTTAGCGTTCACTTCCTGTTTGTGCAGAGCCTCCCTTAGCGTTCACTTCCTGTTTGTGCAGAGCCTCACAGGCGGCCAGAAGTGAGAGCTCAGGGTGGCCTTCAGTCTCTCCCGAGCCTATACACAGCCCTCTGCATGTGCTGGCCTTTCTAGATTCCCAGGAAGATGTTGCAGCTCTCTAAAGCCCTCAACTTTTCTTTCTATGCTTTTCCTTTTAAGCTAGTTTATTGTTTGCCTCAAATGTTATCCATTGCCTCAGGTAGGCACTATGTTACAACACTTGCATATAAATGCTTTTTTGACAAACTGCTCCTGGGATGAGACTTTCAACAATGAGGAGCTCCAAGGCGGGTCAAACAAAGACAGAACTTCCAAGTGGTATTGTATATGGAACCACCAGACAGGTCAAATGACAGTTCTTTGATTGTTTGCTCTCTTTGGTACCAGAAATGTAGGCTGTAGGTTTTTAAAGCATCTGCTGAGCTGATGAGTGAGAGAATAGAACTAGGGTAAAGGAAAACACCACAAAGTTTGCTGTTCTTTCTGTGATTCAGTCACTTTTCTTTTATAAACACACCCTCGATTGTTGCAAGTCCCTTGTTAATTTCCAAATTTCTGAAAAAGTTAATTTTGACATTTTTGCCAAGTTTTTCATTGGACTTTATATGGAATCTAATTTTCAGTGGTCCTTACTCCACCATTTTTGCTGACATTACCTAGATCTCTCAGTTTTTGCTTCGCATATTCTATAGCTCTGTTGTTTGTTATCTACTTATTTAGTATTGCCATGCATTTTTTGCTAGAATGGTTCTTTTCTCATTATTTAATGTCCCTTTCTGTCCCTGATATTTTTTTGCTCTGAAATCACTTTATCTGATATTAATATAACCATTCCTTTTTTTAATTAATGTTTGCATATGTCTTTTTCCCATCTTTTTACTTTCAACCTACATATACCATTATCTTTAAAGTGAGTTTCTTGCGGACAGTGTATAGTTGAGCCATGTTTTTTATCCACCCAGCTGATCTCTGTCTTGTAATTAGTATCTTTAGACTATTTGAAACATTCATGTTTAATATAACTATTTACTTGTTAGGTTTAAGTCTGTCATTTCATTATTTGTTTTGTTTTCTGTTTATTCTCTGTTTTTGTTTCATTTTTCTGTTTTCTTTTTCCCATTTTCCACTGGGTACTTGCACATTTTTAAAATTCCATTCTGATCTATAGTGTTATTGAGTGTATCTCTGATTAGCCTTTTCTGTATTTTTGCTTGGTTATATACTTCCTCAACTCTACTGGTGTCTATATTTTACCATTTCAAATGAAGTATAGAAATTTTGCCTCCCTTTAATATCCCTTTATCCTCCCCATTTATAATACAATTATCTTAAATGTTCCATCTTATATACATTGACAATCATGTTAGATTATTTTTTTTGTTTGAATTATAAAACCTTATTTAGATAATTCAAGAGAAGTAAATTCTATTGTATTGACCTATATTTTTGCCCATGTTCTTTCTTCCTTCTTGATGTCACATAATTCTTTTATTATCTCCTTTCTGCTTAAAGAATTTCCTTTAATTTTTTTAGGGTAGGTCTGCTAGAAACAAATGCTCTTTGTTTTTCTTCATTTGAGAATGTTTTATTTCCTTTTTATTCCCGAGCAATATTTTCACTAAATATACAATTCTGGATTAAATATTACTTTATTTTTCACATGAAAAATATCATGCCACTCCCCCTGCCTTTCATGGTTTTTGATAAGAAACCTATCATTTGAGATTTTGAGTGTTTTTTTGTTGTTTGTTTATTTTTTCCTATGTAGGTAATGCATTATTTCTCTCTAGCTGGTTTCAAGATTTTTGCTCTGTCTTTAGTTTTCAGATGCTGAATTATCATGTGTCTTGGCGTGGATTTTTTAGGTTTATCCTGTTTAGGATTTACTTAGGTTTTTGAATCTGTAGGTTTATGTTTGTTGTCATATTTGGGAATTTTCAGCCATGATGTCTCCTAATACTTCTTCAGCACCTCTCCCTTTTCCTCTCCTTCTGGAATGCCAGTGATACACAAGTTGGGCCTTTGGTCATTGTCCCATTCCCCACCAGTTGGGCTCTAGTCATATTTCCCAATATGCCTAATACTATTTACTTGCAGAATCAAGAAGGAACTGCTTTGTGCATTCTGTGTGGGTTTTACTTTGCAGTCAGTGGAAGAGCCAGGATGATGTGTGCTTACTCCATCTTACCCAGAAGTAGACACTTCTCGTTTTATTTTGAGAATCTTTTTTCCAGCTGGAGAGTCTGAAGAGGAAAATCAATTTTATTTTCTAATCCAGCAAATTCTTGCCCCTTTATGTTCTGTCTAAATTCTGACTGCAAATTGGTCATTGTTCATTTTAACTCTTGTCTCTCTTTCGTGATCTTATCATATACAGCTAGGTGTAATGAGCTACCACTTTCAAAATTCTCACTGGAAATCACCTTTCCAATGTCAACAAGTCAATTTTTATCTTCCATGTTACCATAGGAATCCATTTTAACAATTGTTCAACCATTTCATAACATAAACTGCCATTTTTCTGAACGTCCTATAATAATTTCCTTGCCGTTTTTAAGGGTTTTGTTAAGGGTTTCATTGCTGCTTTTACAGCTCTAGTCTCCATCCACTCTCAAAGCTGATGCTGTATATTTTGGGTTTTTGTTACAGCAGCACCTCATTTTTGGATGCTGATTTCTGTATCCATTTGCTTTTGAGGCATAGCCATTCCAGCATTAAGTGGTTTAAAACAAAAACCATTTGTTTTAAATGAGTTTAGGGGTCAACTGGGTGGTTTTGCTTAGTGGATCTTAGCTGAGTCTGCTGATGTGTCTGTCTGTGGTCAGCTGGAGTGGCAACGGGAGGTTATGTAAAGAGGGCATCATTAGCTATTGAGAACAACAGAGGGGCTCCTCACTGGAGGGCATACAGGAAGAACGTGGATACCACTTAGCAGGGCTGTGTCCTTGGGAATCGTGTGGTCATGGGCAATGCGATGTCTGCTGGCCCCAGGGAGTCCCCAAATCTTACAGACCGTCTCACTCATATGGGAATCCATTCCAGATGCTTATGGAGTCCTCTCAGTGACAAAACATCTACTAAGACATTCTAATCTGCTTTGGGAAGGCTGTTAAGACCCATTTACTTAGTCTTCTGTGACCTCTCCCAGCTCATGAGGACTATTCATCTGAAGAATCCGTGAGGCTGAACGTGGCAGCTGGAAGGCTTTGTCCCTTAGTGTGTGCCGCTGGCTTCAGTTATACAGCTGTATATAACAGCCCTAGACACCCTGGTTTGCCCGGTCATTCCTTAAGAGACCCAGAGACGTAGAAACAGACACAGCCACGGTGGGCTGAGTGTCAGAAAGCACTCAGAGCCTGGAGCGGGAAGAGCGCAACCAATGTCCTTCTTTTTACTTTAATTTGCCTGTTTTTTGTTTGTTTGTTTTTTGTTTTAAGGGAGATTGCACCATCACCTCTGCAGCACTTTTCCAAGAAATGATACATCCAGTGTGAATGAAGCTCATGACAAGAGACAATATTTTAATGTTAATTAGATATTCCATGTTCTTAGTTCATCAGAGAATTATTGTTCTTTTATGTATCAGCTGAAAGCACGACTGTTGCTTGGAGGAAAACAGAATACAGGGGAAAGAAAGTACTTTCAGTTTTGTAAGTATTCAAATTATTGTTTTTTAGAAAAATTCCGAAGATTCTGAGAGGGTAAGAGGATCCTGAGGAATAACATGACCACACGGCAGGAGCCACTGCAGAGCCTCGAAGATCCTCTGCTCTCTCTGAGCAAACGTGGTGGAAAGCTGCAGGCTCCATCGTCAAAGGACATACTCTCAAGAGCTGTTCAGGGGCCTCATTAGACAAACAAGCCTCCTTCTAGATGGGTCTACCCAGGAGGAAAGGGTCAAAGCACACCCAGCGCCCCTCGGGGTCCTTTAGCCTCGAATGCGCCAACGCTCATGTTGGAAGAAAGAAACTGACAGACACGATGAATAAAGACTACTTTAAGTTCATTTAGAAACAGTGATTGGGAGAAGAATGCAGGCAGTTCTGTTTCCTCTGTGAGCTTTTGCTTTCCCATCTATAAAATGAACACGTTGGACGAGCGCAGGATTTCTAGACGTGCCCCT
Organism: Rhinolophus ferrumequinum; assembly: GCF_004115265.2. Classification (NCBI taxonomy): domain Eukaryota; kingdom Metazoa; phylum Chordata; class Mammalia; order Chiroptera; family Rhinolophidae; genus Rhinolophus; species Rhinolophus ferrumequinum. Next base: position 1,159,281 of record NC_046298.1, on the reverse strand, counting down.
ATTTCTCTGACCTCTAAGGCGAGTAGCAGCTATAAGACGAGGGCACGGCTTTTACAACTTATGTCCGAGCGAGGCCCTGCCGCCACTGAGAATGTGCTGCCTCCTGACAGGCTCAGGGGGACAGAGGTTGAAAACCAGTGTACCGGGACTGTCATTCCTTCATTTGGGGATTAGATGACCCCGCTTCACAGGTGAATAATTGAATGGATAAACAGCTAATATTTGTGCATAAAACATTTGTACACTTATTGTTTTCATTTTTTACTTTTGAGTAATTTTAATTTTTGGAATAATTTTAGATCTGCAGAAAAGTTGCAAAGAGAGTTCCAAATACCTTTCATCCAGTTTTCCTTAATGTTTACATTTTACATAACTGGTGCAATTGTGAAAACATTGGTGAGTTACTATTAACTGTTTCAAACTTAATTTGGATTTTACCAGTTTTCCCACTAGTATCCTTTTTCTCTTCCAGTATCCTGTTCAGGATACTACTTTGTATTCAGGAAATATTTATTTTTGAATATAAATTTCTGTGGTAGGTGTTGGGTGGGTTTATGAAGGAAAGAGTCTTTGATTCAATCTCCCCCATCTCTGGAAGCTCATGAGTCTGGGCAACAAAACCACACGTGCAGAAAGTTCACGTGTCTTTGTCCTTAGATCTTTATTGCATCGTGCGTGAGGCTTGGGTCAGGTCCCTGAGCCTGAGCCGGGGGGCCCGTGTGATGGCAGCCTCCGACGTGGCGGGTACACAGGCTCCTTTCTTGAGGACGCTCTGACCGGGACTGGTAATGTCCCGGATAAGTCAGTTGGATGAATCACTGAAAGGCAGAGTCAAGTAAGTTATTTTCCATCGCGTATCAAATACTTTCTTTTCCTTCTGCTGCTTTGGCATTACACAGACTCAACTCGAGGTATGCGGATAATTATTCATCATCAGAAAGAGTAACCCAAATAAAATTGGCAAAACGTCTGAAACAGCGAACATCTGCTGTGATGAGGGGGTGGGAAATGGGTGCTCCCCCACCTGCTGCTGGGAGCACAAGCCTGTCCCCTACGAAGCCGGGGGGCGCTTGTGCTTCAGCACGTCCGAAAGGCACCGCCATCGCCCTGCCACCCAGGACGTGCTGGGCGCACTGCTGTTCGCGATGACCACGGACAGAAGCAGCAGCAATACTTGGCCAAGGCTGTTTAGATACATTCAAAATTAACACAAAGCTTTAAAAACAATATGGGAAAACTATCTAATGACACAGATGGTTATGTAATATTACTACAAAGAAAGAACTTTATAGACAGTATAATGTTGTTTACATATAGTTGTATCTTAAAAGTTATTTTTAGTAAATAATAGTGGTTCTATCTGGGAGGTGGGGATTTTTTAAAACAGCTTTATTGAGAAAGGTACACATAATTTTAAGACTGAAGAGAGGCATAGCTGTAGATACCATAGAGATGTGAAAACAGAAACTACTTGGGAATTTTATGGCACTAAAGCCACCATCTTCTAAAAAACTTACTTATGAAAACTGACTCAAGATGGGAGAAAATCTTCATCTCTGTCTCTATCTCTATGTCTATCTTTATGTTTATCTCTATGTCATATCTATGTCATATCTATACTATGTCCCCAGAGAGCCCACAGGTCACTGGGAAGGATGCTTTGTATCATACAAGACAGAACAAGTGCCCAAAGAGAAGGCCAGGCAATCATCCCTGGAGGGCTCAGAGGATAGAGAATGTAAAAGCAAGATCTCATTGAGAAAGTCAGAGAAGAGTTTCTGGAAGAGGCGACATACGAGATTTTTCTTCCTAAACACATGTGAATCCCTTCACTTGTCCCTCTCAGTGCCTTGACGGTCAGGATCCAGGTGTCATCACCGCTCTCGTGGACCATTTCCACTGGACGTCTGCCCCCTCTGCTCCCCTCGGCCAGTCTTCCTGCCGCTGGCTGAGTGAGCGTCTCACACCCGACCTAAATGTGCCCACCCCGCCCTTCCTTCACGTTTACCAGCAGGTTCTCATTGTTCAGTAAACACTCGTGTGCTTAGTACAGGGACTTACTCAGGATGATTTGAACAGCAAGTGATAGAGAAACAGAAGCAACTCAAAATGACTAAAACAGCAAGAGGATGTATGATGTACACAGAAGTCGGAGGTAGAAGCATGTGGGTCCAGGTAGCGCTGTGCTCTGGTGACATGACGGGGATATGGCTGCTTCCTGCCTTCCTGGTGTCCTCCGCCATGGCTTTCCTCAGGGCTGGTGCCCCAGGGACGAAGATGTCTGCAGGAACTGCCAGGGTCACATTGGCACACACAGTGCTCAAGCCAGAGCACAGAATGTCCCTTCTTTTGTCCCTTAGAGAGTCCAGGAAACTTTTCTGAAAGCCTCACCCCCCACTCCCGCTTCTCCCCTGGCCAGAACCGTGTTACTTGCCACCCCTGCAACCAGCCAAGTCAAGGGGAATGGCACTTGCTTTGCTTAGACTTCTGGGGATTCATGTCCTAGGACTGAGGAAGGGCCCACATTCCCTGACACCCAGGCTGTCCCCCGCCTGAACAAAACCGGGCTTTCCTTAGCAAGTGAAAGAAGGGACATGGCTGTGACTCTTCCACTGAACCAACAAAGGCTGCCACATGTACCGCCAAGACCTGCCAGGGGTGGCCAGCCTCATCCACCCAGGATGAGCCCACCCTCCGCTCCCGTGCTGTGGCCCATGAGCCATCCTCCCTCATGGCCGGGCTGCACACTGGGGCAGATGACCCCGCTATTGGTGTCCCCACCCGTGGAGTCAGCGGGACCGAGGGTATCTGCCCTGGGAATGTTTAGGCCTGTTTGCTTGGGAGTTGTGTGTACGTGTCTGTGCACATGTGTGTGCAGTATTTAACTACTGGTCCAATTCTCCTCTCTGAGTCAGCCAGTTTTAAACAATGCCGTTGAGGTATAAATTACATATTGTGAAATGCATGGTTCTTAAGCATGTAATCTGATGATATATATATCACATAACCCACACACCCACAAAGATGTAGACTATTTCCATCATTCTAGAACATTCCTTGTTCAACCAGCTCCCCTCCCGCTCTCCCCAGACCATTGCCGTGAGTTCCTTCATCACGAGTCAGTTCTGCCTCCGCTAAGACACCACTTAAGTGGAATCGTACAGTTTGCATTGCTTTGTGTCTGGCTTCTTTCACTCAGAATGTTTTTTGTTGAGATTTATCCATGTTTCTGATGTTGCAGTAGCTCATCCTTTTTTTTGCTCGGTGGTGGTGTATTGTGTGAATTCACATGGTTTGTTTACTGGTTCTGCTATCGGTGGTATCAGGTGGTGTCAGTTCAGGGCTATTCTAAGTACTTCTACTCAAAGCAAAGGAGGACAGCTCTTTGGGTAGAAATCTCAGAATGCACTCTGTGCTTAGTCGTACATGCACGCGATTGACTTCCTAAGAAACTGCCAAAGAGTTTTCTGAAGGGTTTGTCATTTTACATTTCATCAGCAACGTGTGAGAGTTCTGGCCGTTCTACACCCGCGCCTTCATCTGGTGTTCTTGGAATTTTAATTTTAGTCGTTCTGCTGTGTGTGAAATGGTATTTCATTACTGTGTTATTGATTTGTATCTCACCAAAGATTCCTAATATTGAGCAGTCTTTGTGTGATTATTGACAGCTATGTCTTCCCATGTGAAGTGTCTGTTCAAAGCTTTTGCCTTTTTTTAAAATTGGTTGTCTTCTTCTTTAATAATAGTTGTAAGAGTTGTTTGTACATTCTCCCACAAGTCCTTTGACAGATGTATATCTACCTGTCTGTCTATTTATCTATCTAGATATCTATACCTATCTAAATTGTACCTACCTAGGGTCCATGAGCCCTCTAGGTAGATGTAAATGCATCTAGATACAGGTACAGATCCACGTAGATACAGACAGACAGAGACATGATGCAGACGTAGACGTGGACGCAGACACCCAGCCTCGCCCTTTCTGCCGCCCACCAGTGCCCCTGCTGGTGCCTGCCACACAGGGCCACTCAGCTACGTGTGGAGCTGAGCTGTCTAGTTTGCCTGAAGGAAGACAGGCTCTATGGATGCTTCTCTCTGTCCACCCACCCTTCCATCTGTCACCCTCGGGGAACCTGACACTGAGGTGTGGGACCAACTCCGGGGAGGGGGCAGTGGGAGCCCCGGCCCCCCGCATGGTTCCAGGCGGGGGTGCAGCCCTGCCTCTGCCCCCTGCTAACCGTGCCTGGCTGGGCCTTGGGGGTGGGGAGGGGCTGATGTCTGAGTGTCATGCTGTGGCTTTGCTGTGGCCTGCTGTCCTCAGGGGCCTGGCCGGTTGCTCCCTTTCTTCCTGAGGACAGGGTTCCGTCTTGGGGATGAGGCGGAGCAGAGTGAGGCACTGCACAGCAAAACGGGTCTTTCTCCACAGGTTCCAATTGTGTGCTTGTGGTGAGAAATAGGGAGCAGGGCTGCGGCTTCGGGGGCTGTGTCTGTCAAGGAGGCAGGTAGATGGCCTCCTGGCGGTGACGGCGGACGATCTGTACTCATGCCGCAGCCATTGTCTGTGCCCAGCATCCTCGCCTCCCCTGGGTCCCTCTACACCTGGGAGCTGGGGAGCACAGGCCCTTCGCAGGCTGCCCGGCTCTAAGACATAGCAGAAGGACATAAATAATCAGCCACCCATTCTTCAGCTCGACTATAAAAAGCGTGCATATGCTCCGTGCAGGTTTTCTTAAGGTGAGGGACAGGCCTGAGCTGCACAGAGCTTCTGGAGCTGCCCATATGGGGAGGCGGTCTTTCACCGGTGAGTCTGCAGACAGAAATCGCCCATCTGCACTGTTTGCAGGTGTTTTGAATGATTATATTATTAGCTCTGTCTGTTCAACTTTGCTTTTTTATGGTGGCTTTAGTGTTGCAGTAAAACAGGAAAGGAAAAAAGAAGAAGAAAGGAAAAAGAAATATAAAGGCGGCCATCTGGTCCCCGATTTGAGATGGAGCTCTGTCGGGAAAGGGGGAAGGAGCCAGGCTGCGGCCCTGGGGGTGGGGCCCGGCGCTGACAGAGTGGGTTGGGGGAGCAGCGTCTCCAGTTTCACTGCTGGGTTTCCTCTCCCACTGCCTTGACACCTGCCGTGCCACTGCCGTGGGGCTACTGGTATTCGGCTTGGTGACTGGTATGCCCCCAACCCCAGTGTGGCCAAGAGAACTGGCTGTGTGGGGTGTGGCCCAGAGTCCGTGCCCGAGCCGCCCACCCCACCATGATTCTGGCCCTCAATTCGATCTGTGCTGTGACCTGGGACACTTTGCAGGGCATCCTGACTGCAGGTAGTAAGACAAAGATTTATTTGATTATCTGTGCGTGGGTAATTCATCAGGGAAATGCTGTCTGTGTCAGATGGTGCGAAGCGGGGTTATTTAGGGCTGTGCAGTGCGCCCAGGGCTGGGTTGGTGCCAGGAGCGCAAGCCCAGCAAGGTCATGACACCGCAGGAGACACCATTCAGATCTGGAGTCACACCTGAGCCAGACGGTGGCATCTGCCTTTTCATTGGTTTGGGCAAACAGAAGAGAATTCTGTAGGATTTGATTCCCCCACCCTGAAAGGGCAGAAATGGTGCTGTGATGTAACCTGGACCAAACGGGAGTCTGACATCCAAACTTCTGGTCCCTCCAGGTGTCCCAGGCCAGACAAACCATTGCAGTAACATGTGCATCACAAACACTCCCCCGTGTGCCGTCTTCTGCAACACGCAACTGTGCCGTGACAGGTGACACATGAATTCCTAGGTCGGGTAAACAGAAGGGGCACATCGGGCCACGGAATGACTCAGAGATGCAGAGGAGAGGCTGGGAGGAAGGCCCCAGAGAGGAAGGTGCAGCTGTTTGGGTTTGGGCTTTGACTGCAATGAAGAGAGGCCCCCAAACATGCAGCGGGAAGGGGAGTGATCAGGGTCGTGCTGGCTGGGAGCCGGCTTGCTCTCTGCATGCCTCTCTCCTCTCCCCGTGCACCTAACTTGAGGAAGCCACCATGTGCGCTGTGTTTCCTGTAATCGGGAGCATGTGCAGGACTTACAGTGAAAGCTGGGAGGATCTCTCAGCCTGTTTATGATGGCCCAGGTCACAGGGACTGTGCCCGTGGGGTTCCTGAAGGAGGAAGGGGTCGGTGGGAAAGCAGCTAGGGACACCGCTCCTCAGCCTGGAAGGAGGAAGGGGTCTGTGGTCCTGGGGTGCCCTACGCTGCCCTTTGCTTCCCTGCAGTGCCTGCCGCTGACAGAGTTTGGGGGGGATGGCTTCATGGGGCACATGGTGCGGACACACACCAGCCCAGGGGTCCTCAGCCCTGGCAGGGGCCGTGGGAGCAGCCACCATCACAGACATCAAGGAGGATGTGAACGCGGACCGCGGGCATCTCAGGGTTACCCTTACGGAGACAAGCAGGCAGCCCTTCCTGGGACACAGGCCTGGTGTGCCATCTCCAAGGCTTTGCCTGGCCTCGAAGGGGTGGATTAAGCAGCACGTGGATGTGTAAAGGCCAGAATGTTGCTTTTCTGTGAGTGGAGTGATTGTAAACTAAGGGTGTGTTGTCTCCGAGTAGAATACCATTGAACAAGGAGGGATTTCCAGTGCCACTGAGCCGGCAGCTGCGAATTCACACTACAGTCCTGGTGAGGTACAGGGAAAGTCCGGGAGCCCGGAGGTGGGTGCAGCCCCAGAGGCTCAGGCAGCATCTGTGGGGTGTGGCTGTGCAGTCAGCGCATCAGTTGCCGGGAAGGGTGGCTACTGTGGGCGAGAGGCAGCCCAAGGCCCACAGTTCACGCTGGTGACGAACTGAGACTGTGGCCTCAGGACTCCCATGGCCTGGGTTTGCATTTCCATCCTCTACTTATTAGGTGTGCGGCTATGACTGACTAACTGCTCGCTCTCCCCCTTCCCGCCCCCTCTCTCCTCTCTCTCTCTCTCTCTCTCCTTTGCCTCATATTCCTTATCTGCAAAATGGGATTGATTGTAGCTCTGAATCCTCAATGAACATCAGCTATAACTAGTCTGACTGTTATTATCCATGTGGCTGCTTCCTTGTTCCTTTCTCTACACTGACAGGAAACAGTGTCGAGATAAGAGAACAGAACTTAGACACACATAACCAAGATTCAAAACAATGTTATTTAGTATCACCATCACCACCATCACCACCCTCACCGTCACTCACCTCCACCCTGACCGTCACCACCCTCACCGTCACCACCCTCACCACCCTCACCGTCACCACCCTCACCGTCACCACCCTCACCATCACCACCATCACCGTCACCGCTGTCACAGGTTCCCCACCTCCAGTCTTTGCTCCTTCCTCTCGGGCACAGTCTGCCTTTGGTTTCCTGGGCTCCCACTAACCCCCTGGAGCACCTTACCCTCAGGTCCCCAACCCGAGGAGTCTTATTTCTTTCCTCCTTGCTCCCTGTCCTGCCTCCTTGCAGGACTCAACCCCCACAATAAGAAGAAGGGCCTGGAGAACTTTCTTCCAGGCCAACTACCCAGAGCCTGAACAGAGAAAGCTGCAGCCTCCTAGGCACAGCTCGTCCAGAAGAGAAAATCAGGTGATTCATCGAAAGCCCAGAGGGCCTTGCTTAGACCTAAAGGTCGCACACGGTCACCACTGTCACTTATCCTCGCACCCTTCCCAGTGACTTCCTGCCCAGAGTGTCTCCCAGGCCCCGCCCACGCCCTCCCCCTCCTCCCCACAGGTGGGCCAGCAGGTGTGAATGTGGATCCTTGCTCCTCAGTGGGGGTGTTAGCAGCCGTCAGGTCAGCCTCAGGTGACCCCTGTGTTGTCTGGTCACCCACCAGTGTGCCCCTGGCTGCCTCCCTGCACTGGCCCAGGAGGACACATTGCATAGCCCCCCTTCTTCCTGTGCTGTTCTCTTCGCAGTCTTTGGGGACCTGTGCATAGTCCCTTGAAGGCACTGATTTCAATTATAATTAGCAGAGAAAACTGCTTTATAATCTATTCCACCTCAGAATTCTCCCTCTGAACGATTCCATACACTCAGCATTTTGTATGTTTTTTACTTCATATTCCCAAGGCAGACAATCAGATTGGCCCAACTCATCTATTCAGAGGCCCCCTCCTGGCCCCTCAGCCTGGACTGGGAAAGGCATGGGGCTCGTGGGGCAGCCCGGGCCGCCGCCGGGGCAATAGCTCAGCAGGACCTGGGCAGGGCTGTCTGGCTGCAAGCCATGCCGAACATTCATCTCTCCCATGAAGGGAAGGGGAAGATACTCCTTTGTAAAGGCTTGGAAAGCGGCGGCACCGTGCGCAGCTAGCCGCGCGGAGGCAAAGCCAGTCCAGAATTCTGCTCCTGCCTCGTGTCCAGGAAGGTCACCCCTCCTGAGCCCGCAGCGCCCTGAGGTCTCAGAAAGAAGGTCACCCCTCCCGAGCCCGCAGCGCCCTGAGGTCCCAGAAAGAAGGTCACCCCTCCCGAGCCCGCAGCGCCCTGAGGTCCCAGACACGTGGACCCATGTGTCAGCATCACAGTGGTTGCCACAAGCTGCCATAGCCCAGTGACGCTTCTGTGGACCCACGGGCAGGATAGGTCTTATTTCTTACTCTGCGCTCACTCAGCCACGGTCTGTTCGGTAAGCGCCCTTGTGTCTTTACGACTACACGTTCCTCACCCATATTCCCTCCATCCTGCACTGATTTGTTGAGGCCATTGCGGTCATCCACGTAAGAAACAGTGGGACGTGTGCTAGGGTGGTAGCTGTGGGGACCTTTGTGCTACTGCGTGAGCCGTTGACATAGGGAGTGTTTGTTACAGAAGCCGCATGGACTGACCAGGGAGTGCACTCTGTGACGGGGACAAAGTCCCTGCCTTCAGGGGATTTACTGGGTAGCTGGGAAAGCAAACATTCGCCAAAGTTCATTTCTTGCTCGAAATCCCGAGGGGTTCAGATGACTCTCAGGGGAGGTGTCTTCCAAGTAGTAATTCAGAGATTCTTTCATCTTTACTATCTTGGCATCTTTCACACCCAGCCATTGGGATGGAGGAAAAAGACGCCTAAGGAAGAATGAAGGCGGAGGGTCTCAGAGCCCCAGAGGACATTTCTGGAGGGAAGAGGCAGAGGTCAGGGGTGACGTCCAGCCTCTGCCCCAACTTTAATCAGAGGAGCTTCAGTGTTAATTGTCACGTACATCGGGATTTGACATACGACTGACATTTTTAGATGAATTCTACTGCTAAAATTTGAAAACCTCCATATTTGATGATACCCCCAAGATTCTAGAATTCCCACATAGGTGTTGGGGCATTGGGGAAGAGTCGTCTTCAAAGATAAATTGTTATTGCTTTTCATTTAGTTTTAAACATAATGGGAAAGCGGGTCTCTCTCACTCAAATAGAAATAAAAAGTTTTGTCTCTGCTTCAAAGCGAAAAATCTGAAATGGCCTAGAAGACACCAAATGAACAAGCTAGTGATGTCGGGACCTGGGAGTGTGACTGATGCTTCTTGCGGGCCCAGTGCCCCTCCAGCCCTCACATGCCACCTGGACCTACCATGCTGCCTGCTCCCCTCCTCCCCTCCCCCATAGGCTTCTGAGCACTGGAAGGGCTGGGTTTCCAGTCTCACCCCTTTCGTGCCCTTATTTGCAATCGCTCTGACATCTGCGTTGGAGCCCATGTCTCCACAGTGAAACCACCCCCACAGTGGCAGTGTCAGCCCCTGTGCCCGCTGGCCCCGTGTGGTCACCGAGCTGTGGCGTCTGTGCACGTGGGGACCTCCACACGCAGCCTCGTGATTCCTTGGTGTAACCCCAGGACAGCACGTTAGACCCGGCATGCAAGCAGCCAGGGTGTTGGACAGGTGGCTGTGAGATGGCAGGAGAAGCAACGTCAGGGTCCCACACAACCTCGTCAGTTCACGCCCATGGTTCTCTGTTCGATTTGGGGGCTTGCTTTTTGGATTCATTAAGTGAAATAAGCACTTAACAATGGGTGTTCTGAAACCTACTGTTTAGCAATAGATTCTGAGGAAGACTATGGGTTTTGTTGTCATAGATGTTTGAAATTTGCAACATCTGATTTGCTTTTGTGCTGCCACAACTCGCACACCTGCTGGGGCAGCTGTGATCATGTGAGTGCCATTTTCTCTTGAGTGAGCTTCTTGACAATTGAAAGAAGAATCTGTAATGTTGAAAGTTTCAATCGCAAGCCCCACGCTCCTGAAACTGGCTTTCCCCGGAAACAGGTGAGCTCTGGGGTCCAGCACGGCCCGGCCCAGGGCTCATCCCTGGCCCCCTCTACCTGGAAGTGCCCGTGACCCTGGGAGGGAGCTCTCCTGGTGGGGGGGAAACTGCAATCCTAGACTGCGTTTCCCGGGAGAACTCCCTCCACATCACACAGCCTGCCCCATCAGAAGCGCCCCGGCCCTCAGAATTAGCAGAGGTGCAGGGCGCAGAGACCCTTCCTTTGACCTCAGGACCACAGGGGGTGGGGGGTGGGCATTTCCTCAGACCCAAAGAACAGCATCAAGAGAACAGAGGACTCCAAATCTTCTCTCTCAGGGTCCTTCTTGTGGAAAGCAGACAGAGGCAGGTTCTCTTGCACAGTTTGGTACAGTGCAATTGTCCAAAACTGTGTAATCATTGGTGAAAGAGAATACCCCACACCAGTAACTATGGCTTTGATACAAAACAGAATAAACCCATCATCCGCAGGCCTGGCCCTGTGGTTTCGCCAGCCAGCCAGCCAGCCATTTGTGTAATCAGCAGACATGGGCAGTGTGTCCAAGTCCCCACAGGGAGCAGAGGGATGGTGCCTGCCCAAGGGGGCCCCTTGGACTCACTGCGACCGTAACACACTGTGGGAGAATGCGTGGCCCCTAAAGAAGTGCAGAGACGTTAGCTGCCCCGTTACAAGAATTATTTGCATGGATCCATCTCACCAAGCAGTATGAACTCAGCTGTGACAGTTTGGAAATCTGGGAGCTATCCAGCATGGCACCACACGGATCTGACACACACCTCGCATTTCTCCTGCGATTATCCTTTCGTTTCTTCATACTGGGGCTGTGAGCGGTGGGGGGATTTGAGGCACGGTTCTATCACCAAGTCTTGCCTTTGCAAGTTCTTCCCTTTCAGCTTCTAAGTTCCTGGAACTCACGGTAACTGAGCCTTAAATGAGCTGCTGGTTGTATAATGGCACCTCGTTTCTATGGTGTCACATGGCTACAAAGGGAAGAGAGGACCCGAAGGCCTGTTCTCCCCCTGGGGCCACCTGTTTTCAGACCCTCATTGCCTGTCTGATCCCTTGGAAGCCACCAGATCCTGGGAGGACCGAGCCAGGAACAAGGCTGGAGTCACGTTTAAGGAAGCTTTTCCTCAGGCTGTGGGCCGGGGTTGGGCTTTGCCATCCAGATAAAAACAGCGGAGAAGGAGAAACAGATGAAAGCCTTCTCTGGTTCCTGTTAACATTGTTGAACTGCAGCCACGAGACAGGCATTGTGTAGCAAGCAGACTCTCCGGGTCTGCCTCAAAGCGCACGACCTGCATTACGTCCAGAAATGAGCCCAGCTTTTGGATGCCGCCCTCCTTGGTCTGTCTCTTGCTCTTTTTTCTTCCCTCTCTTTATTGAAATATAAACTCAGTGGAAAAGTACGTTCTTTTGGATGAGAAAAGGAGAAGGAGTCCGGCTTCCTTTGGGCTTTAAAATGGGATCCAAGGCCACAGCCATACTTCGTGGAGGACAATTGGAAGTGTCACCTCCTGCCCCTGCTAACACTCTCCGCCCCGGCCCCTGTGTCTGCCGGCCACTGTGCTTCACCTCTGCAATGGAAGAGGTGAAAGAGCTCAGGCAGGGGCCCCCTGGAGTGCGGGCTCTGCCATTTACCCACAGCTAGACTTAGCAGCTCCCAGACTCAGTTTACCTACCCATCAGTGGGTGCGGGACGTGCGACCTCAGCAGATCATTATGAAATCTAAGAGGCTGATGACTGAGGCACCAGCGTGGTGCCTGGCCGGAAGCGTCCTCTGTCGCCCCCCCTGCGCCCACACAGTGTTCTGTGCCTGGCAGGGCCTGTGTGGGATCGGAGGCCACAGGCTCGGACAGCCATTAGGCAGCAGCTTTTCTGTGGAAGGAATGGTCGGCCTCTAGCTGTCCCCTTTGAGAATAAAGGTGTTTGGATCATATCATCCTGCTGGGGTCTGGGACGTGTTAGACCCCTGTCCTCTGACGCATGTGCCCAGCAGGCCCGAGGAGTCAGAGGTCTGACCGCCACGAAGGGGGGCCGGGTGAGGAGGTGGGGACATCAGCAGGACTGTACCCAGGAGAACCCAGAGGACAGTTGGAAGTGCGGGCGTTACTGGGATGAGAAATGGGCTTCAACAGCCCTGCAGCCCTGGTTGGACAAGAACAGAGACTGGTCTGGCAGGAGGGCATCTGATGGAGCCAAAAGGCCCCTCACTCAATGTGGGCACTGCCAGGGGCTTATGGGGGAAGATGGACAGACAGAGAGCTCGTTTCCTTAATAGAAGAGGACTATACACCCGTGTGAGCTTGCTGGTTTGGGAACACCAGCGCCTGCTGGAAAGTAGAGGGGTTTCATAAGGCTGTCCGTCAGCTTCAGTAGGTCCCGTGCTGGAAGCTGGCACACAGCTCGTGCTGCCTAAGTGTCAGCCGTGGCCACCGATGGCAGCAGACTTTGAATCGAGGCCTGCCTTCTTCCCTGCTTCACCTGCCACTTATCCCGTCTGGCTTGGGTGAGACCTTCTCTCCCTGGGCCTGTTTTCTCATGTGTGGCGTGACAGCTCCCCATACATTTGGGACGAGGGTCTTTGCGGAGGGCTGGGGCCAGCCTGTGCAGGGACAGTCTCTCCCTGTGTGGTGTGCGTAAGAAAATGGCCAAGGACAAAGCATGTGGCAGCAAGCCAGCCCTGCACCCTTCTGCGCCGGAGGCAGACCTCACTAGTCAATAGCGGCCTGCTTCCTCCAGGCAACCCAGCTTCAAGCTCAGCAGCCTGCGCGACACCTCGCTCCTAGAAGCCACGGTCAACAGCCTCCATCGTTATTTTCTGACATCTCTGGGATGTGTGTTTATAGGGCACAGGCATGTCTGTCCTTCCCTGGCAGCTCTGTGAAGAATGCAGGTCGGGGCCATTATCCCCAGAACACATCACAGAAGACAGATGCCCAGAGCGGTCAGATGGCCTTTGTGAATTTGCACAGCCACTTCAGGCCAGAGTCTCACTGGCCTCCCTTGGGCCGCATGGTGGTCAGTAGGCTCACAGAGGCTGGACACCTTCGTTTACACCCCTCAGTTGGGACGTCATCTCTGAAGGGAAGCGCACGCACTTTTACCCACCGCTGGTCTAAGTACTGAACAGTGAGAAGAACGTCCCCCACACCTCGATCTGGCTTCAACACCGCCGGGTCCCACAGGACTTTGCAGCCCTGTGTGGGCCCCTCCCTGTCCTACAGCCACTTCGGTGCTGGGTGTGTCTGGGTGTCTCGTCCCCAGGCTCCCTGCACTGCCTCCCACGTGACCCCGGCGGGACTCTTACGAGGCAGGCTTATTCCCCCACTTTCTGGGTGAGGAAACTGAGACCAGGGAGGTTAAGGAAGACATTCAAGGTCACACAGCTGACAGCCTCTGACACTGCACCCAGATCCCTATCACGTGTTCTCCAAGTAGAGGTTCCAAGAGCCCTCGATGTGTTACATAATGAATCCACTCCCCATTTGTTGAGCAGCACACACTCTTTAGAGTTGTCTTCCACTGTGCCTTTGCTCAAGAAGGTTGTCCCTTTGGGAGCCGCTCCTCTCATCCCCATGGAATCCAGACCCATCTTTCTAGGCCTGTTTCCCAGGGCACCTTCTCCAAGCAGGAAATGACTGCACTGTTGCCGCCTCAGCTTGAGCTCTTCTGGCACAAGTTCCGTCCATCTAGCGGGAGAACCTTCTAGTGGGTTCACCCACCAGCACCTACGTCACCTGGAGGCTGGTGCTGTGTCCCCTCATTTATCAGAGGGCCCCACAGGCTGTAGAGCTCAGTCACAACGGTAGAACTGAGCTACTGAGCTTGAATCCGTTCAAGCAGCCAATAAGTGACCATGTGTCAAATGGTGCAAACTAGTTTCCCGTGGTGCGACCTAAATAAGTTGTATCTCCTTTACTGGGGTTTCGACTTACCAACCCCACAGTGAGCTGCACACACTGTGATTGGCTGTTTTCACACATTCAGGGCACTTCCCACACCCAGCAACCCATTACCAGGGAAGCATGGGTTTTAGCGTTTCACGTTAGACGTCTTAAACAGTTAAAGCCACAGACAAAAGTAAAGAGTGCTCTGAAGACACAGCCACCTGCCCCCCAACTCCCGCAGTGACTGGGCCAGTCCCAGCCTCTTCTCCTCCCTCCCACCCATGGCCTCCTTCTCCCGGCTCGACTTTTGGAAAGCAAGTCACTGGAAAATAGTTCCATGTGTTTCTAGAAGATAAGAAATCTCTTTAAAAATCTATAACCCAAATATTTTAAAGTAAACGATCAACAATTTCCTAATGCCATCAGAGACTCTGCACACACAATGCTCAGACTCCAATAAACCACCGGCAGGCAGACTGGAGTCTGTCGGGGTCTGAAGGGGGCCCACGCCGGGCTTGGCAGGCGAGCCTCCTGTACTTCTTTTTGTCTTTATATTTCCCTCCTAGATGCTGCTGTAGTCGAATTAGTTCTCACAGTTCCCACTGACCTAGGAGGAAACGGAGGCTCTCGGAGGTTAAGTGGCTGTGCCCAGCGTCCCAAAGCGAGTCGGTGACACGGGGCAGGATGGGCCCGATGCTCGGTGGCAGGAGCCCCCCCCCCCCACCGCAGGCTCCTGCCTGCCCACGCAGGGCGGTCTGGACCGGGCGCGTCCCGAGGTCAGCGGGACTGGCCTCCACAGACCCCCGCTTCCTGTTCTCTCTCCATGAGGCAGCGAGCACTGCTGTGAAAACGGTTCAAAGGGTTTCCTGACACAAAGCCCCTAAAAGGCAATATTTTGATGATTTAAGTATAAATGATCAGAAACATGTGGACTTCATTTCCTTTAGAATACACTTGGGTATGAAAATTAAGGGGAAACGTGCTTGGCAAAATACAACCCAGGTTCCCTCAAACCCCTGAAGTGGTTTAAGATGTTTCGCGAATTGGAAGTGAAGTCACCCCTTCTCTCCGCACGCCCCCACCAGGCTCGCGCTCAGCTGCACTTTAGCTCCATGGGATTCGCTACCGCTGGCCACGACCCCCTACAGAGAGGCTGAGGGTGGGAGAAGCAGGGAGAGAGGGCGGGTGTTTCCGGGGATGGCTGTGCCATGCCAAGGAGTGGGTCTGGCTGTATTCTCAGAAACAGCCCCAGAAAGTCCCTACAAGGTCCCCCTGTCCCCGGGGACCCAGCCAGACTCTGGCCACCTCTCTGCTTTCTGCTGAGAAATGGCCCTTTGGAGTTGCACAGGGAACATGGCACACGTTCCGGGGAGATTCGCCCTCTGTACTAGAGACACGATGGGATGGGATCCCCTCCATGACAGAGGTGGGCAGCCGTCAGTGCTCCCGGTATCCCGGGCCACTAAGCCACTAAGGTGTCTGGTGTAGGAAGAGGGAAGGCAGAAAAAGGTCCCAGGGCAGGGGAATGCCTGGAGAAAGAAAGAAGGAGGAATGAGAGAGAGAGGGAGAGAAGATGAAGAGAGAAAGCAGAGCTTGGGAAATGCAGACAGAGGCCGTGGCTGGCCTTGGGACCCGGGTCGGTCAGAGGCTCTGAGGGAAGGTCTCTGTCAGCAGACATTCGCAGGAATGCCGCTTGAACTGAGCACACTAGGAACACGCGAGAAGTGGTTCTGGGAGAAGGAAACTGCATAAACGGGGAGAGTCTTCTCTCTGCTTCTCAATTACTGCAGTCAGCAGAAGAGTCTCCAGAGGCCTTGCCACCTGTCCTGACTGTGGACCCCAGATCTCCCCATGCCCGGGGGCCCCCACCACGGTGAGGGCTCGAAGGGATCCCACTGGCATCGCCCATGGGGTCGAGACCCTAGGCGGGCCTCCCAGGAGTCCCAGGCCAGCCAGCACAGACATGGCACCTCCCAGGTGTCAGGCACCTGTGTCAAGCACCTGTGTGACTCCAAGGACAGGGCACATAGGACTCCCACCTCCAGGGGCACACAGAGGACTAAGTATTTGTCTTCGTGGAGCAGTGTAGGTAGAGAGACAACGTAATACACTCGGTCACTTGCAGTATTGGTCACGCTGCAGGAGACTTGGATTGCGGTTCCCCTAAAGCAGATACCAAGACAAGGCAGGGCTTTCTGTGGGACGTGATCCCAGCAAGCACGGTACGGGCGCAGAGAAGGCAGGAAAGCCACAGACCCCATCAGTGACAAGCTTAGTGCCGTGGGCAGCTGAGGCTGTGACCGGGCTCCTGTGACACTGTGGGTGCCGTCAGGATGGTCACTGAGGGGGGCCACTGGGGGATTTATGTGCCAACCACCACCGCTTGTTGGTCGAGGGCCATAAACTGCCACCCTCTGGTCCTCTCTCCCCAGGCCTGTGTCCCAGGCCTGGGGTGGGAAACCAGGGCTCCAAAAGAGGACCGTTTGCAGGTGGGCTCCAGAGCAGGCTAAGGGGTCTTGGCAATGGGGCCATCCTAGTCCCGCCTTTGAAGCAACACCAACACTTGCCCAGATGAGCGGGCTGGAACCTGGCAGGTAGACGGGGGACTGTCAGGTAGCAGAGGGCAGGAGCTCCCCTTCTCCAGCGAGATATGGGCAAGCAGCTGCCAGCAACAGCCCCATGGACCGAGCACTCTGGACCCGGCCTGGAGTCCAGTGACCACTGCCCGCTGACCCCCGCCTTTTCCAGCTCGAGCCAGGCAAGGAGAATCAGGAAGTCCCTCACTCTGGGCCGTGGCTGGCCTGGACCAAGCTCACAGCCACTCAGAAGTACACGTGGCCCACTGTTATGTGTGACCCCCCATGGCCATGCCCACAACAGGAACAACTGCCCTGCGTCCCCTTCTGTAGACACTAATGACCAAGTAGCGTTGCCATCCATTGTTTCCCTCCTTCTGACTGCACTGGATCATTTCAGCAACTACCATGAGATTTCAGTACTTACAGAAAGCGGGCACACGTCGCTCACGGCACACATCAGCATTTTCTGTGTAGAGGGCTGGCTTGTTTTCCTTCAGGAGAGAGTTTCGGTGCCGACCACCATACAGATGCAGTCACATGTGAGAGCGGCGTTCGTCTTGTGCTCCCAGAAGAAACAGCCTCTGGAAATCCTGGCTCTTTGGATCTGGGGAAATTCGGCCTCTAACAGAATGGACAAGCTGGTGGCAGCAGAGCCTGGGCACAGCACACACGGCCAATCAGCTCACTCGCACAGATGCGTATTGGGTGACAAAGCTACAGGGCCTCAGCTTTGTCACTGACCCTCCAGCAGGGTCGACGTCACAGCATGCACCATGCACCGTGGGCCTGGGCCCTGCGTCGGCGTGGAGGGCACCCTCAGCCTGGACGCTCAGTGATCTCTGACTACACCGTGACCTTGGCAACACCCATGACTGGGACAGTCAGCCACAGGAGTCTGGCACTGCACACCAGTCACTGTGGAGCAGGAGACAGTGCTCTGCTGGCTGAGCGACAACAGCTCCCCTACCCGGGAGAACCACACCTCCACTGACACTCCGTCCGTTGGTTCGTTCGTTCCTTCCTTCATTCATTCATGTATTCTGATGGGACCCACTGCAGGGTGGTGGTGCACTAAGTGTGAATGGACCAGCCCTGTCCTGCAGAGAAGCTGGGGCTTAAACCGGAGCCACCAGGGACCCTGACACCGGACAGTGTCGAGGATGACAGCACGATCTCAACCAGTCGCCGCAGGTGAACCCAGGACAAGGGGCTGTGAGACCATGAGGTTGCATCCACGGGTTGGGTCTCTCTTCTCCTCCGACAGTACATGGATTTACGAAGAGCAGCCCAGTGCAAGGGGACACACGTGGAGGCCAAAGTGACATGACTTCAGCAGATCGCCTCAATCGCAGGAGTCCAGTTGTCACTTGTGAACCCGTTTCCAGATACTTCCTCTTGAAGCCTGAAAACGTGACGCTCAAGCCTGCAAGCTTCTGCATTAAAACCCCACTTCTCCCAAGTTCCTTACATTTGCAAAAACTACTTGAACTAAGTAAACCACTTGTCCCTTCCTTACCTCGGAAAGAAAACCAGGCCTTCTGAAATCCTCGCTACCCCCAGGCTTGTCACATACCTTTCTCTTCTTCTTTACTTTCTAGGAACGAATTCCTACATACCTAGAAAAGCTCTGGCAGGGAGACTGGCCAGGCCGACACTTCGGTCCCAATTTCCCAGAATGTGGCTTGAACTTCTTATAGAACAGGGTCTTTGGGGCCCAGGCTTGGCTGCCCCAGCTGCAGAGCTCCCTGGGGTGTGAGGCCTGAACCAAAACACCGCTTTGAATAGATCCAGGGGCTCCACCTTGGACCTGATCCTAAAATTAATAAAAATTGAAACTTTTTTTTTTTTTTTTTTTTTTTTTTAAGAGCAGCTGCTTTCAATGACTTCTCAGGTTTTGCTTCCTGGTAGCTAACATTCCACAGCACTCTGAAAACCAATTTTACACTTAATAAAGTTTAACTATTCAATATTTTTCATTTTAAAACTAAATAACAGACATTTAAAAGAATATTTCTTTTTTAATGACACTCGTGCCACTATTTTATAAAGCCGAATGACATCCTCCGTGCGTTCCTATCTCCTTAACTGCCAAATACTCGATTAGTCAAGTTTGTTCATATTTATAAGATTTTTTTGTGTGGATGTTTTACTGCTATCAGAAGAGCTAACATCTGTTTCTCCAGGGATTCTCCATGTGTTCTGTAGTTTACAACAATTGGAACCACTGTTTTCGAAATACATTTGGATTAAACTCAATGTACTAAGACTGCATTTCACAGGAGCCCCCCCCACACATCTGGGGCTTTCTCTGTAATTTTGGCGAATGGTGAGACGTTCGCTCTGGGTGTAGGTGGGGACATAGAATGATAATGGAGCCCAGTGGAGCGCATGTGTGACATTGTGCTGTCGGAGGTCATCCACGTGCGGGGAGTTTTTTGGGGTCTCTGTTTCCAGGGGAGCACAGCTCAGGAAAGGGTGTCTTCTTGGTTTTACTTTTCCAGGGACCACAGCACCCAGGGCACAGACAGTCCACCTCCCTGGCTCCATAGGCCTCACCCGCCAGCTGTGGACAGCACCAGCCCCCATAGCACTTTCTTCCCTGACGGAAGTGTTCTGTATCTTCACTGCCCAATGTCACCACCAGCTTCAGTTGCCCCATCTGTAAAAAGGGGGCATTCATAATGCCCACCGTAAATGAGTTAAGCAATCTAAGACCGTTAGATTAGTACCTGGCACATAATAAGTATCACATACATGCTTGAGACAAAAGATAGAGAAGTTGATGAGCGTGACAAAGCACTTTGGGAAGAAGAGTATGAAGACGTAAGATGTGATGGAATGGAGCAAAAATTCCACTCAAACATAGCAAGAAGTCAGAAGACAATGTCTACATCAGGTAAGTCAAACATGCTGAAGTAGAGTTATAGAAACAGCAAGAAGACATAAACAATAAGAAGATGTAAAGACATAAAAGTGTTCACTTCTGGAAAATGGGGCTGGGCTTTGGGAGTGTAGGGGCTGAGGCTTGCTTACAAGAGTGAGGTCTTCTGAACCATTTGATTCTTCAGCCACAGCCAAGCGTTCTTTGGACAACTTTTTCATTAAAAATATACAGACAGATGAATGATAGAAATGTCTAACTTCGAAACCACTTATGTGATGAAATTGGACAAGGAAAACTTATTCAATCCAATAAAATGCAAGAGATAAACAAACAAAAAAACAGTAAATGGAAAACATAAAGTGGTAGGAATTACTCTCAGTACTCCGTGGTCTCACTCAGGTCCTCTGTGCTGTCCCACCTCAGCATACACAAAAAGTAACTCAAAGGGGATCAAAGACCAAACATAAGACCTCAAGCAATGAGATGCATAGAAGAAAACACAAGTACTAAACGTATGGACCTTGGTCTTAGAGAGGATTTTACGAATTTGACCCAAAGGCAAGAGAAGTGAAAGCAAACACAAACGAATGGGATGATATCAAACTAAAAAGCTTCTGCACAGCGGAACAACTTTATCGAGGTATAACTGGCAAATAAAATTGTATATATTTAAAGTGTACCATGTGGTGACTTGCTATATGTACATCTGTGAATATTGGCCCCAATCAGTGAACACATACATCACCTTACGTGGTATTATGGGGAGAACTCTTCAAATTTGCTCTCAGCAAATCCCAAGTACAGAAAGCAGTGTCATTAACCACCGTCACCGTGCTGTCCATTCGATCCTCAGAATTCGTTCATCTTATAACTGAAAGCTTGTCCTCCGTTCCCATCGTCTGGCAGCCCCCCTTCTACTCTCTGGAGAAATGCAATTTAAAACCCCAAGGAGGCACCACTACACACCTACTAGAATGGCTGAAATTTAAAAGCCTGAAAATACGCTGCGTTCCCAGTGTGGAGTCCCTGGCACATTCATGCATTGCTGTTGACAATGCAAAATGGTCAGCCCCTTGGAGAAACAAGTTTGTCAGTTTCTTCTAAAGTTAAACACACATGTACCTTATGATTGAGAAGTTCCTCTTCTAGGTGTTTCTGCAAGAGAAATTAAAATCTATGCCCACAAAGACTTTTTTATGCCGGTTCACAGCAGTTTTATCGATAATAGCCCCAACGTGGAAATAAGACAAATGTTCATCCACTGGTGGGTAGATGAATAAATTCTAGTAGATCCAGACAAGGAGACATCATTCAGCAGTAAAACAGTCATTAAACACCCAAAGTATGGAACCTCAAAAGTGTTACGCTAACTGAGTAAGTCAGACATACAAAAGTACTTATTGTAGAATTCTGTTTATATGTAGTTCAAAAAACTCCCAACAAACTGATGAAATGGTTACTTCCTGGGGCCATGATAGGGAAATCTTTACAGTAAATCTTTAAGTAATCTTTACAGGAAATCTTTAGGAAATCTTTACAGTAAACTTTTTAGAGGAAACTTTTTGGAATGATGGAAATATTCTGTCTCAATTGCAGTGCCAGTTGCCAACCATACATATTTGTCAAACTTTTTAAACCGTACTCTTGGAATTGGTGACTTTTATTGCATGTAAATTATACTCAATGCACATATGTGTATGTAATTAAAATAGTAAATAGATGGGAAGAAAACTTTTTCAATAAGTATGTTCAGGAGAGGGGTCAAAAGGAGCGAGAAGAAGGTTAAGTACTGGACGAGAAAGCAGAATTAGAGAAATAAGGCTAGCGCTTGAGGAGAAGACGAGTGGAGACAGCAGTGGGGCTGGAGCACTGAACATCCGAAATGGAGAGAAAAGACACACTGAGACAGAGGCCAGAGAGGGAAGCTTCTGCAGGGGGTGGAGTAGGACAGGAGCTGCTGTCCCCTCTGCAGTCTCCCATCCTTGCTGAGGGCCCCCGCTGTGCTTCCGGATGGTGTAGACTGGTTCAGCCTGGCCTCATTCCGTACACACTTGTCTCCAAGCTCACTGAGTGTCTCCCTGACTGGTTACCCCCAATGCTGCCATCAGAAAGTATAACGTATGTCAGGGAAGCGAGCAGCACCTACGTGGGAAATGTAGGTTTGTCCTGAGAGCACTTGCAGTAGGTGTTGTCCTAGTGAAGTGGGGAGCAGGCGCAGGCGGGGACAGGTCTGTGCCTGGGCATTCTCCACTGGGAGCGTCTCTCGGGACCCTCAGTCCTCAGCCCGAAACTCAGGGCCATGGTCTGCCTCCATTGCTTGCATCGCACTCGAGGAAAAGGAGAGCCTGGGAGACGACGTGAAACCCCAGCTCACAGAGCTCACCAATCTCAGGTCTAGGACGTTAACCAGAATTATATCAGGAAACAACATATTTTTATGGAGAGAACCAATTATTTCTCATTCATCTCTTCCTTCTTCTAAATACTTTTTGGAGAATAAACTACAGTCAGTCCTCTCTTAATGTCGTCAATAGGCTCTAAGACTTGAAGCGGAATGACGTGGAAGGAAACCAGTTTCGTCAATGTCATAATGAAACAACCCTGACGTGACTGGAGGACCTGATGAATGAATGCACGGAACTCTAAGCGAGCTGCTGGAGTGATGCACAGAAAAGTCACGAGTCTGGCAGTCTCCCACTTTTGAGGATGGAAGTTCACACAGTGTTGACGCATCTTGCCGAGGAGTGAGTCCACGCGGATTACATAGGCACGTGTGTTACCACCACAGCACAACACAGAGTATGTGTCACGAGATCTGCCCCTGCTGCAATCTGCACCCGCACGATGCCCCAGGACCATCACCGAGGAGGATGGAGGAACTGGCTTTCCCGGGAGTTGTCATGGAAACAGAGCCCAGGCAGGTGTTGGGCAAGGGGGTCGGCAGTGGGACTTGGGGTTAGAGAAGGACACGCATCCCTTCCTCCAGGAGGCACTACCCCTTTTCTGCCGTCTCAAGTGTGTCCCAGAAGATTATGGCAGATTCAGAAAGTTGATGTTAAAAGTGGTGATTCTAGGACTCCCTGCTTTTTCCTCTTTCTGGAGAGAAGGCCTTCCTTTAGGGGGAGGTGCCAGCGGAGCCAGTCCTCCTGCTCCAGGCAGGTCTTGCTCAGCCACCAGGCCCCTGCCTCATCCCTCAGGCTGTCTCACTGCAAGCCTCTTGGTGGACCTTTCTTACTTCTCTCTCTCTTTGCCTTTCTTAATTTTTTCTTACATGCTTTTTTTTTTTTCTTTCCGAAAGAGGAGGATTGGGGAGGAGAACCCTACTGCCGATTAATAGAGAAACATTTTTACCAGGTGCTTCTCAATCATCACGCTGGCAGCCAGCCCCTTCTGGGTAAATTGTATTAAAACAATTCTTCCAATGCAGAAATGCTCCTTGGGATTCTAACCAACTCGGTCTCTTATTTTCTCTGACGGAGGCTCACCCTCTGGGACCGACCTGCCTAAACTACAAGAAAAGCCAAGTTTGCTGCCTCCTGCAACATGGAGATTTAAATGGGCTAACATGTATGATGACCATTGAGGCCTGAACACTACGTCCGCTCCCAGCTGCGTGAGTTTGGGAAACACACCCGCCACGCTCTCCAGCACGGATTGATGCATACTCAGGGTCAGAGGCCTGCTCCCGATGGCCCCATAAATCTGTCCGCCCGAAGACCATAAGCATAATTCTGAGCCTGGAAGTTATTTAGATTTGAATTAATTGCTTTTTCAGTTGTTTTCAAATATGCAAATCAGAATAGCCAAGGAAATGTGCCCATAAAAAAGGCGGTCCATTTTCCTGGAGAGACTCTGGAATCCTTGGCTAAGGTGGCCTGCCTCCTCTCGATGAAAAGACACAGGTGTGTTCTAAGAACCGAGGCAGTGAAGTGGGTGCCTCGGTCCCTGGAGACTGACGAAGGTACTCCAATGGGAAACACACACAGAGGTGCCAAAAAAATGTATGCACATGACTTGCATTCATCTTTTGTTATTGGTATATATTGAGTATTACAATTTTAATACAGTTTTTGACTTTTTAAAATGTGTATACATTTTTTGGCACCCATGAGTGTACATATATATTTAATTTGATAAATGTGTAGTTCATGTAATTTTTTAAAATTATTTTTTAGTTTCAGGTGTACAAAACAATGTAATAGTTAGACATTTACAACCCCCACAAAGTGATAAACACCCCCAAACTACTATCCCTCTGATAGTGAATATAGCTGTTATAATACAATCCTGTTGACTATATTCCCTGTGCTGTACTCCACATCCCATGAGTATATGTGTGTGTATATATATATGTATGTGTATATGTATGTGTATATGTATGTATATATACACATACTATACTCATGGGATGTGGAGTACAGCACAGGGCATATAGTCAACGGAATTGTATTCTAACAGCTATGTTCGCTATCAGAGGGATTGTGGATTGGGGGGATTTATCACTTTGTGGGGGTTGTAAATGTCTAACTATTATATTGTTTTGTACACCTGAAACTAAAAAAAGTAATTTTTAAAAATTAAATGAAATACACATTTATCGAATTAAAGGATGGATGGATGGATGGACGGACAGACAGATAACGTGTGGATGGATGGACGGACAGACAGATGGAGGATGGGTAGACTGATGGCTGGAAAGCAGAACGGCTGGATGGCTGGCTGGTGTCTGGAGTAAGCTGTGGTTAAGGGAGTGATGGGCGAATAGACAGTAGACGTAGAATGGGCGGGTGAGTAGAAGGACTGTGCATATGTCGGTGGATGGATACACAGAGGGGTGCAGTGTCTGATCCATCTAGTTGTCATCCTTTCTTAGGAAGGACACTCAGAACTCTTATCATATGACACTGTTTGCACAGCTATGTGTAGGGTCTTACAAAGTGTTCATATTTATCAGAGTTATGTAACTATTTCAGCCCCTTGGCTCTTCTGTACCAACAGAACAAAGCAAAACCTATGTGTCTGCCAGGGTCCAATGTGGAAAACAGAAAGCAGAAAATTTGTTTCACAGGTCTTGGGAATGCTGAGAAGCCAACACACGGAAAGAAGCAACCCAGAGACTGGCAACAGCAGGGATCCTGCAGCACGCCCAGGCTCTTACCAGGTCCATGAGGTAGGGTCACTCGGTGGCAGCCGGGACCGTTGTTGGTTTGAGCAGTGGGAGGAGATGCAACCAGCACGCAAGCGAGGAGATAACACCCTTCTTTCGCTTTTCCTCTTCTCCTAACTCCTGGGTCTCCCAACAGGGAACCAGCTAACCAAGAAAACTGGGAACCTGGGCGAGAGGCACCGGCAGAGAGGGAAGGGTGCAGAACGGAGCTGAGGGCAAACAGACCAACACCCTGCACGCCCTGCAAAGTTGAAATCAATAAATATTTAAATGTATCTGCAATGTCACATCCCTTATTTCCGCCAAGCAACTGCAAATGAACGTGTATATGCATTATGAATAAATTATGTAGGGTGTGTGTACATTTTACTACGTCTAATGTCTAATGTGGTGGTGGGAGGCAGGGCTGGGGATAGTATGGCCTTAAAGTGACCCTTCTGACGCTCTGCCCGCTGTGCATGTTTCAAGGCCCAGCTTCCTGTTCTCCAGTTGAATGACTGGCGGCAAAGTACTCAGTTTCCTCATTTTACAAAAATCATGTCAATTTTCCAGAATCCGCACGAAGTTAGAATGAAATTGTGTGGCAGACGTGCCCTGGAGCCTGTCCGACATGGCGGACCAGGCGGTTCTGAGGGACACGCGCTCTGCCAGAGGGGACTCTCCGCAGGGCTTGTGGTCGTTTGTGTCAGAAGTCCTAATGTGTGCACCTTTCTTGAGCTAAAAACTCCCCCTCCGTCACCTTGGGGTGGCGGAAAAGGTAACAGCGGGAAAGGCCAGTGCTTCGCTGCAAGGACAGTCATCTTAGCGTGCTGAGGTGAGTGTGTGTTTGCTCTTCCTAAGTGTGGATCAGAAGGGGGAAGTTAAGTGAGGCTGTGCCAGCCCTGCTGGGATGTGGGCGTCTGAATACGTGCGTATACACCAGATCGTGTTCAGCTGTATCACTAACATGAAATTAGGGCTGCTTTTCTTTTTTCTAATACTTTGTAAAATTCTGCATCATGACGTTCCTAACCTTTGACGTGCATTTGGCAGCCCCTCGGACTCACAGCCACAGCTCAGAAAAGGACGTTGATAGAGTGACAGGACCGCAGGGGGTGAGCACAAATAACGTGGACGTCCTTCTCAGGGGGGCCCCCCTGCCTGGGGACGAACTGGACATGGGGGCCCTCGTCTGGTTGGCGTTCACAGTCCGGTGGGAAAGTGGGGCTTCTAAGCTGTGCCACCGGAGTCTTTCTCTGTTCTGCTCACTGCAGGGCCACCGTCCTGAGGTACAGGTACCCACCACCCTGGTCCATAGGGACATTAAACCCCTGCATCAGAACCATTCACAGAGAGGTGTCTACAGCTGCAGGTGCATTAGTCAGGGCTCTTTAGAGAAGCAGAACCAGCAGGCGTGTATCAGAAAGAACTGGCCCACTGGTTATGGACACGGGAAGTGCCTACATCGGCAGGGTCAGTCAGCAAACTGGAGACCCAGACGATCGCTGGTTTAACTCCAGTGTGAGTCCAAAGGCCACTAGCAGGGACAGCCAAGGGTCAGCTCTCACCCAAAGCCAGCAGGCTCGAGACCCAGAAAGAGCTGATGTTTCAGCTCAAGTACAAAGGCAGTCAGGAAAGAATAGCTCCCCGTTGCTTGGGTAGGGTCAGTCTTTTTTTTCTATCCAGGCCTTCACCTGACTGGACAAGGCCCACCCACATTAGGGAGGGTAATCTGCTTTACCGAGTCCAACAATGTAAATGTTAATCTTATCCAAAAACAGCCTCACAGAAACATCCAGAATAATGTTTGATGAACTATCTGGGCACCTGTGGCCCAGTCAAACTGACACATAAAATTCACCATCACAATCCATGTCATGTTTGTAAACATGGTGTGGTTTCTACATTGGCCTTTACTTTTAAATTTGAGACAGTTTCAGTGCCCTCATGGGAATCAGTGCCTGCTAAAAGGTGCTACGGAGGAGGTAGCAAAGGAGACTTTGCAGATGTGATTCAGGTTATGACATGGAGGCGGGGAGATTACCCTGGATTGTCTCAGTGGGTCCCACCTAGGCACACAGAGTCCTTAACAGCAGAGAGGCTTCCTGGCTGAGTCAGCGAGAGACTTGAGGGTGAGAAGCCTTTCATTCTCTGTTGCTGATTCTGCAGACAGAGGAGAGGCCAAGAGATCCCAGGAATATAATCACCCACTAGGTGCCAACAAGGGTGAGGAAAGGATCCCTCCCCCGGAGCCTCTGGAAGGGACACAGCCCTGCCCGGGCCTTGAGTTTAGCCCCATGAGACCTACAGGACTGTAACACAGACTGGTGTTACTGAAGCCACTAAGGCCACGGTGGTTTGTTACAGCAGCCGTCCAAAACTAATACACTAACTGCCTGAAACAGTTGGGAAAACAGAGTGTAAAATATCACCCATAATGCCACTACTCAGAGACACCCACTATGAACAGATAGGTATATTTTTTCAGATTTTTCTGTATGTATTCAGAGAGTAAGAGAGGGAAACAGGAGAAATAAAAATACATTCATTTATATTGGCTATAATTTATATCCTATTTTATTTCCTTTAACATTTTAAAAGAATTTTCCTGTGCCAATAAATTTTCTTCAAAAACATGTGTTCTAGTATAGATGAGTCATAATTTATTCCCTTTCCCTCTTTTTAATTGTTTCTGATCTTTTCACTAGTATAAAAATTGCCAAGGAGAACATTCTAGCACATGTCGAAGTGTTAGGATGTTATAAGGTTACTATCCCTTTTTGGCTATAAAAGTTGTGACTATTTTTTCCGAGTTTTGTTTGATTTTGATTTAGGTCATTTTTGATGTACAGAAAGTTTACATATTGTCTTGCTGTAATAGACCATTGCTTCTCCATCGCTTCTGTCCTGGAGCTGGAAAAGCAGTCTCCATTCTCAGATTTGCGTTTTCTTCTAGTTCTTCTAAGAGTCTGTGTTGTCAATGTGACCTTGGTCTAGCTCGTATTTACTTAATTTCCCAGTTAATTAAACCCCGCGTGTTTGCACCACCGTCTGCTGCAGGTCCTGTATCTTTGGCCGAGGATATCTGACAGCCCTCTGCTCCTAAAACGCAAACTGTCCCCATGTCAACACTTCTGAGATCTGGAGTTGCCTGCATCTGAAGGTCTTTACTGGCTTGATTTGAAAACTTGTCCTTCCAGGGTTTGCCTTTTTTCCCATCATCCCCTGGGGTCCCGATGGCCCAAGACCACCTGAGCTTTACAACGTGCGGTTCTTCTGGACCTTGCTTCCCACTGCAGCACGCAGTGTGAGCTGGCTCCAATCCTCAGTGCTGAGGTTCACACACACTCACATTTTTTCTGTCGTGCCATTCCACATGATGGCTTTCTCTCTGGGGGACATTGTGCCAAGGGTGCAGCACGGTGCCATAGGAGTTCCCCTATGTGACTCCATCCTGAGGTCTTTCTTGCATTAGTGGTGCATAGAATGACACTGTGTCTGACAATCTGCGAGGCACCATAAGGTCAAGAGCATGTCTGTACCAGGGGTCAAGGCCATGTCTGTACCATGCAGAACATGGAGTGCACCTTAGGCTCAGCTTCTGGGTTGTCTAGTCTCCTTTACTTCCCTAACTCTTCATATGGTACCAATCTAGTGGGGCTCTGAAATTTTTGTTGTTTTAATATCTGCTAGGACAATTTTTTCCTCATTACTCTTTATTTCTAACATGTTCCTGGATTTTTTTTTTCATTGCATATTAACCTTAGAATGAATGTTTCAAGTTCTCACCCATCATCTATATCAGTAAATGAATAATTGTTTAAAAAGCTCTGCTGAGATCTTTATTGGCTCTGATTAACCCTATGAATGCATATGGGAAGAATTGATACCTTTACAATATTCAAAGGCTAATATATTTTCTAATGAAAGCTTGATATATTTTATCATTTTAAAGACTTTTATATTTGTATCTTTAAGATTTTATTCATATAAGTTGTTTTTCCATATCTCCTGGTGATGCCATTTTTTCCTAGTTATATTTTAGTGCTACTGAGAATACATTTCGTTTCATTAATTTTCTATTTGGATATTTTTGGCATACAGAATAGCTAATGCTTTTTGAATTTGGATTTTGTAACTAGCCACCTTTTGAACTTTCCTAATCATTTTCAAACTAAATTTTCATGATTTTAAAATGCCATCAACTTTTAGATTGATCAAAATTTTAAATACAAATTCATTAGGAAAACCAAAGAAACACTGCCATGTTAAATGAATGTATTCTGATGTTTAAAAAAATCCTACCTCTTCCAGTGAAGGGATTTAGATTTTAGAAGCAGACCATTTTATTGACATGTAAAAATGTTTTCATGGTTTCTCCTTCTCTCTCGTATGGGTTATTCTGTTCTTTGTTTTTTCTTATGTGTAATTGTATTGGCTAATGTTGTCTTTTATTTTAATGAGGAGGCCTCCACGGCAGTGGTTTTTAATTGCCTAAGTTTTCTTCAGTGTGGGGAAGGTCATGTCCTTTGTGAAAATCTGCTGAAAGGTGCGCCTTCTGTCCTCCAGACAGAAGCAGATCTGTACCCACCCCCAATCCCGGCTCCTGACCTTTCGAGATTCTTCCAGCCTCAGAGGCTTCCAAGAGACACTGAAGTCCACGAAACCCGACTAGGGATTTTCTTCTCTAGGGTTTTTCCTTTCAGAGGAATGTTAAATGTTAATTTAATCTTTGCCTCTTAATTTCCGTTTTATGTTCCCCTTTTAAAATCAGTCATTAGTGTTGAATTCTAGCAAATACTTTTTTTCTCCATCTTTATAATTTTAGATTTTCTTTGTAAAGTTTTAAGCTTTTCGCTTTTAAGTAGTTAGAAGTTTTGAGCAAAGACAAAGAATATTGTCTTTAATAGGGAAGATTAACTTACTTTCATTATCATTGTTGATTACTGAATGGCTGGATCGTAATTCAGTTCACTTGTTCAGTGATGTGCCCCTCCCACACTGGTTCCTTTGCTCTCTGGCAAGTGTACTTTTTCACACTTTTTCTTTATTATTGTAAATTTATACATGAATTTATAAATTTATGCAAAATTCTAGTAGTAATTTTCTAAAATTAGAGAAACAAAGATTTAAGTATGATGTTAAATATTTAAAAGCAAAAATAGGTCTTGCTTCATTACTTATTTTAAATCCTTTGTCTGATAATTCCAAAATCTGTATCATATCTGAGTCTGTTTCTGATGCTCGTTTTGTCCCTTTGGTTGTGTTTCATCTTGCCTTTCAGTGCGCGTTGCAATGTTTTGCTGAAAGTCAGACATGAATGGGCAATGGAAACTGAGGTACAGGTCGTTAGTGTGAAGGTTTATGTTCCTCTGGCTGGGACCTGGACTGTGTAGAATGTTTGTACCGAAGTTTTAAATTCCTCAGCTGTCCTGGTTTTGTGCCCCTCTTGATGTTGGGTTTTCCCGTGAACTCCTCCTCGGATCGAATCTGCGTCTCACAACTCGTAAAGCTGTGGTCCGCTGTTGCCATGCCAGCTCCATGGGTGTGGGGGGCGGGACCATTGATCCATCTTCTGAGTAAATCTCAGTATTTTAGTGCTTCTCAGTGTTGTGAGCTTTACAAGTATTTTGCGGGTGAAATAGTTGTTTTCCCCTCTGCCCCCACTCCTTTCTCTGGCTGGAGCATTCTCAGTTTCCTTGAAGCCCTGGTTCTTATTGAACCACCCCTCCCACCCCCGAGCCGGCCCCATTTAGGTGCAACAGGAAGTTTGGAGGGATGTTGAGTGGGAGGAATATTGCTCCTCCAGGTGTGATAAAGTCTCATAATGGCACACTGGCCACGCTCCTTTCCCGGAGAAGCCCTGTGCTAAGGAGGCAGCTTTGGGAACACTACACCGTGACTGGAGCCACAAGGAACGCGTCCCTATTCTCCCATGAGAACCTGGTGGGTCCTGGAGCTGCCGTGCGTGAAGCTGGGGGCGTCCCTAGGACTTCTGCCTGGAAGTCTCTCTCTCCCACGCTCATCCACACAGCCTCCAACCAAGTCGGCCCTCAAGGGTCCCCAGCAGCTGGTGGCTTCAGTGGCTTCAGCAGCAGGTGAGCAGACTCCTGTCGCCGCATCTCTCTGGATACACCTGTCTCTCCAGGTTTCAGAGGGGCTTCGCCCTGCCACCGCATGTCTCTAATGGGGTCGAGAAAAGTTGCTGATTTTCAGTGTGTCCAACTTTTTGTTGTTAGGACAGGAACAGTAACTTACTTCCAAGTTCTTTTCATAACAGAAGCTGAAACCAAAAGCCCTCATTACCTTCTAACTTAGACATAAAATGGGGTCTGTCATAGATTATTTTGATTAATTCGGATGCATATTCTAACCACTCACTACAAATGTGAAAAACGGCAGTTCCTATGTCAATTAAACACATTCGTAAGGGGAGAGATGCCCAAGGAAGCCTGGCATACTTTTATCTGTGGTCATTACATCACAATGCAGCGTTTGCATGCCTCTTCCTTGTTTAGTCCTAAAGAATAAGGAAGCTAGGCTTCCTGGTGTTACTCCTGGCACCGTCCTGTTACTCGTGGTACCTTGGTGTTACTCATGGTGGCTGTCCTGAAGTCAGAGCAGAGATGCTCTTCTACCACGCATTCCACGATCTGGGAGAGGAACCCACAATAAACACACACAGACAAAGGGAAATACCAGAATTTTAAAACGAACAGTTCATCACGATAAACAATAGTTATTTTGTAGAGACAAGAAAGAGAAATAAAAACTTTGAAATGAATTGAAACAATAATTAAAATGCAAAATTGCACCGCAGAGGTCTGTCGAGTTAGGAGTTGGAGGGCAGTGTGGCCCCCTGTGGCCTTGGACCAGCCTGTACAAGCCAGGAGGGCACCCAGCCACCCTCATTCAGCACAAATACGACTGGCACAGATCATTGAAAGTAGGACAGAAAATCACTTCATGCAAACCGATACATCAAGTATGAGTGCTTGGCATGAAAAAATGTATCCAGTTTATAATGTATCACTCTCAGGCACCTGAAGCCTAAATTAACCTGCTGGAATGCCTTCTTTTTAGGAGTGCCCCATTCAGCCTCCAGAAGCAAGGCACGCAGCCCCAGTTGTCAGAAGTCAGGGCTTCCGACAGTTTCTTCTCTAGGCGCCAGTGAAAGAAACAGAGCCATCCCAGGAGGCAAACGTCAGAGCCAGGCCCAAAGCAGATTCACTAAAAGTCAGCGGGATGGCTCCTCATCTAAAGGTGGTGGCCCACGTCCTGTGACCATGTCGGTTCTGCCTGACAGAGCCCTGCCGAGTGCTTTCAGGCCCAGTGCCCATGTGGACCTGAGAGTGGACAAGGCTTCTTTTCAGATCTTAGAGCTCATAATGAGTGATGGTCACAAATACAGGCTCAGGTGGACCTGAGTCCAGTGTCAGCCTGGGGCTTGGAGACATGAAGTGACTCACCCAGTTGCCTGGTGTCTGACTGCAGGCTGTGGCTCCACCCACCTCACAGGACTTGGTGACAAACCGCTGAGACTGTGGGTGCAGACCCCAGGGCCTCACTGTTAGCTGGTCGGTGCTCAGTAACTCAGCAGGTATGAGTTCTGTTTTGACCCCAATTGTCCTTACAATTCAATCATTAGCAAAGCTCTCTCCTGAGAGCCATTCATTTTAAAGAATAATTTTAAGGCATTCAGTTTGGTTTTAGAAGTTTTTGCTAGGCTGTGTCTAGTTTGTGATTTAATTTAAATAAAACAACAAAAAAACACACCATTTTCAGAAGCGTTAAGCTTAAAAAAAGAGTTAATGAGTTAAGCCATGCTTAAAACAACTGGTTTGATAAATGTTGTGTGCTGTGACAATAACGGGCAGGAGCCAAGCTGCAGTAAGTGGAGATCAGGGGGGAACACATGGAGGAAAGAGGGGGAACACGAGCTGGAGAAGACGGAAACAGGCTGACCGCCACGCAGCCCCAGGGGTGCCAGGAACTGGGCACCTCCCTGTCCGGGTTGGCCACCTTCCTCTGGCCGCCTGCCCCTCCGCCGGGTTGGGCAGGACCAGGGGCGCCAGGTACCCCCCGCCCCAAGTTGAGGCCAGTGCTCTTGGTTCAGCTCAGCTCCCGGCCACACCCCCATCCTAAAACTGCCACTTAAGACAAAAGAAAGCACGATTTTCATCTGGATTAGTGCAATTTTTTTTTCTGTTTCTGGATGTATATTAGGAATTAGGAGTCCTTAAAATTAAATTGAGCAAACAGTCACTTTCTCAGTTCTGACAGTGCTCCTTTTTTCTGTCTGCTTCTGTCCTCACTTTCTGAACAAGAGGAGAAATATTAGTTCTGCTTAAAAAAAAGTAAAACCTGGACAGAAACCTGTCCTTCTCCTCTGGTTCTTAGCATTCTGGAATGCACCTGTGTTAAAATATGAAGAAATAAAACAAATATAAATTATGCATTTTCCAACTTAATTTAAAATGCATTATGCTCTGCTTTGTTCTCCGGAATTAGTCTTATTAAGGGGACAGATCTGTATGGATTAATTTTGAGTCAGTTTATTCACTTCTTTGTAATTCAGTGGCAAGGATTTTTGTCCCCAGGCATCAAATTAATTTTTTTTTTTTACTGTAAGTAACACATACGAAATATAGACCTCTTTTGTGTTATTTCTTTGTTTACCTAGCAACACATTCCCATATCATGTTTCCATCAAATCTTAAATCTCTCCCTTTTAAGAACAAAACTTTCCAAATGATTTTTAAAGCAGTGTCACCGTTGTCACAATATTGCAGTTGAACACAATAATGCCATTATCCCCCTTCCTAGTTCCCATTTAGACAGAGACCCACATGGCTGCCCTCCAGTTCAGACGCAGAGGCCACCAGCCCCTGGCCCCGGCCTTCCCCAAAATTTTGGCAACATGTGAACTGGTATTTTACGATGATTTCAAATACGTACCAAATCATCGTTTTTAAGTATTGTTTTAGCACAGTAATTCTTTGTTCCTCTAGACGTTTTAAATCTTTGCTTTTTTCCCCTTAAACTGAGCAAGAAAATCGTCTGCATTCTTAATTAGTCTTCTTTAAACAAAATATCCTTTCATACGCACTAATAAAGAGTAAGGATCGTCCCTCTTGTTTAAATAACTGCTTGCTGTCGTATAAAATTGTACGAGACACGATGCAGATCAAGTTGCCGGCTTCGAGTGGGGAAGAGGAACAAGGCTTGCCATAATAAGCAGATTTTAATGATTTACTATAAATCAGCATTTTTGCCCTGTCAGTGAGATTGAAGAGGCAGACAGCCCCTCACATGTCTGCCGAGCAAATGTCTTCCTGATGAATCATGTGCTCTGAATCACTGATCACAACACTCAAACGCACATCCAAATAATGAGGGAGACACAGCCTCTGATGGCTGTTCCGGCAGCGGGAACGCGCGCTTCTTCCTCGCGTGCTGGCTAAACCTCCCCTTGATCATCCCGGGTTCCACGCGGGGTGGTGCGTGGGTGGGCGGGTTAACCGCGGACGCCGTCAGGTGGACCGAGCTGGGGATTTGTGCGGCCCCACCCCCACTCCCGATGCGAATCTCCTCTCATCTGGAGGAGACAGGGCGGGGCTGGAAAGACAGGCTGCCATCCTGATCCTAACTACAGAATCTGGCCACAGAAACCCGTAAAATCCCACCTAACTGCTGTTGGGTCAAAGCCTTGTTTGCTCTGGGGCAGCTCTTTCAAAGCCCCCCTCTGTCAGGTCTCCTCTGGCCCCAAGGGCCACCTCATTGCTCCCTTTATCGTGTCTAATATTCCTCCCAAAGTGGAGCTCTCAGTGGTGTGCGACCCGTCTCTGGGGAGGGAAGCCCTGTTGGAGGTTGGCGGGATCCATGTGGAAACTGCACCCCCAGACGAGGCCAGTGGGCCCGGTGACCAGGCACAGATGCTTCCGGCTCAGATACAGAGTCCACCCTGGAGCCAGGTCCATGGATGCTCAAGAACACGTGCCGGCTGCCACGTCAGGGCTGCTGTCCCCAGTTGCCACCTTCAGTCCTCACTGTTCTCCACCTCTGCAGCCTGTGTCAGCACGTCACTTGTGTGCTCCTTGTCCTTCTAAGGGTCACGCATCCTAGGGCACTGTGGCCTCCTCAGTTGTAAGGCCACAGGCTTAACGTTTCTGAAACCATCACAGTATCTTGCACACAGACAGGCTTCGTCATGACCTGCCCACCCAATGAGGAGCAAGTGAGTGGCTGATGAGGTCACAGCGGCCAAAGATTGACAGGCAGCGCCACGCCCCTGGGGCCCCACGCTCCCACAGGCCGCCTGTGGAGTCCCCGGGCCGAGGATGGGCAGTGCCCTTTGCCAGATTCTAGCCCTGCTCCCTCTGGCATCCACAGTCCAGTGGTGCCAACTGAGCATCCGCAGGGCAGGCCCGGGGAGCTGACCTCCGGACAGTGGAAGACGGTGTCCAGGGAGGGGCCTTGGGAGGCCAGCGCTTCCACTGGGGCCGGAAACGCACTCACCGTGTCCGCAGAGGTTGTATTTATAATAGATCCAAGAATGAATCCTATCTCCACCCTGCACGAGCCCCTGGGATGGTTAAGAACTAACTGGAACTCAAGCTTTTTCCGGAAACACCTTGTTTGAGAGACTGGACCTACAGGCTGGTTTTGGACCATGTCTGGGCTTACCCCCTGGACCGGACACAGCCTAATGGTGCTCAGCATGCCCGCAGGAAACGCACACACGTCAGCACCTGCCCTGTGGCCCTCAGCGCCTGGTTCATCCGCGCCTGCTCACCCCCTAGCGCAGCTTCCTGGACAGGCGGAGGCGTCCTGGGGCCTCCAAACTCCCGCAGGGGCTGCCTACTCATTGCTGCTTCTGGGGACACCCTGCCTCCAGGAGCTCAGTGCCGGGTGGACCCCGAATCTGGCTTCTTGCTTATTGTGTTGCTGCTGGGGAGACCCCAAGCATAGTGTCAGCTCTTGCTGGAGAGGAAAGAAGGGGCTGCTGGGAACTGTGGGGACAGTCCCTGGTGGGCAGTCCTGTGCACTGCGTCCCCTGCAGCTCCCAGGACACAGTGGCTGCATGCCTCGACTTCCATCTGCAGAGCACTGCTCCCCC
The DNA here is from genome assembly GCF_004115265.2 of Rhinolophus ferrumequinum. NCBI lineage: Eukaryota > Metazoa > Chordata > Mammalia > Chiroptera > Rhinolophidae > Rhinolophus > Rhinolophus ferrumequinum. Next base: position 1,123,428 of record NC_046298.1, on the reverse strand, counting down.
CAAGCCCTGTCTGAGCTCCCACAGGGCAAGGAATCTCCTGCGTCTCTGAGCCCCAGACTGCCTTGAATATTTCCTTCCTCCCTCCTTTCCTTCCTTCCTCCCTTCCTCCCTTTCTTCCTCCTTCTTTCCTCCCCTCTTTCCTCCTTTCCTTCTTCCATCCGTCCTCCCTCCCTCCCTCCTTTCTTTCCTTTTTTACTCTCATTCTCCCTTCCTCGCTCCCTCCCTTCTACTAGTATTTAGTAAGAGGCCCTGTGCCTCCCTTTGGGGGAGACACAGTGGTCACAACCGACCTGGATTCTACTCCCATGCAGCACTGATCCTGTGGGCTTATCCCCCAGACCCAGCTTCTCTATCTGGTCTCATCTGGTAATGAGGAAACCAAGGTGCCACCGGACGGGCGGTGCCACTGCATATGTGGGGGCACCTGCTGTTTGCTAGGCACTGTCCCATGAAAGCAGGGCCCAGTCAGCACTGGGCAGGGCCCCTTCCAGGATGGCTTCAGGGACCCGGCCTGTGTTGGTGCTCAGAAGGCCACTCACTGCTTTAATGCTCTGAAGCCACCGTCTTGAAGATCTTAGTAACTTTTTAACAAGGGGGCCTGCAGTTTCGTGTTGTGACATCACATAATCCCCTTTCAAGGGCTTTCATGGTGGCCCCGGACGCTGAGTTAAGTGTGAATACCTTCCGTGTGGTGGGGCTGGCATTTCCTTTAGGTTTCTGGACAGCAGTGGCCTGTGGTGCCCAGTGCCCGGGGCTGCGCCCCCAGATTGGCAGCTCGCTGCCCTGTTCACGGATGGCCCGCGCCACCCACCATTCAGGCTGCAGCCCGGCCTCCTCAGGGGAGGACGGAGAGCGTCACTGCCCAAGGTGACAGACTGCACAGTGCCGAGCACAAGGCCTGGCTCACGGGAGTGCTGTCACCTCCCTCCTCCACAGCCATGGTCCTGTGCACAGTCCTGTGGCGGAGTCTGTGGTCACACACACCAGGACGAAATTCAAGTTGGTGACCACTGTGCCAGAAGGAGGCTCCGTGAGGACAGAGCCTAACGCCTACCGTGATTCCCGTGGATGGGGGCACGGTGCCCACCAGCCTGCCAGGACCCAGTGTGGAGCAGAGTGCCAGTGAGATGACCGGAGCAGGTGGTGGGGACGGGAGAGGACGTGATTCTGGGACAGTGACCACACAGGCTGGTCATGAGCCAGGCTGCAGGAGCCATGTCAACACATCCAGGAATGACACCAGGCACCGTGCAGATGAAAGCAAATTTCAGCCACAGTGTAATTATCCACCAGGAGAAGAGGGGTCCCCTCTCCTGGGACAGCCATCCGTGTGAGGAGAAGGGAAATAACTCGTTGTAGGTCAACGTAGAGGTTAAGTGGGGGTCCGCGAGGGGGAACTGAGGTGTCCTGCCTGTGGGGCAACCTCCTGGCACCCACGCAGGATTTAACCTTTGGCTCTAACATTCATCTGAAAAAAACGAAAACAAAAAAGCCGTGCAGTAGATAATTGGATATTAGTAGGCAAACCATTTCAGTAATCTTAGAAAATAAAAACAAAGAGTGATTGCGAACCCAGTGGCAGTCTCTCTAGAAAGATAGCAGCATGTAACTCCCGGTTTCTCAGGCTGTAACTTCGGCATTACACTAATTTCTCCACGGCTCCAAGTGCAGTGTATACATTTGGCTCAGAATTTATCGTCCCCGTTTGTATATATTACGCCAGCGGCGAGATCCATCCTCAGGAAGCTAATGCTGCAGATTAGGGAGATGGACCCCATGTAGATCCCGCCGGCCTCCGGCCCAAAGGCCCGCACACGCCCCTCCCCCAGGGCACATGTGGCTTGAGCTCTGAGCAGCATCTCCACATGGCACGGTCTGATTTCTGCAAGTTGCTGGTGTCCATTGTCTGTGGATGTAAAAATCAATGACCTACATAAGATTTTGATTTTGCGCTGGGAATTGAGAGAGCGAGAGAGGCGCTGGGAGGGGCAGATACAAGATCATAAAATAGTCATCTTAAAAACATTAGCGTGTTGGACTCAAAAATATATTTCCGAGAGGATATCTGCTTTTCCCTTTGAACAGGAATATATTTAATTTCATGGTCACTGGATTAAAACAGTTAATTGCTTTAATGTATCATCGAGCCGAGGGTGCTGGTCAGTCTGAGGTGGACGCTGGCTCAGCGCAGAGAACAAAACCCCGGATTTCCGAGGCTGCTGTGAGCCGCTGAAACCTCTCGGTGTGTATTCAGCCCTTGTTTTTATTTTCTTAAAAGAGGGGAAAAAAAGCCTCAAACTGCTGATTTCTGCAGAAAAATCTGCAAATGAACTGTTCTATTAGCACAGACATACCAAAGCCTTTAGAACCCCTCTCTTCAAAAGCATAATTAGGTATTTATTTCAGACATACTAACATCTTTGCAGTAGCTAATAAGATGCAGCCCATTTGAATATTAATATAATAAATGATTAAATTAAACAGCAAGATTCAGACTCAGAAATAGCCTTTATAGGTCCCGGGGGGTCAGTAAAACTGTTCCCATCTCTCCCCACAGTTACCACAGCGCGAGGGCCGTGACACACACGGTGATAGCTGTCTTCTGAAACAGAGTTTTACGTGCTGCCATTCACTTTTATTACTCCGCAGTTTGAATCCGGGGCCCGAGTGCAGTCACCATGCTGTGGCCCGACAGCCCCTCTTCCTGCCTCACTGCCTGCCCACAGTCCAGAGACACTGCAGCGCCTGCCAAAGCCTTGTCTCTGCCTGTCCCCACCCCAGTATGTGCCCTTGCAGGCCAGCACGCGGTCAACAAACCCGTCACGCGAACCACAAAGTGGGAGCTGGTGCTGCACGGCACACTGCCCGGGCCTCCACCTGCGTGTGTGTGGCTGTGTTTCACCACTCCACACAGGACGTGTGTGTGCCTGGGTGTGGAGCAGAGACGGCTGTGCCAGGACTCACCAGGAGCTCATGCCTCAATGATGAGGGCCCCTCCCCCAACTCCACCGGCACAAAAAAGGAAGAGGCCAAGTTGGCAGGTATAATTGGCCATTATTCCAATAAAGGTGTTTCCCTTTCGAAATTAGTTCATGAAAACTGCACACTCTCCAAATGCCGTGAACCTGAGAAGTGCTAATAAACATCTGGCCGTGCTTTTTGCTTAATTAGCATTCCTTAGTTTGCACAGAAGTCTGCTTATGTGAAACAAAGCACACTCACGCACACGCGCGTGCGCGGGCACGGGTTCTCCTCTGTGAGCCACAGCCCCTCAGAAGTCCCAAAGCTGCCTCCCCTAATAGGTGGCGAGAAATCTGGTCTTTGTCAACTGAGCTGCAGGAGATAAAAATCCTGGACCTGTAGCCTGCCTTTCCTAGGCGAGACCCAGGTCCACTATCTCATAACTGGGACTTGACACGCTGCTCGAAAATGCTCTCATTCCCACATCCCCAAACAGAAGACACTGAAGCTCGGAGGTCAGCTTGAATGAAGCAGAAAACAACACACCCCAACCTCAGGCATGTCCACAGGCCGCGTGGTTGTTAGCCAGAGCCCAGATCTCCTAGGAGCTGCTGTGGCAGGGCGGTGATGGATACCCCATAACCCGGCTGGCGAGACTACACTGTCTAAATGAGATAAAAGAAAAGTAGGAAGAAAACTCAAAGATAAGTGGTGCAAAGTAAATCAAAACAAATCATTTCAGCAAACTTTATTCACATCTGATACCGTTTTTAGAAATTAAGGTCAGTTTTGTGGAACTAATAGGGACTCGTCCCCATATATCGTGGGCCCCCTGACAAGCTGGAGGGGAAGATTTATGCTTCGTGGCTGCAGATGCAAAAGAAAGATAGGAGAGATCAAATGGGAGTGCATGATAACAAATGAAAAATGGTCCCCACAGCCCATAAATTAATTGAGAAAAGAAGGTTGTCATTATTTGAACACGCGTTACAATAAGGTGTGGGGGCCAGATGGCGGAGGACAGATAGGCCCACAAAGTTGGAGGAATTGATCACTTAAAAATAACACAAGATCTTAAAGAAACGACTGGCACCGGGCAGGTTAGAGGAGGGATGTGATGAGAGAAAGGGCAGAGTAAAGGCACCGGCAGCGCAGGATGAGCCCACTCGCTGGGGCTGCTGAGGTCACCGGGCGGGAGAGCAAAGCCCCTGGGAGGGGCTCCTGCACGGGCGGGGCGGGGCAGCTGCCCACTTCAGAAGCTATTTCATTTCTAATATGTCCTTGTGTTAAGCCACTCAGCTTTGTGTGGGGCTTTCTGTACCAAGCAGCCCCCACCCCCTCCTTTAGTGGTCTCAAAACTGGGTTGTGAGGAGGCAGGCCAGCAGTCTTGCAAATCAAAGTTTTCTGCTGCTGTCTCTTGAGCTAATTCCGTCTGGAAATTTCAAACCTACTTGCCTTTGGGGGCTTGGGAGGGGTGGCAGGCAGCTTGGGGATTTTCTTTTGGGGGCCTAAAGGGGCAACCCGATCGATGCCCCATCGCCATGGGACGCCCAACGCCCCGTGAGGAGGCTGCGTGGCCACCAGACTCACCCCCACCCCTCTCCCTGCCGCCAGCGGGAAGGTGGGCTCCGCCAGCACTGCCGCCCCAATAGCATTTCTGGGGCACCCAGAAGCCAGAGGAGGACTGCAGTAATGTCAGATCCTCCCTCCCCCTTCCTTCTTTCTCCGTTTTTTGTTTCCTTCCTCTTTACTAGAATTCCTTCCCTCTTTCCCTTTTACATTTCTTTCTCCTTTTTTAAATCACGACTCCTGCTACCATCTGTAACTTCGCCCATATCCGCGAAGCACAGGGAAGAAAGCAGCGTGTTCCATATGTAGGGCTGCTCAGCGCCTCCGAGCGTCGGGCTGTGGAGCCCCCCCCACCCCAGGACAGCGCAGAAGCTCCCGGTGCCGCCGCCGCCGCCGCCCGCCGCAGGGACGCCGGCCAAGGACCGCGGAGGTGCGGATCACGCCTCTCGGCTCCCTCTCGGCCTCTCTCGCTCCTTGTTTTTCAGCATCTCCCCTCTGCTTCCCTTCTGTACACACACACATTCTGCCCCAAAGTCTCAGACGTGGTGTTGGTGCTTAGACACCGTCATGAATATTCTGAATGGGACTGAAACCGCACAGGCCGCGTCCTACCGCCCCCTCCCCCCACCACCCCGTCCTGGCAGCGCACCCCAAGTCCCTCGCATCCAACGCCTCGGCATCTGGTGACCGATGACGAAAACATGCACAGAGCCACCCAGTCCTGTGCAGCCGGAAGTGCACGGCCACGGTGGCACTAAACACTGCGTGTGTGCACACGCGTGTGCAGGAGTGTGTGTGTGTGTGGGGGGGGGGGCTGGATCCAAGATGTGCCAAGCTAACAAAATCAAGGCAAAGCTAAGGAGTCCCTCGTACATTCACTCTCATGGTGTTAAAGGCACATTAACCTCCAAAGAGACACACACGGGACAAACCGAAATGTGGCCCTCTGTGCTGAAGGCTCCAAAGAGCTTGAAAACACTCTACAGACAGAAACATGCGGGCAGCAAACATTTCCGGAGAGGAGTCTTGCCAGCAGGATTGATTTGAATTCTCTGCCTGGAGATTTATTTTGCCTCGTCTCCATAAAAGACACCTCCTCCCCCCCACCCCCTCCAGTGGAGGAGGTGGGACAGGCCTCTGCCGCGTGGCTATGTCTTAGTGGAGACTAAAAATGGATGAGAAGTATAGGAGAAATGATCTTCGGCGCTTTCAGAAAGACGGTTTGGAATAGACGAGCCAAGTCCTTTACATGTTCAAAGAAAGAGGGAACAATTTTGTGGAATGGTAAGGCAGTGCAAAGCGAATGTTAAGTAGCTTTTATCCACCCAAAACTAGGCTTATTCAAATGCGCGTCTTGCTTGCTTTAACTAAAGTGAAATTTCTTAAATCCAGCTGTAGCCAACGCGCTGGTGCAGCGGGTGGGGGTGGGGCACCGGGAGCCGGGAGCAGCTTCCCCAGCAGAATTTCGTGTCACTTTCAAAGCAGAGGCACAGCTATTGACTTTTTTTAAAGACAAATTTGGCAGATTTCACATGATCATTACATTTCTCAGGACGGTTAGGATGCGGCATGCATGATTTATTCAGAGCAGGGTCCATTTTTAGCGATATTTAAGTCTCCTATTTGTTATTTAACATGTGTTTAATGTTTTCTGTCCCTGCTGCGCACAGCTGCAAACTGCGATGTTTTGGCAATTTTTGTGACTGGGAGGTGATTTGTGTCTTTGCAGCTCACCTGTCTGTTCTATGGCCTGCTGCTCTGATTTTTTTCCAAACTTTAAGAAATAAGTGATTCTCCGTCGTGACCTCTGCCTCACTTTGCAGGGCAAACACAGACATTGAAAGGACACAACCAACCACAACAAATCTCTGATAGGGTTTTTAGAAAGACGTTGAGGGAGCTGGGATGAACTGGAATTTCAGGAAGTTTATATTAGAACAAAGTTACCCCTCGACTGATTGGATCGAAGCTGGCGATTTGGAAGAAGGTCTGTCCTCGAGTGAGAATGTCTGTTGTGACTGAATGTGATGCCGACAGGATTCTCGAGGACTTATCCAGGTGGGAAGCCATGCCTCATCTGTCACCCACGGAGGGGAGATGCCCACGTCCCTCCCCACCCAGTAGCGGCTGGCCAGACCTTTCTGCAGCAACTGTCACCTTGAGAGGAGGCCCCCTCAGGAGGAAGGACGACTCCTTCCATCACCAGGTCAAAAATGCCCCGCGGCCACTGCAGCACGGCCTTCCCCCACTGCTGCCCAGGTGGACACAGGAAGCCAGCGACCAACACGCCCCTGCAGATAGCAGGGCACCAGGCCTGGACGGCCAGCACTTACTTTCTCCCGCTCTGTTTGGATGTATCGCATGTAAGTAAACAGTCTGTGAGTGTTGATCTGATTCAGGCAAACACGGCGATGGCATCGAATGGCTGCGTGATTTATCGTTTCGAAGCCTAAAGGGTCCTGCTTAATATTGCTTGAGGCATACCAGCCCTCCCCTCCAAGGGCCGGTGGCTGAGAGCTGCGTGGCAGGGGCCTGAGCCCGGCCTCACACTTATCTAGAGCACACTCCCGGCCATGCTGCGGGATTGAATCTTTTCCTCACCATCTCACTGACATGAAAAATATATAATACAGTAAATGATTAATGCAGTTATAAACTATACCTGAGATAAGATTTAAGTATTCATATTTCTATCATGTTAATACAACGCGATAAACCCATGAAGCAAACTTGACCAGGGCATTTGTTATTCTGTCCGGTGTTCAATTATTCTTTGTCCAAATACAATTTAGGGGCTTGCTGTAATGCAGTCACTTGGAGGACGGCATTATGTGTTTCTGGGAGATAATAAGCGGCCTTGATGGTCGGCCTCCAGACGGGCTCCTAAGAGGCCGGGAGATGTGCGGGCGGAGAGCCGAGCGTGGGCCCTGGGCCCGGCATAGCCATCCGGCAAAGGTCGTTTGCCCCAGAATGCCAGGCCCTTGTGTCCCTCTCTTCCCTTTTATAGGAAAGTCTCCTGTAAAGGACACCGAGTTGCCATCGTCAGAGGAAGCTTAACAATAAGCGTGCTGCCCTCCTGCACGGCAGACAGTCTTTCTCCATCACTGTAGGGAAGCCCTTTCCCTGCCGGCTCTAAACAGCCCCGTTCCTCTGTTGTCCAACTTGCTCACACGTGCCAGTGCACCCTTTCCCACCACCTCATTGTTTTTATGCTTCCGATGATGCGGTTTTGATTTTCAAATGCCAGCCATTTGCAGCTTATTCTAACCCGCACGTGTGCGCACACACGAAATTCAGTGATTCTCGTCTCTGCCGATAGCTGGGCGTGGGCCTTCACACTCGGTTGAGAAAAGTCAGGACGGGCAGTGGTCACACACCGGGGTCGCACATCCCAGATCTGTCCCTGATTCGCTGTGAGAGCGCGAACAAGTGGCTTCACCTATGTGTGTGACGTTCAGTCCTCTGTCGACGCCGACGCAGTAGTGCTTCCTACGCCCTGGCGCTGGTGTGTGGCCACCCCAGAATGTGGCCTGTCGTAAGCTCTCGCCAAATGCTCGCCCTTATTGTGTGGCTGTTGTGTCCTGACTTCTCAGGACAGTGAGCTGACACAACAGCAGGCCCAGTGGCAGTGCCCCCCCTGCAGACTGGACAGGAGCGACTGGCGCACAGGCCCCGGCAGCGGCTGCCGCTCTGAGAGGTCCTGCCACCCTTGGCACCCTGCCCACGTTACGCGCAGAGCGCGGACTGTGGTTGGCGCTCAGTAAATACGTTCCCCATCAGAACCCAGTGCCTCTCCTGCGATTGTCGGGTCTGAAACCGGTGCTTTGGGAGTCGTGTTCCTGCATGAGCTGTGACTGACTGTGCGATGCCAGGCAGGGCTGTAACGAGGTGGGTGCTGAGGCCAGCGGTCAGAGCCACAGCCTGACCAGCCACTCGCCTCTCCCTGCAGCTGGCCACCTGCACATCTGTCCTTGTGGGGAGCCCTGCCTTCTCTGCTCAGACCTGGATATGAGCAGAGCTGTGTTTTCCTTCCGTGAGGCTGTTGGGCTATTTCCACAGCGGACTGGCCCTTGCATGGCTGCCTGCTTGGACGGGAGGGTCCTCCATCCCCAAATCGCCCCTGCCCGCTGTCTGCCTTTGAAGCCCCATTAACAAGGAAAGGTGTGTTCTAAGGTAAGATACGTAAAATGATATCACATTTAAAAAGGGTTTATCCACCAAGACTGAGAACAGATTTTCTCTTAAGAATGTTTTCAGCCGGAAAAGAGGAAGTGTATAAATCCCATGAAGGCTGCCACAGACCTGGAACCAGTAAAAATTTGCTTAATGATGAACAAATGGAGGTAGGTGAGGGTGTCTGCAAGGAGGGCCACCAGCGCGCCTGAGACGCCGCTTCGCTGAGACACGCAGAGCGCTTGCCGTAGAGGAGAAGTTCAGGAAAGCTTTGCTAAACTGAAGGAAGAAAAGGAGAGCAAGCATGGAGGCGGCCTGCGCCGACTTCCAAAGCTGGCACAGGTCTCGGAGGCAGCCCACTGCGTGTCCCTGTCCTGACCACGTTGGCTCTGGCTTCAGGACGTGGCCGTGACCTTGTCCCTGCCATCGTCTGGTTCTGGTTCTGACACTGATTCACGGGTCATGACACTTGCATCGTGTCACCACCTCAGGCTCCCAGTAGATGCCTTCTGAGCCTAACCACCCATTGTCCCCGTGGTAATCCCACAGATACGGCTGGGACCACTCTCCAGAGGCCATCTGGACAGACCCCCTTTCCTCCCTCCCCCATTTTTACAGTGAACAATCAACCCAATGTTAAAGGGGGTGACAACCATCACAATATTTTAGCAAATAATATGGATGCAAAAATGTCTCGTGACACAACCATCCTGTCCCCTGGCTCCTGGACTTTCGGGCTTAGCACTGGAAGTCCCATTTCTCAGGAAACTACTTGGCCCTAATCAAACCAGATGGACAGCCACCTTACCCAGCAATACCACTTCTGGCAGTTTGCTCTAAAAAATAATCATAGATGTGTGAAGATTTAGCTGCCAAGCTTTTGCTGAAACATTGCAAATGCGCTAAATATCTAACAATAAGGAAACAGCCGAGAGCCACCATCTCTGCATTAGGCTGCACTGCTGCCATGATAAAGGATGCCTTGAGGGAAATGTGGAGACATGCGGAAGGTGGGAGGGGTATGCAATATAGAAGCCCATATAAATGCAGATTTATGGCAATATACACATTCTACATGGTGCACAGGATGCACACTTCTTAGGCTACTGGAGCCAAACCAGCTGGTTCAGTCCTGGCGTCACCGCTGACAGCTAAGTAATATGCGACATGTTACTTAAATCTGCCACGCCTCGGTTTCCTCATCTGTAAAGGTAGATAACAGCACCTGCCTTGTCAGACAGGAGTGAGAATTTAACGAGTTACTAGAGGCAAAGAGCTTGGAACAAAGATTGGCACATAGTAAACTAACCACAGATGGTGGTGACAGTGATGAAAGTAATGGTGGTGGTAACGGTGGTGCTGGCGGTGGTGGGGATGGTGGTGGTGGGGATGGTGGTGGTGGGGATGGTGGTGGGAATGGCGGTGGTGATGGTGGTGGTGGTGATGGCGGTGGTGCTGGCGGTGGTGGGGATGGTGGTGCTGCTGGTGGTGGTGGTGATGGCGGTGGTGCTGGTAGTGGTGGGAATGGTGGTGCTGCTGGTGGTGGTGGTGGCGGTGGTGCTGGCGGTGGTGGGAATGGCGGTGGTGATGGTGGTGGTGGTGGCGGTGGTGCTGGCGGTGGTGGGAATGGTGGTGGTGGTGCTGGTGGTGGTGGGAATGGTGGTGCTGCTGGTGGTGGTGGTGGCGGTGGTGCTGGCGGTGGTGGGAATGGCGGTGGTGATGGTGGTGGTGGTGGCGGTGGTGCTGGCGGTGGTGGGAATGGTGGTGGTGGTGCTGGCGGTGGTGGGAATGGCGGTGGTGATGGTGGTGGTGGAGGAGGAAGTACTTACTGAGCCTGTGAGACATGCCCAGCTCCAGGCTAGCCCTTGTGACTGCTCATTTCATCTTCACCGAGTTTCCAGAAAGCGGTTTAGAGAGTTGCCAAAGGTCCCGAGCTGGCAAGTGGTGAGCCAGGATTCAAACATGGGCCCTCTGACTCTTACAATCAGTACGAAGAGCCACTGGGTGGCCCTTAGCGAGCCCCTTGGGACCTTGTTGTCTTTACCTGTGCACAAGCCGACTCAGCGCTGGGTGGACATGTACCTATTTGTCAGAACCTCACCTCTTCTGAGACTCATTAGCATTTAGCACAGGCAGCATGTTAACTGAAGAGATGCTGATAACTGAAATTTATACCTCGGGTTGTCAATTGCAATGTCTGTAGAAAGATGCTACCACTATTCTGGACGAAACCAATATTTCACTGTGGACAAAGAAACCACCGAGCCCTTAGGGTGGATGAAGGACTTCTTGGTTAGGAGGTCCCGGTGGTCAGCTCGTGGAGGTCTTTCTGTCGGCACCGAACCCCTGCTGCCCAGAGCTTCTAAATGATTTCAAGAGAAGACCTTTGTCTTCAAAGAATTCATCTCTGAATTCATGGAGAAAAGTTTATTTAACAGTTTCATCAAACAGGAAAGGCAGACCAAACCCTAATATTTTTGGTGTGCTTCAAAGATAGACTGTCAATCATAAAAGTGTTTGAAGATATCAAAATCAAGATTACCAACGTGGAGTTTGAAAAAGCAGCATTTCCATGAACTTGGGCCAAGAGTAATTGAACGTGACGAAAGCATAGATTCAAATTTTGATAAATTTAATTGTGATTTAGAGGAATAAACCAGAATGAAACTGACTGGATAACTGAAAATTTTATTGCAGGATGAAAGCATTTTTGTGTTAATTTAATATAGTGCCACCCCCTCTGCAAACGAAGAAGCTATGGTGTTTCTTACGACTGATGGTGTCATTGAATTCAGGAGAGAAGGTGCGTGCGTGTGTTTGTAAAACAATGTGCTACATTATATTATACATTTGTTAATTATATACAATATATTGTCTCTTACTACATATATATATACATCTCAAAGGATTTATAACAAAAAGTGATCATTATACGTGGGTAGCATTTTAAAGACATTTTCAATTTTTTCCTTGTCTGTTTCATCTGAATTTTCTCCATTATGCTCAATGACAATAACCTATTTTATAATAAGGGAGCTCGCACAGAAGAATGCAAAAATATCTGAAGCCAAGCCTACGTGGTCCAAAGCCGTCTGCTTCCTTGTTTCTGTGCTAAGCCGCACTTGCACGCTCACGAACGCTCTTTCTGTTACGTGCATGCAGCGATGCATCATCAGAATTGCATCTGAAGTCACACCCCTGGCCACTGGGCTGTCAGGGATGAAGATGGGTGTTTCTAAATTCTGGGGGACGGGCTACCTAGTGAGCCGTAGGTAGTGCCTGCATTTTGTTACCCTTGGTGACAGCTGCCAATGTGTGAGTGAATGTGAAATGTCAAGTTCTCTGGCACCATTCCTGGAAGAATCTGTAATTTACTGGCTTCGTCATGTCACTCTCTGAAGCATTGCCGGGGAGACAGGCTGTGACCCACCTCGGATCTTGGCGGAGTTTTCTTTGAGGTCCTCTGAAGGCCACTTTCCCATCAGGGTACTTGGGTGGGGACCATCACACCCATTTTCTCTTGCTCCAGATTTCTCCTGGGAAAGTGAAAGGGGTCTTTGTCAACATCGTGTTTTTATGCCTGTGTTTCTGGGTGAAATCCCATGAAGGCACAAAGCGTGAAGTGGGGGGGTGCTGTTCATTCCCTCCTATTTTAAACCATGATAAAGTGGCAGGAGCCTTTAACAACCAGGAGGAATAGACGACTGGGGCGTGGCAGGAGCGAGCAGAGTGATTCCAGGAAGGCTTTGTATCTGTTGGAGGACTTGCTGGAGGTGCCTGCCAGTTTCCCCTCTCTTTCTGAACACCACTGTAGTCGACGGAGCAACCTAACCCAAGGCAGTGTGTGCTACTCTTTTTTTAATTGCTACAAATGAAATGCATAATTAAATGCCATAAATTAAAAACTGACACACGGATGATCTCACTACCTGATCAAACCAAATAAGTCACCCCGAAATGTGGGGAAGCAGTAAGTTCTTTCACGGGTGAACACACAAACTGCTCGTTGAGGGGCTGCAGCCATACCCAGCACCTGACAGGCTGCCTGCAAACCCCTGCATCTGGGGACAGTCCTCAGTCCCCCACGTGTGTGTTCTGGGGTGTGAGGTGTACAGACAGGACACCCTTGCATTCCAAGCAGTCAGCTCCCAAGCAAAAAGTCCCTGGGTCAGATATGAATGACTGGTCACCTGGTCAAACAACTGGACAGTGAGACGGCAGGATGATGGGGGGGGACACGGGTAGGCTGTGACTGGGCTGTAAGCACGGAGCCTGGGCTTCGTACGCAGCCGCATAGTTCATTTTGCATGACTGACTCAAATAGTAATGTCCAGACTCACCTCATTATTTAATAGACTCTGAAGCATCTCCAGCCCTGATTGTGCTTTTAAATTCTCCTAAACACATACAGCCATGGGACGTGTCCGCTCAGAGGTGCCATCGATACTTCAGCCGGCAGCGCATGGCCAAACTGCTTGACCGCTGGCCCGCTCGATGGGAGAGAGAGACCAGAGCTACCCACCCACCACGACGAACCTCTGAGTGTGCAGAGCTGGTCATGGCTGTCGGTGGGCCGTCACGGGCTACTTCTCGTTTATCCGTCCCCTGTCTGCCCCGTGCCACCATCAGAGATGTCTTTGTAAACATGGGCTGGCAGTGCCACCGTCCCCTTGGAAATGCTCTCTGGCTTTAAATCCAGACATTTTCCTGTGCCTGTCAAGGACTTCCTGACACTGTACCAGAGGTAACGGCCAGGCCCCGGTGCGCTGGCACCCCTGCACAGACCTGCCGCCCCGGCTGGCCAGGGTAGAAACACCGCCCTTGAACTTCAGGGCCCCGCTGGACACGGGCGTAAATGTGGCGCAGTGTCTCTCCTGGCCATCATCCACTCGTCGTGCCCTGTGTCCTGAGTCTCAGCCCACTTGCAGCCGCATTCCGACTGTCTCAGCCCAGGGACACCACCGACAGCAGGGCCAGTCGGTGCGGCTGCTCTTCTCCTGTTTGGTTACCTGGCGAGACGGAACGGCTTGAGGGCCGGGACCCTTTCTGATCTACTCTGGCATCCTGTCGTCGTCCAGCATGTAAATCCTGGAGACTCCAGAGTGTTTGTTGAATTCAAAAAGCTCTGAAGCAATTACCTGGGCAACATAGACAGGACGAGGCTCTCGCTCGTGAGAGCAGCGCCAGGGAACTGAGGCTGCATTCTGATCCGGGAGCAACGCACCTGGGACGTGCCTCCCGTCCCTCACTGCTCACCTGGGCCAGACAGGCGGCAGGAAACCCTAAGTCTGCAGAAACTCAAGGCTGTCAGCCTGTGGCTCTGTCAATCACAGGCTTTCACCAAGGCTGACTCATTAGGGGGGTAAAACAGCATCTAAGAAAATGTTGTCAGAAAGAATCAATCAACTTAAACATTTTAAAGTAAAATGTGCGTCAGTCTCCACGGGAAGGTTTTCAGGCTGCGGGGTATTCGCTCCTGGTCTGCAGCAGGAGCCTGGGAGAGAGGCTGTCCCGAGGCCTGGCTGCCCCTGGGGACGGGCAGGGGCTGAAGGGACAGCAGCCTGGATCCTGAGGGCCCAGGCCCCCTGAAAAGGCTGCACGTCTCCACTCGTAGAAGGGACGACGCTGTTTCATGTTCTTCATGAGTAACGTGCTTCCTGGCTGGCCTTGGAGTGTCTTCTGTTCTTTAAAGGAATGAAGGAGGGGAGCAAGGATGAAAGGAAGGAAGGGAGAGAGGGAGGGGGACCTTCGTTCCTTGTGTTGTGGTGGCGTTATGGGTCTTTTCGGCAGGTGTCACTGGATTCTCCGAGTGGCCCTCCAGGCGAGTTACTGTCATCGTCGTATCTGCTGTTCAGATAGTTATGGGACCTCCTTATGGACATGCAGCCCGGCACAGGTGTCCTTACAACCCACACTGACTTTTATCACATTTTCCCAAAAGGCAAAATGGAAGAAATAAAGACCATTACGGAAATGCTTCCGTTAGCGTGCAGTATCTTTCCAGGCATGATGGGGTGGAACAGACCAACTCTGAAAGCAAGTTTGGGGTGGGAGGTGAGGAGGAAGCGGGGGGAGGATGTGCTGGGACAGGGTGAGGGGGTGTGCCTGCTGTGAACGTGTCACCGGTCCAAAGTCCACGTGCCCGAAGCTTCGAAAGGCCAAACGCAAAGCGTCAGAGAACGGAGTAAGGAAAGGTTAGCTGGCCGAGAAGATGGGAGCCCTACAGGTGCCTCAGACCCATCCTGCTCGCTGGGCCTGGTCGGGGGTTTGGAGGGCTTAGGGGGCAGGCGTGTGCTGGTGGGAGCGTTACTTGGCGGACCTGGGAGCCTGGCGGTTTATGGTAAAGGGGCGTCAGCACTGCTCTTCCTGGACAGCGGACCCTCTGCTTCTGACAGGTTCCGGTCGGTCGTGTGGGTCCTTTGGTTCTGTAGCGGGGGAGAGGGTCGGGGGCAGACTGGTTCCGGGAGCAGCTGGAGGTCACAGTGGTCTCCTATGTGCGCTTCGGCTGCGGGGGCTGTGGTCCTGGTCTGTCATCTGAAAAGCTGCTCAGTGTCTCCTTAGCTGGTTCTGCGATTGCAGACTCAGCCAGCAGGCTTCTCACTGGGCCAACAGCCAAGGAGTCTCCGGAATAGCTTTTCTTGGGTGGAAATTCGTTAATAAATCCAAGATGATGGTAATACTGGGGCTACCAATTTGTGCTGTCGAATCCCCTCCCCTTCTCCCCCGTCCCCACCCCCTCCCATCCAGCAACCCTGTTTTTCCTCTATGTCTCTGAGACTATTTCTGTTTACTTTGCTCATTTATTCAGTTCTTTAGATTCCACATATAAGTGAGATCATATGGTATTTGTCTTTCTCCGACTGACTTATTTCACTTAACATAATGTTCTCTAGGCCCATCTATATTGTTGCAAATGGTAAGGGTTCATGCTTGTTCATGGCTGCGTAATACTCCACTGTGTAAATGTACCACAGTTTCTTAATCCAGTCGTCTACCGATGGGCATTTTGGTTGTTTCCATGTCTTGGCTCTTGTGAATAGCACTGCAATAAACATAGGGGTGCATATATTTTTCGAATTAGCATTTTGTATTTCTCTGTATAGATACCTAAGAGTGGAATTGCTGGGTCATAAGGTAGTTCCATTTTCAATTTTTTGAGATACCTCCATACTGTTTTCCATAGTGGCTGCACCAATCTGCAATCCCACCAACAGTGCACGAGGTTTCCCTTTTCTCCACATCCTCACCAGCACTTGTTCTTTGTTGATTTATTTATGACAGCCATTCTGACTGGGGTGAGGTGGTATCTCATTGTGGTTTTTATTTGCATTTCCCTAATGACTAGTGATGTTGAACATTTTTTCAGATGTCTGCTGGCCATCTGTATGTCCTCTTTAGAGAAATGTCTCTTCATGTCTTCTGCCCACTTTTTAATTAGGTTGTTTGTTTTTTTTAGTGTTGAGTTGTATGTGTTTTTTTATAAATTTTGCATATTAACCCTTTAGCAGATGTATCATTGGCAAATATCATCTCCCACTCAGTAGGATGCTTTTCTGTTTTATTGATGGTTTCCTTTGCTGTGAAAAAAACTTTTTAGTTTGATGTAATCCCACATGTTTATATTGCCATGAGGATATGAAAGACAGTTTGGGGAATATAATTAATAATGTTGTAAAGATTTTGTAGGGTATCTGACGGACACTTGTCTTATTAGGGGGATCACTTCATGGATGGTGTAGGTGCCTGATCACTGCACTGTACACCTGAAGCTGAAGCTGAATAATACTGAATGTCAACTATAATTTCATATATATACTCATGGGAGGTAGAGTACGACACAGGGAATAGAGTTGATGGAATCGGAACAGCTATATACGATATCAGAGGGACAGTAGATTGGGGGAGGGCTTACCACTTTGTGCGGGGTGTAAATGTCTAACTATTGCATTGTTTTGTACACCTGAAACTACTAAAAAAAAATCCAAGAGTAAATTATACTTTGAGGTAAAGGGACAATTTCTTCAAACTGCAGAGTACATACATCCCCATTGACGGAGTGAAAGAACATCCTTGTGTTGGTCCCCTGGGAACTCAGCTCTCTACATGGGAGCCAACCAGCCATGGGGAGAGCTCAGGGGCTTTAGAGGGAAGGCTGCTGTGTCCCTACCCCAGTGGACTCCCTCCAACACCTGCCCTGCCAGCCGCACTCAGCCTCTGGGAATGACGTGGCCTGGGCTTCGTTTGTGCCAAAGCGAACACGCTCGGCAACAAAAAATCCAGCGGGGTCCATATTTCTCAAAATAGGACAGGAGGCCTGGGTCACGGAGTAGTGACAAGAAAGGACAAGGAACGCAGAGGCAGCGACATCAAAGGGCTTAGGGAGGGGACCTGGAGAACCAAACACTAGCCTGACTCTCCTCCTTCTTGTTTCAGTAGTTTCTTCATAGTTTTTCAGGAGACGACCCACTATGTCTTCTAGGCAGTCACTTCTGGGGACGGACATGTAGGCAAGTTGTCCTCTGAGCCACAGAGGCCGGCACGAGCCTCCTCCCCCATCATGCTGCCGTCCCTGAAATGTCCCCTCCCCTCTCGGCACTGCCAGGCTGTCCAAGGACTTCCAAGCCTCGGTGGTTGCTACAGCCTCTCTTGATCTCCTGAGGATGTGACAGGGTCTGTTTGCTTTTGGAAATGGGGACAGTGGTGGTAGCAGGGATGGTCAAATATCTATGATTTTACATTTCAGTTTAAAGTGAATTAAATTTATTTTAATCGTTAATTTTATTTTTTAAAAAATTGCCATCATAGCTAGAAATCCCATTGGTTGTCTTATGTGTCAACACACATGTATGTGCACATGTGCACACACACACACACACACACATACACACACGCATTTCTATTGTACCTGATTCTTTTCTAAGCATCCTGGAGCTCAGAATTGAAAAGGAACTTTACATTACATAAACATCCTTCAAGCCCTTTGTAAAGAAAAGGGTTCCTGCCAAATGGCTACCCTGCATCTACTTGATCACTTCTAATAATGGGAAACTCACTACTTCCAGAAGCAGCATGCTTCCTCTTTCAACAGTGGATTGGTGGATTGTGACGTAACATAAAGACACACTGTCTGTTTGCCCCTAAGAAACATCTACGGAATTCCTTCCCATTCCAGGTACTGGACTAAGCCCCCCACACATAGGATTATCTATTCCAACTATATCAACAGCCTTGCAGGGTAGAAATTATGTTACAGAAGAGGAAACTGAGGCAGAGAGCCATTTAATAAGTGGACCACTGTTAGTAAGTGGTCAGGTTGGGACTTGATCCCAGGTCTGCTGACTTCTAATTCTCACCCTTGAACCTTAATTTGACCTTCTGCCCATTCATCTGTCCTCTTCATAGGACAAAGCAAGTTCTTCTCTCACTGGGTTCTAGTCAGGCTTCTCCAGAGATACAAGCACAGAAAGCACACATATATATGTAAGGGGAGATTTCTTATGGGAACTTGCTCGCGTGGTCACGGAGGCTGAGCAGGCCCGTGGTCGGCCGTCTGCCACCTGCAGACCCAGGAAAGCCAGGTCCTCTATCAGGATCGGTACAGACTCGTTCTCAGGGAGCTAAAGCAGTGTCTAGTTCTGGTAGCAAACGCATGACTGTATCCCCAAGGTGTGGTCTTCCTGGGGACACTCCAGGGTCAGGAAGTGGGGCAGCCGCAGCACCTGTGCCACAGTGGTGTCTGCCCGAGGCTTGGTTCTGGAGACAGGCAAGCACTCCCGGGCCCTTCCGCGGCCTGGCGGGTGCCACACGCCGCAGATGGCTGGGTCCACCGGTGTTTTGCTTGATGCTGCCGAACTGCTTGCAAGACAGTTTCTTTGAGCTTCCTTCCCCCTCCGTGGAGCAGGGGGGTAAGTCAGGGAAAGCTTTTATGTGGCTGCTCGTTTCCAAATGCTCCTCTGTGATTGACAGCTCTGCATTCAGCTCCCCATTATGGCACCTGCAGATAATGAGATATCTTGAAACCGGAATTTCCAGCGCCTGAGCCTGCCAGGAATATTATCATCAGTGTTCTAGCAAGCCATTCCTGCTACACACATGACCTCTACAAATTTGAAATGTCAAAACACAGCCAGGAGCTGAGACCAGGGCCACCCGGTCCAGTGGCTATTGGCTCCGAATGTATAGGAAGGAGGCCTTTATCTCAGGAGAATTATGGATTACCAGAAAATCGTGATCTTTTCATTAACCTATCTGTATTTAGAATGTAGCTAATGCTTGTCTTTTATCATCCGCGGAGCCTGTGTGGGGAGAGAGGGGTGGAGGTCTCAGCATTTCCCCGGTGAGTCTGAGCCTGTGTGGGGCTGAGTCAGGCCGTCAAATCTCTGTGTCCTCAGTGGCAGTTGGGGGCCTTAATTTTGTAGATATTATGACTACTTAGATCTGGTTATGTCGTCAGAGAGGCTCACAGTGGAGGGCACTTGATTCTAAAGCTGGAACGTTCATCTTCTCCCAGTCCCGCTCTGCGATTTCCCTCCCGCTTGGGGCTCTTAGCGCTGGATGGTTAAGAGCCCAGCTCTCTCTGCCGCTCACGAGGGCGGGTGCCCCGTTCGAGGGTGAAGCAGCAGCCCAGGGACTTGCAGGTCATGCAGGGAGACGCTGGGCTGAGCTATGTCATCATCATGAGTGTGGAGAGCAGAGCATGGAGTGACTGATGGGCCATGGAGGCGGGGGAGGTCCAGAGAGCAGGTGACATGAGCTGGCCTCAGGACGGCGGACTTACGGCCGGGCTTGAACTAGATCAGAGTGAGGATCGCGGCGGGTGGGGGGGGCTTACCTATAGATGCGCCTGCGGGGACAAGGTCCCAAAGGCCTGGAGGCATGTAGCACACTCAGGGGACAGCCAGCTTTCCAGTGGGCACCAGAGGGTGTCTGGGCACCACGGGAGGCCCGGCTGGAGTGGTCCCCTCGGCGCTGCTGTGAAAGGCTCAGCACATGGCTGGAGGGATGGGCCTGCCCAAACACCTGGCAGCGTTTTCTACCTGTCTCCTCTCCTCTCTACACATTGTTGTTGAAGCCCTCCCCCACTGTCAACCCACGCTGGGGCTGACCCTGCACTTGGTTTCTCCTTAGAAACTGGGAACCAGTTCTGGCCAAAAAACCAAATTATACTGAGATGTAATTGACATATGATAGTTTTGGGTACAGCATAATGATTCAATATATGTATATATAGCAGGTCCTCGCATAACGTCATCTCATTCAACATTGTTTCTTTATAACGTTGATGAGGAAACAAACAAACAAACAAAAACGTCGATTCCTGGCTGGGCTGCTGTTGGTGTGGCGTCTGCACGGGTTTTCTCTGGGTGCTCCGATTTCCTTCCACATCCCAAAGATGTGCACGTCAGTTGAACTGGCAATGTCTAAACTGCCCCAGTCAGGGAGTGTGGTGGGTGTGGGTGGCCCCGCGATGGCAGGCTGTCCTGTCCGGGGGGGCCCCCTGTGCTCAGCCCCCACACCCCGGAATTGGAAGTGGGTTGGAAGATTATGATGTTAAATTATGATGTTATGTGGTGTTATCCGTCTTTCCTAAATGTCTCTATAGCTCACATTTATTTCCATGTTGAATATTAGACGTGTTTTGGGTCCTCATTTAGAAGTTTGGTGACCTTTTTGTGACCAGAAATACACCACAGAAACTTACTTAGGTCTTGTTTCTATCCATTAGCCAGTGGTAAAATCAGTGTCATTCTGCGTAGTTTTGCTCAAAGCCCCAGTTCCTAAGAACCTACTGGTGACGTTGAGTGAGGACGTCCCTAGTGGGCGATGACATGACAAGGCAGCAGACGCTCCTGTGACACGTCCTCCCGGTCACAGGGGTGGGCTCAGGACGGAGCCAGGTCCAAACTGGGCCAACTAGAACCAGGCCCATGGGTTTGGCTGGTGCTTTCCTGAACCAGGCGTGCTATTTTCACCAGGACCTGAGAACAGGCCAAATGTACGCTTAGCGCTGCTGGTGCTCACCTTGCCACCGCTGGGACAGCTGGGACAGTACCTGCTCGTGCATGATGGTACAATGCGGAGGGACAAAGGACAGAGATGGACACAGAGAGTTTTCATGGCATCATTTGGCCCTGAATTGGCCAGGTCTGAGATTTTACATTCTTAAATTTTACACTGGGAGACAATACTTTTTAAAAAAGGTTTTTATTAAAATACTGTGTTTCCCCCAAAATAAGACCTAGCCAGACAATCAGCTCTAATGCGTCTTTTGGAGCAAAAATTAATATAAGACTCGGTCTCATTTTACTACAAGACTGGGTCTTGTCTTATTTTACTATAAGACTGGGTCTTTAATATAATGTAATATAATATAATATAATATGATATGATATATAATACGAGGTCTTATATTATTTTTTGCTCCAAAAGACACATTAGAGCTGATTGTCCGGCTAGATCTTATTTTTGGGGAAACAAGGTATAGCTAACATACAATATTACATGAGTTTCAGGGATACAGCACAGTTATTCAACCTTAAGGACCTAAAGAAGTGATCACCATAAGTCCAGCAACCAGCTGACACCGTCCCACACTGTCACAATATTATCGACTGTGTTCCCCATGCTGTACATTACATCACCATGACTTATTTCTTTTATACCTGGAAATTTGGACCTTTTATTCCCCTTCACTTTTTCCACCCTTTTAAAATTTGTAAATTACAGTTGACATTCAGTATTATTTTGTATTAATTTCAGGTGTACAGCATAGTGGTTAGACATTTATATAATTTAAGAAGTGACCCCCCCGTGACTAGTCTAGCACCCACCTGGCCCTATACATAGTTATTACCATACCATTAACTATCTTCTCTATGCTTTACTTTACACCCCCATGACTATTTTGTAACTACCAACTTGTACTCCTTAATCCCTTCCCCTTTTTCACCTATACCCCCAAACCCCCTCCCATCTATCACCCCAGCAAATCTAGCACCCATCTGACACCACACATAGTTATTACAATATTATTGACTATTTCCTTATGCTACACCCTACGTCCCCATGACTACTGTCTAACAACCAGTTTGTACTTCTTAATCATTTCCACTTTTTCATCCACACCCTCAAGCCCCCTCCCATCTGACAATCACCAATACATTCTCATATCTGAGCTTGTTTCTGTTTTGTTTGTTTATTTTGTTCTTTAGATTCCACATACTCATATAAGTGGAATCACTTTGCATCTGTCTTTCTCTGTCTGACATACTCTACTCAGTACAATATCCTCCAGGTCCATCCATGTCACCACAGATGGCAAGAACCTGTTCCCTTCCCCGGCTGAGCAATACTCCGTTGTATGTATGTACCACCTCCTCTTTATCCGTTGTTCCATCAACAGACACCCCGGCTGCCTCCACATCTTGGCTATTATAAATAATGCTGCAGTGAACATATGGATGCACACATCCCCTCAAAATAGCATTTTGGGTTTCTTCAGATAAAAAATTACCCTGAAGTGGGATTACTGGGCCCTCCTTGGTCTCTTCTTATAGCCTTTGTTTTAAAGTCTATTTTGTCTGGTATAAGTATTGTTACCCCAGGTTTTTGGGGGGTTTTGTTGTTCCCATTTTCATGAAATATCTTTCTCCATCCCTTTACTTTTCATCTCTGTGTCTGTTTCAATCTGAATCGAGTCTCTTGTAGGCAGTATATGTAAGGATCTTGTTTCCTTATCCATTCAGCCCACCTATGTCTTTTGAGTGGAGCATTTAATCCATTTACATGGAAAGTAATTGATATATATGTAGTTATTGCCATTTTATTATTTATGTTTATTTTATTTATTTCCGTCTTAAAGAAGTCCCTCTAAAATTCCTTGTAATACTGGTTCAGTGGTGATAAATTCCTTGAGCTTTTTCTTATCTAGGAACCTCTTTATTTGTCCTTCGAATCTAAATGATACCCTTGCTGGGTAGCGTAATCCTGGTTGTAGGTCCTTGCTTTTCATCACTTTGAATACTTCCTGCCAATCCCTTCTGACCTGCAAAGTTTCTGTTGAGAAATCAGCTGACAGTCTGATGGGAGCTCCTTGCAGGTAACTAACTGCTTTTCTCTTGCTGCTTTTAAGATTCTCTCTTTATCTTTAACCTGTGCCATTTTAATTATCATGTATCTTGGTGTGGGCCTCTTTGGGTTCATCTTGTTTGGGACTCCTGGGCTTGTGTCTATTTCCTTGGCCAGGTTAGGAAGTTTTCAGTCATTATTTCTTCAAATAGGTTCTCAATCCCTTGCTCTCTCTCTTCTCTTTCTGGTGCCCCTATGATGTGAATGTTGTTATCCCTGATGTTGTCCCAGAGGTCTCTTAAACCCCTCAGTTTTTTTTGTTTGATTTGTTTTTCTTTTTGCTGTTCCAATTGGGTGTTTTCTGCTACCTTGTCATCCAAATTTCTGATTTGATCCTCTGCTTCATCTTGTCTGCTGGTGATTCCTTCCAGTGCATTCTTCATTTCAGTTATTGTAGTCTTCACTTCTGACTGGTTCCTTTTTATGGTTTCTATGTCTTTTTTTTATGCTTGCTATCTCTTTGCTGAAGTTCTCACTAAGTTCCTTGAGCATCCTTATAACCACTGTTTTGACCTCTGTCTCTGGTAGGTTGCTGGCCTTCATTTCATTTAGTTATGTTTTTGGAGTTTTCTCCTGTTCTTTCACTTTGGACGTATTGGCCTGTCTCCTCATTTTGGCTACCTCTTTGTTTGTTTCTATCTATTAGGTAAATCTGTATGTCTCCCAGTCTTGGCCATTGGCATTATGTAGTTGGTGTCCTGTGGGGCCCTGGCAGTCTCCCTGGTCACCTGTTCCAGGTGCTCCAGGAGTCTCCCTTTGTGTGTGTCCTCCTGTTTTAGTTGAACCTTAGTTGCTATTGGCACATCAGTCGGTGGGACTGACCCTCAAGCTCACTGGCTGTGGGGTTTGGCTATGTCCACAGCTTACAGGCTGCTGGGGGGTGGGCCATTGAGTGGGATTTGCCCCACTGGACTCTGGTACCTGTTGAGACTGCCCTTTGTATGTGTCACTTGTGGGGCTAATTGGGTAGTGCTCTGCTGTGGTCTGAAGCCAACCTCCAAGTATGTTCATTTTGGGACCTTTTTTGGGGGAGGAAGAGGTCTCTGGTGCAGGCCCAGTTCACCCACTGCCTGTGATCAGACAGGGACTACCTGGTAGGACCTACGAAATGATCCACAGTTGTTTGCTGCCTGAGCTAATCATAGAGGAATGTGGGGAGAGGCCACGCTGCAAACCGAGTAGGTCTGCCACCAGTACTGGGTCTAGGGTAGCTCTGCAAAAAGCCAGGACACCCTGAGGCCTGCTGCCACCTGCCAGCTCCCTTAAGATTCAGCCACTGATAAAGCCTCATACAGTATGTGAATTGGGTGAGGCAGGGTCTCAGGGAGTCACTAGAGTGGGAAGAACTGTGGTCATCAGGTTAATGTAGACTCTGGTGTCAATGCTGAGCCTGGAGCGACTCAGCAAAAGTCTCAGAGCAACTGAGGCCAGTCACTGCCTGCCTGGGGCTGGAGACTCCGATAGTTTTCCAAGAATGGTTGTGCAATGTGGGTGGGGCTGACTGCTGGCACAGAAAGTGCCTCCACTTTTAGGGGAGTCGGCGGGGATGGGGTCCCAGTGAGTCAGCAGGGAAGAGCCGCAGGGAAGAGCTCACCAGGCCAATCAGATTCAGATTTGGCTGGAGGGGGTGGGCTCAGCACATTAAAGATGGCGCCCACCTGCCAGCTGCACGGGAGGAAGACCTTTCACCGGGAAAATTGGGACCGTCCTCCCGTCCCACCCCCCACCCCGAAGTTACACACCTCAGTCTGGCCCCTGTATGCCTCCTACGCCCCCGAGTCTCCATCTCTTCACTGGAGCCAAGGTAAGTGCTTGCGAGCGAGTGAGTCTGTGCGCGGACCCTTTAAGAGCACGTCTGGGTTTCCCGCCGCCTTCCGTCCCCTTGATGGTTGGAATCCCCACTGTTTTAAACAGCCAGATGTGGAGGCGCCTCTTCCCGACTCCAGTGCTCTGGGCTGGGGAGGCCAGTGTGGGGCTGGGGTCCATCACTCCTACGGGGGAAGCCAGGTGGCTGAGATACCCCTCCTAATTCTCAACCGCCACAGTTAGGCGTGGGGCCCATTCCGCGTCTCCGCCCTTCCTACCAGTCTCGATGTGGCTTCTTTATGTTCTTAGTCATAGGGGTTCTGTTTGACTGGAGTTCAGATGGTTCTCCAGGTTGATTGTTCTGTCATTTAGTTGTAATTTTAATGTGTTCATGGAAGGATGCAGGCATGGTGCTTATCTACCCTGCCATCTTGGATCTCCTGAACCAAGATGATATGTTTTTGTTAGTTCGAACTCTAAGTTTGAGTTCTTAAACCCCCGCAGAAGCGTGACTTGCATGGTGGCAAACACTGGTGTAGCTAATAGCTATGTTCTCAGCACAGCGGGCTGAGGGTCACCCATTGGTACCTCGATCAGATAAAAGAACATTGGAACGAAGGGCTGTAACACAGCTGAGGGCTACGCTGCACATTTTTCCGGGCACTTACCACCCTCCCCTTACGTGGTCTCTCTGAGGCCGCAGGCACCAGGCGACAGCTGCAGGCACCTCCACCACCCCTGCAGCGTGGACCTGCCACAGCCCACAGAGAAGGCCTCTAAGAGACACGAGCAATGTCTACTCAGCCAGACAACTCAGACCACCTGCTCCCAGGGCAGCTCCACGACCGAACAGATCTTTGCCGACAGGCTTGTAGTCCCACCGGTGCTCCAGCCAAACCCCAGAGCCCACGGCCATGTCAGTGTGGGCTGACCAGCAGGGGGAGCCAACCTGGAGAAAGGCCCAAGCAGTGTGGAGGTGTCCTGTCGGGAGGCCCCGGCCCCAGCTGACGGCCGGCTGGTGGCCCCTGCCTACTGCTCTGGGACCTTTGTCTCCCAGGGAGTGAGCTGTAGCCCTGCTGGCCTGGGAAGTGGACATGGCAGAATGCCTGCCCTCCTCCTGCAGGACCTGGATGGAGGGCTGTCCTCAGCACATCAGCCCAAGGGGCTCTTTCCTGTTAGGCAGGGACATCCAGAGCTGGCAGAGAGGGTGTGCCACACTCCCTCCCTAACCCTCCCCACCGCCAGAGGCATCCTGAACATGACAGTCAGTGAGCGGCCAGAGATTGGAGAACTGTGTCCAGTACATCAGAAGCCAAGTGTCCCCTCCTGCCTCCAGACACACACACACACACACACCCAATACACACAGAGATACACACACACAAACACAGACACAACACACACAGAGACACACACAGACAGACACACATACACACAGAGAAAGATACAGACACACATACACACACGCACACACATACAGACACATACAGACATTATTTTACCTTGGAGTATCTCTCTCTCTCTCTCTCTCTCTCTCTCTCTCTCTCTCTCTCTCTCTCTCTCTCTCTCTCTCTCTCTCTCCTTTTTAAAGACACAAAAGGGTCTATCAGGGAAACTCCTCTGAACTCGATGACGGGGTCCCCTGGACCTAAGGTGGAGCTGCATGTTCCCACTGAGTGGTTGACATCCCTCCACAATCCCTGGAAGGATGTTTTCCTTTTTTCTTTCCTCTCAACGGCATCTGAGGACAAAGAAGAACTTGCAGTCACCTAAATACGCCTCACATGGTAAAATGACAACTATCGCAGGACAGACGCGCAAATGTGCTCAAATACAGGACACATCGTTTCTCGTCAGGGCTTCCCCCTGTCACATATCTGGCAGGTCTTGGGCAGTCCACATAGGCTGGCGCGCCGGCGTGCCTGGTCCCCAGAGCCCGGCCAGCCGCCCCGAATGGCAGGAAGAGGCGGCAGGCGGTGCAGGAGAAAATGGCCGCCCTGTCGCCGGGCCCTTCCGCCTGGCTCTGCCGGGGGAGCCGCGCTCCGGCCGGGGCTGGCTGGCTCCCGCTAAGTACCAACGCTGCGGTGGCAGTGGGGGACAGGAGATGAGAGACAGAACAGGGCAGCTGCAAATGAAAATCACCCTGGGGAAGGTTACAACTAGATAAAGTTTTCGACAATAAGATTCCAGAGACTGCTGACGGGAGCAAAGCTCAATATTTTAGTCTCAGTACAAATTTGCTTCAATCTTGTACAACTCCCATGCAGCCTTGCCCACAGCTGCATGCTGTAAACAACAAACAAATCTATTTCCATCAGCCCTGCTGATGCCAGGAGAAAAGTGCCTGAGCATAAGACATGCACAGATGCAAACCCTCACCTGCGCCGGGC
Source organism: Rhinolophus ferrumequinum (assembly GCF_004115265.2). Lineage (NCBI taxonomy): Eukaryota > Metazoa > Chordata > Mammalia > Chiroptera > Rhinolophidae > Rhinolophus > Rhinolophus ferrumequinum. Next base: position 1,096,402 of record NC_046298.1, on the reverse strand, counting down.
GCTGCCCTCCGTTTGGCCTCTCTAACTTAATACCGTTGTTACAAAGCTATTGGTCTCCTGGTAGCTAGCTGGCGCAACACACTGCCTGTTCTTCCAGCTAATCTGACAACTCCGATCCAAGAAGCATCAAGGGCCCAATTAAGAAGACACATCTTATCAAGGAGCTTATTTTGCATAACAGAATACAAATGACGAATAAAAATTTAATGTTTAATAACTTAGTACAAAGAGGGCTGTTGATATGGAATGCCTGGAATTTTTATGGAGGCTGTCAGACTTGTGATAAAACTGTTATATAGGAACACACTTGGCAAAACACAGCGTAGAATTGTTCCGTAATGGTGCGTGCATGATATTGCATTAATTCTTGATAGGGAACTAACTGTAAGCCTGGGAATCAGCCAGTTTACGATTCAGTTTAAGATGGTGTGTGTGTGTGTGTGTGTGTGTGTGTGTGCACGCGCGCGTGCATGTGTGTGTGCACCCCATTCTGAAGGCTTGGAGGGTGTGACTGGGCGTGTTTTTATGGAAGGGGCGCTAAGTGCAATTTAACGAGGACGTTCCTGGGAGATGCTCAGTCCCTTATAAGACATCTGGGTGTGTCTTCCAGAGGCCAGTGGCCTGGAAATGACCGGGTCCTTTGGGTGCCAACCACCCCTGTGGGAAGGGAAGCCTGATGCAGAGGGTCGGGCGGGATGGTCCGGGGCTCTGCTTTAGGGGCCTCGGCGTTCTTTGCCTGCGTGTCAGGCTGAGTAGGTGGCCTGGGGGTGGGTGCAGCAGGTGCAAAGGGACAGAAGCCTGTTCGTCTCTGATGCCAACATCTGTCCAGGGAAGCGGCTAATCCAGGCCCACAGACATCATGTCTGAACTTGAAATGTCACTTGCTGTGTGCAGTTTCCCCAGTGCTTTGGCCGACACTAACCTTTCAACGGTGCATTCGTTCATGTAGTCGTTGGGAGCCTCGGCGTGGCTGGGCTCTTGTGAGAGGTGGCTCCGGGCCGGGGGTGAGAGCCACGTGTGACTCCTGGTTCTGCCACGTGATGCCTGCACGACACCGAACTTGCTCCTGAACCTCCGTCAACCCCCATGTTCAACGTAACCCAGCTACGGCTGGTCCCCACCCCTCTGAGGCCGTGCCAGCCACTGAGGCCCTGAGGGCGGAGCCCGAGCACCGCCCCAATTCAGCTCATCTCTACGCCGTCCGGGAGCCTCCAGGCAGCTGCGTGTCCCTCCCAGGCCTTGGCCAAGAGGAGTTTTGCTGCCCACTCACGGAATGGCTTTAGACTGAGCTGGAAAAGCTCTCCGGACATTGCAACTGTGACTCCATGCATTTCCGAATGTCTGTCAGGAGAAACAGCCGTCCTCTAGCCAGCCTTTACTTTCAAAGTGTCCACTAACAAGAGCTGAACACATGCTGACCTGGGGTGGGACTCAGAGCTGCGCCTCCCCGCCCAGCATGAGTGACGTGGGCTCCGTGCTCGTCCTGTCCTGCGGCATCAGCGTTCCTACACGGGACACTGAATGACTTTCTAGTGACAACAGTCCAAGGAGAATGTGAGCCCTCAGAGCAGTCAGCAAACTCCACAGGCAGATCAGGAACTTGGGGTGGGGCTTGTCTTAGCGGCAAGAAAGCCAAACCGAAGGAAACGCTACCCTGAGTGCCACTGGTGGCTCTTGACGAGGCTGACACTCAAACGCAGACTTAGGATCACCACGACAGGGGGCTTCTTTCGTGGAGGATCTGGTACAGAAATAAACTCATGGTGACACCTGCATTGTGCTATCAGGAGCCCATCTCGGATTCCCTGGAACAGCACATACTAGCAGAGTTTCTGTCCAGTTCGCCGTCCAGGACACACAAGTCCGTGCAGACTATGAACGATTAGACATGTGCCACGCACTCCTAGCGTGGCCCGGAGCTCACAGCCACGGGGTGCTTGGATGTCGGTGTTCCTTCCGGCTCCTCCTGGTTCTCATGCCGGCCCTCAAGCTACAGACCTTTCTGGATCCTAAACTAGACACCAGTGAGAAAAGTCTCGCTGTGGTGTTTAGAGCCCAGAGAAGAACCGTTTTGTCCCTCGATGCCACTAGTGCAGAACTTGCAAGTGTAGACGTTAGAATTATGCTCCCTTCTCCTGATGGGCCTGGGCACCGAGGGCCCAGTGACGGTAACCGAGCACACTGCTTCCCACGCCTGCCCACGCTCCCAAAGCGTCTTCCCACAGCGTCAGTGCTTGGTCTGAGTGACCATGCACATGAGTGCCCGGCCGCGGTGCCCCAGCCAGGCATGCAGCCGCTTCTCAGCAGCTCTCACTCGTCGGCAATCAAATGGCCCGATCACTTCATCACTTGTCAGGGCTCTGGGTGAGGACTCTCTACCGTGTTTCCCCCAAAATAAGACCGAGTCTTATATTAAGTTTTGCTCCAAAAGACACATTAGGGCTTAAATTCAGGGGATGTCACTCTGAAAACTCATGCTAGGCCTTATTTTCCAGTTAGGTCTTATTTTCGGGGAAACACGGTATTACACTCTGCTAATTAAACATCCAGCATCTCTCTGACGCTCCCAGCTTCGGGGAAATGGATTTACCTGAAATGGCAGCCCCGGCGGGACGTGTCCCATGATGGGAGAGGGATTGCCCCAGCCGTCACCGTGACTCTTTCTGCTCCAATTATCCAAATATTTAATAGTTATCCAGTGGTTCCCAAAACTCATAAGCTGAGTCTGTTTCTTCAGAGCAGACGCAGCCTGTGATGACCTGGAAAGAGCGTCTGTTTAATCTCTCGGTACTTGGGAGTCTGGCCTCCAGGCTGAAGGTGCACTGTAAACCCACATGCCTTCTGTCACCAGTGCTCTGGCCAAAACAAGGCCTCCAGGCCTGAGGCGAGGGAACCAAGAAGTGGGCGCCTTTGTGTCCCTAGGAGTCTGTGGGAGGTGGGAACCTTGTGAGAATGTGTGCAGTCCCACGTGGCAGCGCTCCCGTCGCCCTGGAAAAACGGGGCCTCGGGAGGGTTTCCCCCAGACTAACTGGGAGTCTTGGCCAGGCGCCTGCCCACTGGCACCCGCATGAGCCAGCGCTCCTGAAACTAACCACTCCCACTGGTGAAATGGAGGTGACAGGTGGTAGCCGAGGTCTGGGACACAGGAGCCGTTGAGATCATAGCCCCTCACCGCGTTAGCTCGAACCTCGTTAGCGCTCCCTGTGACGGCAGCAGGCACGTGGGAGCCAGCATCTCCGCTGCAAGGGACGCTCCTGCTGCAGCCTGTCCCATTGCCTCTGAAACACGGACTTTCTTTGGCATCAGAGACCGGCTCCCGGCCCAACTCCCCAGCACCCACAGATGGAGAGGAGCCGTCAATACAGAGGGAGGGCCGGCCTGAGCCTGCCTTTCTCTGCGGTGCTGGGCAGACCTTCCTTCCATGGCTTGTGCAAGGACAGTGGCTTCCCACGCCTTCTTCTCTCACTGTTTCAGAGGTCGCTTTTGTTCTCTGTAACACAGCAAGGGTTTCCCATTTTCAGAAAAACTATGAAGCCATTAATATTTTTGAAATAAATGCCTTTGGGCATTTTTAACACCAAACCAGGCAAGCACCGGATGTGACATTGTCTGGTGCTGAACTGCCCTCAAGGATTCGTGGCCGTGTCATTGCTGTTCCCAGGCCCCGACATGGCTTCCTCCTTGGCGGGATGCTCACAAAGAAGGAAAGGCGTCTGGGGGAGGCCCCCCGCCCCTCAGGTGAGCTGTCCTTGTCATGGGGATGTTTGGCCCTGAGCTGGCTGCCTCCTCCTGGGGGCTCCCGTTCGGGCCCTGGGCTATTTTGCACGGTTTAGGGTGAGATGCATGCACAGGGAGCACAGAGTGAACACCGTCCCCAGGTGCCAAGGGGCAGTGCCCGCTGTGCCCCGGCCAACAAGTCGCTCTCATGAGACGCATGGCATCTCACCTCCAGCAGGTGCGTGCGGTTTGATTCAGGTCTTTCGAGTGCTCACAATTTTTTTAAGAGACACCAGGTTGAGAGAACTCCTCTCTGGAATTTAAGAAATAATGAATGTGGACCTCACCAGCCCTGGCCTTTTCGAGTTCATAATGAAAATGAATGTTCATTTTTCCTTTAAAACTGTCTCAGGCTAAATGATACTGACGCTTTCAATTTTTAACATCATAATCAATAAAGGCTGCTTACGCACACTTTGCAAAACCATCAGTTTAGAAGTTTGAAAAAAATCTGCGTATGGCTGCAGCTTGCTGGCTGGAACGCTCTTGCACTAAATCTTCTGAGTTAAAGTTTTACTGGTGTGTTATGAGTAAAAATGCCTTGTCAGCCATCTGCCAGTTTTTCTCCTAACATCCATATTTCCAGCCCTTGCTAAACATTGGGAGCACGCGGCCACAAGAGGCCACCTCTACAATTAAACAGCCGAGCGTGGCAGCAGAAGCAAGGGCATGTCACAGGAGAGCTGTCTAGTATTAATTTTAAAAGTCCGTAAAGACTAGCGCTGACCCGTCCAAGATGACAGACTGGTGGTTAAATATATTAGAAACTGTTAACCCCAGGAGACAAAATAGCAGGGGAAAGTAGACAAGAAGGAAAAAGGAAAGAAAGAGGAAGAAACCAACAAACAATGCACCAGTGTCAAAAGCTTCAATGGATGCTAATCACGGCTGATTAATCAGTCTCCACTCCACTGATCCAAAAAGGTTACCGAGTCAATGGTGTAAAATTAGCTTCCTGCGAGTCCCTCTGATGTGGAGTCTCTGTCTGCTCATTTGCATCTTTTGCCAATGTTTACGAAGAATTCAGTTCATTAGCTCTTGAGCATAAAGTCAGAAATTGGAGGGGCCTCTGCATTTACTAGCCGAGTGTACCACTTAAAACAAATAGCATCTCTTTCTCAAACATTTATAGATTCAACGAAATGGCATCAATTACTGCCAAGCTCCTATTTGTGAGGAGAAAGGGTGGAAAGGGGAAAATCCGCCTCTGAAACCCACGGTCTCATGGCAGGTTGGCTCCACTGTCCTGGAATGTCTTGTAGCATCAGGGGCAAAATGTGAAATCACAGGATTAACAGGAAGCGGGTGCCGAGGGCAGCTAACGAGGCTTGCTGCGCCGGGGCCGCTAACTTTTTATACAGCAGCGTTTTGCAAAGCTCAGAAGCAGAAGGTTGCTTTTGAAAGCCCTGATTAAAAAGAGATGCCTGCCACATATGTACAAGCTGCCTGGGGAAATACCTGTTTTACCTGTGTTGGGAAATCTTGAAATCTGCCAAACAGAGGTGGGGTAGGCAGTGGCAGGCTTCCCGGGGCAAAGCAGGACCCACGGGGCAGGCGAGGGGCTCCCACCTCGTGTCCAGACCAGCCCCATGTGGCCCGTGCTGCACGAGGAGGTGCTCAGAGATGGGAGACGGAGACAGCCTAGTGAGCTGGTGGTGTGGGAAGCCCCAGGGCAGCTTGAAGAGGCCACACGCCACCCTCGGAAATGTGCGAGCCTCTCGGTCCTTGGGAAGGACACGCGGCACCTGTTCAGACATCACCTGTGCCCAGGGTGTCACACTGTCCTGCCTCCACGGGGGAGGCAGTGGGCCAGGGAACGCCCCGAGGGATGCATGGGCCTGGGAGGGGCTGTGGCAGTGCGCAGAGCCAGACAGATTCTCAGCAACGTGCTGGTGCCGACCGAACCCAGGACGCCTGCCTATAGGAGCCAGGCACCCGGGACTGATCCCCAGGGCTCTCTCTACCTCTGTCCTAAGCCCTGGCCTTCTGCCTGTCTCTCTCTCTCTCTCTCTCTCTCTCTCTCTCTCTCTCTCTCTCTCTCTCTTTCTCCCTCTCTCTCACCATATATATATGCCCTTCACTCCGTAGCCTGCAGACTTCTTCCTTCTCCAAATCTCTATGGAGAATCAGCCATGGAAAACTGGGCATGCCAAGCAGAACCCCCTGATAATGACCCTGCTCCCAGGGTTCACAGGGTACCAGAGAACTTTGGCTACACAAAGAGGCAACTGTAACACAGTTCAATGACGAGAGCCTCACCTCCTCCAGGCTGCCCGCCCTGATCTCAGGCTACATTCTGGCCCTTTTTTTGCTGCGTGTTCCTCAGCAAGACACGCACACAGTTTGAATGACGGTTTCCGTGTCCGTCTTCTGGATGTGAGCCTCTTAGGATAGGACAGATCACCTTCAACTTGTCATACCCCAGACCAAGCACTGGACAAGTGCTGGACAGGACAGGTGCTTGTGAAGGGAGTGAATGAGCCTTGGTGTCCAGACTTGCGCTTTGCCATGTGCTGTGCAGGCAGCAGAGCCCTGCCCTTCCAGCCCAGACTATCACGGCTCAGGACAGGCCCAAAGCTCTGGCGCCAGGATTCACAGGTCCGCCAAGGGGCGGGTGTGTCACGTGTGCGCTGAGTCAAGGCCCTGATGAGGTGAGTAAGGGACAGTCACAGTGACACCCAGATCCAGGGAATAAGGTGGCGGAAAGTTGCTGCCTCCGCCTTCCTTTACTTCTGCTCAGCAGCCAGTTGCCGAGTCCGAGTGTCTGAGGCCTGTCCTCCCTCCTGCCGCCCCCTAAGCCCTGAGTCTTTCCTGCGTTAAAACAGCCCTGGGGCTCAGAGTGTGGTGGTGACATGAATCCAGGTCCAGGGTACCCCAGGTGCAGCCTGAGGCAGCAGGACAGGTGAGGTGAGAAGTGTCTGACGTCACAGTCATTCTGGAAAACCCTTGCTGGAGACCCTCAGTCACCCCCCAGCCAATGGAGCGCCACTTTCCCTGCAGTGCTGGGGTCACCATCATGTCCTGGGGGTGGGGCCGTGGTACAATGTGTGTCTCATTGTGGAGTCTCTGTTGGTGACAAGGACAGGGCACTGCATCTGGAGGTGCTGAGACGCCCACACCGTGGACAGGGGCATCGGCTTCTGAGGACACCCCCAAAGTCCTTCACCTGTCTCATGCTGACCCCAGGCCAATGTGAGCAGCCAACTGGCCTGCCCTGTCACCACTGGTGTCCCAGTGTGTCCCCCTCCTGCTACCCAGGGCACCCCTGACTCCCGGAAGCACCAAGGCTCAGTCAGCGTGATGGAGCCAAGGGGGTGGCCCCCGAGCCCAGTCCCGCTGTGTGTGAGACTCCTGGAGCCCTGGCTCAGGTTGGCCCCGGCAGAGCTGTGGGGGTCCAGGGCCAGAGCGGGCGGAGCAGACACTCATTACGGAGCTCCTGGGCTCTCGTCCTGATTCATCATGTTTTTTATTAGCGCTTTTCCCTGATACACCTTTGCAGAAGATGAGCTCCTTGCAACAGCTGGAGAGAGTCCCTTCAGCAGGTGTGGTTTGGCAGGTGGGGTTTGGCAGGCGGGTTCCCAGCTCCAGCCGCCAAATCACTCCAGCTCCACTTAAATGGGGGCGGGGGAGAAGCTGCCACTGCCTGGGGCGTCCTAGGCTGTCCATGCCCTTATTTCATGCGCCCAAGAAGAAACGCGACAGGAGAGGGGACAGGTTTCAGCGCTGGAACCGTGTGTGTGGCCCTCACGTGTCTCCTTCCTGCCCGGGAGACTTCATCTGGGGCTAAACATCTCTTCGGCTCTCAATCTCGGTTTCCTTTGTTCGGCGTTTGTGTTGTCTGTTGGACAGGGTCAGGGGGAGATTGCCCCCGGAAGAGACGCCAACGTGGGTTCCCATCTCTTCACTCACTACTTCTCCCTTTTCTTGTTGCGTTCAATCTGGGGTTAAATGCAGACGAAAATGGGAAAAAGCAAGGGCTTTGTTTTAAATTAGTTTTAATAGAATGTTTTTCTGCGCGTTTTTTCTGACCTAAAATTTGAGAAGGTGTCTGCGCAACACCAGCCATATTTGGTTTTAAAACATCATTCGCATTCAGACTCATTCACACGGGGGTCAGCGTGTCCTATGAGGGGACAGGTGGCACCCACACCCCAGCGTCCATTGCCCACGTAAAGTCTGGGCTCCATTCTCTTGTGTCTCCCTTGGGGCTTGGCTCACACGTGACCCTGGGTGACTGGCTGCAGTGTGACAGGAAAAGGTGGGGTGCTGCCCCCCAGCTCTGCAGCTGAGTGGGCAGGCAGCTCGCAGGTTCCGAGCGGGGGCGGAGGTTTGGGATTTCTAGACTGGAGGTGAGAAGGGCTGTGCACGGAGCTGAGCGCTGGCGTGACCGTTGACACGGGCTGGTAGCGGTGGCCTGGACATCTGGATTCAGGAGCATCTGTGGGCACATGTGGACCACAGGACGGGGAACGCTGCCCTGCCTGGGGCAGTGACGTCGGCCGCAGCTGCCCTGGAGAAGACGTGTGTCCTTGACGTTCCACCGAGCGCCGAGAACCGTGGAGCTCATTTTCAGTTGTAGGCCAAGTATTTCAGAGTCAAGTCAAGAAAGACTCAGAAAAGCCCTATCAAATACGTTAAGCAGCTACCTCCCTTTCTGTGAGCCACCATGTTGGCAGGTGGAAGACTCAATGGAAACGGTTTTTCCATGGGACTTCACCGCTTGCCTCCCTGGCCGATGCTCAGCGTGATTTGTGACGGGCGCTGAGACGCGGCGCTGAGCGCTCAGTTCCTCAGTTACTCTGACGGTGATCAACAGAGGAGAAGACGTGTGTCCTCTGGGCAGGACAATGCCATGAGTGACGATAGTTGCGTTTCCTTTGACATTTTTGAGATGCGACATCCATCCGCACGGCACCTTGTATGCGCATTAAAGAGACAAAAGGAAAAAGGTGATGATTATGAGATGCACTTCCCACAATGTTTAATAATCACATTGAAACACTGCTATAAATTGGCTGCATTTACAAATCTGTTTCCTTTGAAAATTACACCCCAGCATTTAATTCACCAAAATAAGTCATTTTATAGAGCACAACAATGTAGTAAAATAGCTCATCTCGAATATGTGATATGAACAGATTTAACACATCTGCATTGAACAAAATGAATTCATCTAAAAGCCGAGACACCACTGTGCTCTTTCGAGAGGTACCGATTAGTTCTCCATTCCCTTCAGTTTACTTGTTTGTTTTTGTTAAATTACTTTAGGAATTAGAAAATGAGAAAAGCAGAAACGCTGGCGAGGCTTTTCTCTCCTTGAAATAGGGGCAAGAGGCATAAATAATCATTTGTATGATACCTTGTTTCATTAAAAATTATATTTACAATTGTACGGAGACCAGGGAGAACCCTACCTTCACTGTAGGTTGTTTGGTTTACTCCTTGGAAACGATTGTATTTCCATTACAACATTTTCCCAACAGAAGTCTAGATAGTAAAATTATCATTGAAGTTGAGTGTAAATTGCTAGAAACAAACCAGAGTTCCAGTGCATTGTAGCTCCCCAAACACACACACCCATGAGGAAGAATTCATTTGCAGACCTGGGGTCGTTCCCTGAAAAATCCGGAGGGGCGCCCGCTGGGGCTCCCTGAGGCCGATCTGTGCTTTCTGGCCCAGCCCCTGGTGGGCAGAGGCTCATGAGAGCAGAGCCTGGCTGTGACTGAGGGGTGGGGATGGTGTGGGGGGACAGCCATGGAGAGCGCCCCGGGGACAGGGGAGGGAGGAAGTGAGCGCACTGTCCAGGTGCCTGTGTCCCACAGCTGCCGGGGATCTCACCAGTTCTGGGTCCTGACGGGCCTCTGCAAGGCCACGTACCTTGACAGCAGCAGGTGACTCTTCTGGCCCCTTCCTACCTAGGCTGTAGACCCGTCCCGTGGCTCACAGAGCCGGCAAGTCTGCCTGTGTGCCCTGGGCAGCATGGACAGCGCGCTGTGTAGAAGTGCGTACGAATGGTCGCAGAGCCTGTGTGAAAGCGGCCACCAGTCCTGCACACGTGCCCCGCTCCCCTCCCCAGGTCTCGCCCGCCACTTCCAGGGTGGAGACACGCTAGCCAGCTGCCTTCGGGACTCTGTTCTTCAAACGAGCGCTGTCATCTTTCTAACGGATTTTTATCAGGAATCCATACCTGTTGAGTCTTTCCAAAGCATAGTTTTCATAGGGAAAGAAACGACTTTGTTCACTCATTTAATCAACCTACACAATTTATTAGATTGTATAAGGACAATGACAAGTAAACCAGGGGCAGCTTTTAGAACAAACCCATCTGATTCCTGGTAAACATCCCAGCTTTGGGCCTCGGTCAAGCATGTTCCAGAAGGAACGGCCATGATGCTTCTCTGAGCTGGGAAAGCGGGGCCCTGTCAGCGCTTCCAGGTCACACTGGGTGTAATTTGGGAGGAACAAGGGAATGGTGAGGCTAAGCTGAAAGCACAGAGCTTGTCCCGGAGGCGACAGGGAGCTGCTGCTGACTTTGAAGAAGCCCTGGAAGGCATTTTGTCCATTGCCTGTTAGACGCTCCCTCAGTTGTGGCCGGAAGAGAGAAGCATGTGACAAGCTGGGTCCCATTCTTCCTCCCTCCCTGTCATGCGACCAAACACCTACAGCTGCTGTGGGGCCTGCCCACCACACACCCTTAGAGCAGGCGGCCTGCTGTCTGGGGGTTTGGCTGGGCTCGCTTTGGCCATGAGTGTTGATTGGACACCATGTAACCACAGGGTGTGTGAGTGTTTGTGTGGTTTGACCTGCTCTGTCCCACTCCTGCTGCCTGCCATGGTGAAACTGTGCCCCAGGCTGCCACCGGCCCTCAGCCTGGGCCTGGCATGAAGGCCACGTGGGGTAGACCCACGTCCGACCTACTGGCTGGAGCAAAGGTGCCACGTCCGACCCACAGCTCACAGTGGGAAATGTGTGTCTGCTGGCAGGAGTCACGGAGGTTGGAGGGCTGTTTCTTACAAAGCGTCACAGCAATGGACGATTAATAGGGACTAGATAGGAGTGGGTGACCGGGGGACCCACTGGTCCTCCTCACCCCGTGGGGTGACCTGGGTGACCTCTGGCTGCTTTCTGTACCCTGTTTTCTTATTGGCAAGGTGCAGAGGTTGTGGTAGACAGTCTCAGGGCTTTGTGGCGTGATGACATCAGGGGACGTGATGACGCACACGAGGAAAGAGACAGTCCCTAGCCGTGAGGGCTGGTTTCCATCATGTTCACCAAAAGGGGGCCAGGCCCCATGCAGCGTGCGGTCGCTTTGCAAGAGGCAGGACCAAAGGACACAGAGGCAGCCCGTCCCTCAGAGTTCCTGCAACTCTTCCCTGCCCCCACAGCAGGTGAAAGGCCTTAACTTCCATGTCCCTAGTGCTGGGGACACAGCACCCCAGCCCCGTCACAGGGTGTCCCTGCAAATCCTAGCAGCCAGGACACCTCCGGCTCAGAGCCAGGCCTGGACGACGCTGCTTCAGGTGAAATTTCCCAGGAAGGGTGATTGTCACGGGATCAGTAAAAAGTGTGGACGAGCTCCCTGAGAACAATGGGACGGGCCTCCCTGTGCAGTCACTTTAAGGTGTGTCACCTTCCTCAATGCCAGGGCCACTGCCAGAAAGGCAGCTTCATCCAACTAATTAGTGGGGCTACCGCCTTACAAATCTGCTGCGGCTTTCTTGGCACAAAACAGCTGCTTAGGCAAAGAGCTGTAGGAACCTATTAAAAAGCACAGGCCTAGAAGGACAGATGGGGAGGCATGTAAAAGAGAGAGCAGGGGGAGGAAAGGCCCCAAGTCAGCGAGGCTCCCCTGGCGGGCCTGCATCCAGCAGGAGGAGGTGACAGAGGGCAGGCCCCCCTCGCCTGGGTGGGGGCTCCGATGTACTCCCTGGGCCTTTTCCTCCTGAACTGCTCTGGGCTTCAAGGCGGCTGTGAAGTGATGCCCGCCCATGGACTGCAGCCTGTCACCGTGCCCTGTCACCCATCCAGTAATTACAGTCTGACTGATTTACTGACTGGCACTGACCGTCCTCACTCAGGAGCCGGCTGGCGCTAGTCTCTCCCAAGGCTGGTGACTTAGTGCAAAGCGGGGCTGGTTCTCAGGCTGGGCCGTCACTCAGCGACTGTGGGAACCATGCGGACAGCTAACAGAGCCCTTGCTGGCCATTTTTGGTCTGCTGTATTCTAAATATTTATTGCCACCAGCAAATGGCCATAATGCAGGCTAAGCTGTGAGGCCAGTGGTGGCGGGCCAGGGCATGTGGGCGAGCCACACTACTGGGCACAGCACCGTGGGTGTGTCCCCGACGGGCCCTGGGATCCCGAGGAAGTGCCATCTGAGCTTCGTGTACAAGGGATTGTACAGTGGGAGGAGTGGAGCTTTGCAGAGCAAGCATGCTGGTGTGCATATGGAAAAGCAGAACCGAGCCCAGGTTCCTCCCAGCTGACGAGGGCATGGGACCTGAGGGCCAAGCTAGATTCCAGGGACCCTGACTGCCCTGAAATGAAGCCTGTGGGGTGACTCGGCTCCTCCGTCTTCCTTGCAGGGGAGAGGGTCCCCTTCAGCCGTCCTCGCATCACCTTGCTTTGCCAACACAGTCCTGGGACGTGGCCTCTCCGGCCTCCTTGGGTTTGGTTGTACAGAGCACTCGTCAGAAGCGGCCAGCCTGGCTGTGTCCCCCAGGGGTGCAGGGACCCTGCTCCCTCTCCAGCACTCCTGTGTTCATTCTGGAAAGTCTGTGCACTACTACACATAGTTGGGGGGGTATGTGCAGAACAGAACAGACAGACCCCAGGCTTCAGGGGGCCCCCAAGCCAGTGGGAAGACTGAGATATTCAAGAAATAAAGGCACAGAGTGTCCACATCTCCACCTGGACCCAGTGCTATGAGGGCAAGAGTGAGGGGCACACACACCCGCAGAGGGAGCACAGGCCTCTCTTTGAGGCTTGAGGGTTCAGCCACAGCTCCTCCCAAAGCAGGGCCAGGGCCAGGACGGGCCCCCAGGTGCCCCACTGCAAAGCCAAGGCGGCTCTGTGCCTCAGGGCCATGTGGGTGGGCTCCCCGGAGCGACTGCCCCTGGGGTGGGTGCGGGGGTGGCCGGAGCCTCCCTCCCTCACCCCAGGGCCCACCCTGCTCGGGTCTCTGCCCTGCATATTTGTGGTAAAGAGGGTCGGAGCCCACACTCTGCAGGGGCTGAAACTCTGTCAGAGCCCTCAGCCTTCATAAGCCTGAAATCCCAGGAAACGGACACACGGACGGCTGTGCGGGAACGCACTCACACACTTCACCGGGCTGGGGCGCCGACAGTGGGTAAGACTTACAGTATACACCAACAAATACAACACTTTACATATATACATTGAAACAAAAAACTGTGTACTATCACACACATACACACACATATATACATACACTTTTTAAAACAAACACAATGGCTGTCACATCAAGAAGATAAAGGGGTGCGTGGGGATGGCTGTGGGAGCCCCCAGAGGAGGAGAGGAGTTTTCCAGGTGTCTTTGTTGCCCTGACACTGCCCATGCTCCCTTGTCTGTGAGGAGTGGCTGCCTGGGGGAGGGGCCGTGGACACACCGGCACCCTGGACAGCGCCTCGTCCCACAGATCAAGCTGCAGCAGCCAGACGGGTGCTGTCAGGCCACAGGGTGAGTCCTGGAGAGCTGAGAGTGACAAGAGCCAGGCCTGCCTCCAGCCCCTTCCCGGAGCTTTGCCTGCCACCCTCCAAGGCTGTGTCGTTTTGTTTGTCCCCCAGGGTCCCTGAGTCACAGTAGTAATTCTGGATCCGAGAGGAACCCAGAGCTTATGAGTGAGATACTGACGTGGAAGACACCAGAAAGAGTCAGATTGAAACTTCTCCAGCAACCAGATGTCCTGTCCTTCACAGCCCAGGCCACCCCCTCAAATGCTGGTGCATTCCAGGCGTTCCCCCCAGCCCCCCAGGCTCTGAGCGTGCTGACGGCCACCTGCACACCTGTGTGTGCTCGGTGCAGTTCACCAGAATGATGCACGTGCTGGACCAAAGCCACGGCCCCAAGAGGGGGCAGTGACACAGGCCAACTGTCCACAGCCCCCCTGAGCTGGGACTGAGCACCCCCTCACGTGGTTGGACCCACCTCGAGGGAAGGAGGAAAGCCAGGCTGCAGGTCCTGCCGCCCTCTCCTCTCGGGAGGGAGAAGCTGGGTGAAGGGGCCAGAAGACTGCAAGTCCACGGCTTATTCTGAGTAAATCAACTGGCTAATCAGGGTGGGATCTTTCATGTGGGAGTTGAAAGGGCAGAAGGAGAACATGGACCTTTGCAAACTGTCGCTTTAGAATACAGACCCCGTTTGTGGGCCACCTGGGGTACGGGTGCAGGCAGGATGCCCACAGCGACGTCAAGGCCAGAATAAGCATGTTTTCCAGGGAGTAAATGAAGGCGTTTAAGCATTCTGAAGGCCGCGGGATCTTGTCTTTCCCCTTCTTCCAAGACATCCTGCTTGCAAGACAGAATTTATTTCTCCTTCATTCTTTTGTGCATCCTCCCCTGATGTTTACCTGCTTCTCTATCCCTAGGGACTGTCCTGACGAGGGTGGGTGCCAGGCTGCCGTCCTGCGCTGGGACTGGCTGTAACATGGGGTGGGGGTGGGGGGAGGCTGGAGCGGGCCCCAGCAAATGGGGACTCCACGTTCCACCCTCCAGGTGGAGGTTAGTGAGCTGGAACAGATACAGAAGTAAAAACATTTCTGGAAATTGTCAGGAAGGTGCTAGATAAACGTGGGCTAAGTTTATAATTTTTTATGGTAGGTGGCTGACATTCTGAGTGGTCTCAGCACGTGGCTCATTCATGCAGCTCCACTGATCACAAGGTTGAGATGTGCAAACTGGTGTGGGCTCTGGAGTGGTGGCTGAGATGGGGGGGTGGCTGCACCAGACACCTCACTGAGGGGACAAGGGGTCACTGACAAACAGGCAGAACAAAGGCAGGTTTCTCCACATGTTCTGACTGTTGCACATTTAGACTCAGCCACAGGCTCACCTCAGCCACTCCCACTTTTCTGTGGGGAAAGACCTGGTGATACAAACAACAGACATAAATTGTGCTTTGTTTACTCTCTAAGCAATGAAATGAGCTTATGCGAGCTTGGCTTTATTTGACAAAACAATGCCTCGTAAACTAAACTCTAGCCCAGCAATTCTGTTACAGTTACCTTGATACTATGTTGCAAGCCATTTAAACAGAACAAATTCACAGGTATACAGTCACCGGGGGACACGGCATGACTACACAGCACAGCTGTTTGGGGGATAATGTACAAATTGGTTTTAGCATTAGGGGCGAGGATGGTTTGTATTCAAACCACAATGCAAACATGTCTTTGGCTTACGTAGAAATTTGAGTGTAGAAGTCAGTGACGCTGTGGGTGGAAGAGCAACGACCTGAAGCCAAGTTCAATGTGATTTACAAACTGGAAGAGCAAGACTGGCAGCGTTTAAATATTAGGATCTACTCAAGAGACCAGTCGCAGAGTCTTCCGGAACGCCACAGAAACGTGGGGACAGGCGCCCCAGAAGCACTGCAGTGCTGCCGGCCGGGAGTGCCAGAGCGTCCGCAATGTCCACTGTCACTTCTTAATCACTTATCCCTCGGCAGCTCCCCTGGTGGGTCATTAGTAAGCAGCCCCCGGTTATACATAAACCTGAAAATCGGTGTAATTCACCTCTAAGAGCCAAAGACGGGACTTGCCCCCAGGGACAGTGGTAGCCTTAGGGACAAAGTGGAAATGACATGGGGTGGGGGAGAATAAGTGCTATGGAAGATGAGAGGGGAGAGGTGATTTTGGCAGGGTGGGAGGTGGGGTTGAGGGAATAACAGGGATAATAGTGGGGGAAAGGACCTCGGGACCAGGAGCAAAGTCCTGGGGGTGACAAAGAGCCCACCGGTGAGAACCTGTGACCCTGTGTGTCTGGAGAGGGCTGTGTAGCGGCGAGTCTCAGCTGAGGGCTCGATCGTCACCTCGCTGCCATGGAAATCCAGCTAAGCCCCAGGTTGGCAGCGTGCCATCACAGACGCAGACGAGGAGTCCGTGTGGCCCTGTACAACAGGCTGGGACATTCACGCCGGACCCCAGGGATGGCCAAGAGCAGTCCAGAGCTGGGTGGAGACGTCCTTTCCTGTCGAGAACACCAGAAACAAGGCCTCATTGTAAGCATCTGTGTGGCCAAACTTAGGAAGACCTCTCCCCACCCCACCCCAGGCCACGGGGCAAGGTTGGGGAGAGTTTTGTAGGGACTGTTTCTTCCGGTTTTCACCGACTCACACAGCCGCTTAGCAGGGGCAAGACCTCTTCTTTGAATTCTAGCTCAATATCTCACCAATCTGTAAACCAGCAAACTTGGAACCAAGGGCTCTGAGTTCAAGTTCAGCCTCTGCCCCTTGCAGGAAAGGCACCACACTGTTGGGACCCAGTTCTGTTTCCTGCGAACTGCGAGGGATCACCAGTCTCCTCTGGGCCCCGGGGGAGCAGCTCGGGGTCAGGGTTGGCAAGCCTCCAGCTATCTCCAAGCTAGTAACACCGCGTCCCCCGGTGTCTAGTTCAAGAGTCCTCTGAGCAGAGAGAAAGGAAGGTGCCCCAAGGCCTTGAGCCATCACACTGGACAGGCAGCTCTACCTGGTCTTGGGGAAGAAGGCAGGGCCCTTGCAAGAGCCCTTACACTGCGGCCCCCACCGCGGACTCACCTGCTGCGTAAACGCTCTTGCTCCCAAAGATGTAGCCCAGCTTCCGACACCAGGAAAATGCGTGTCTTTATTGTTCTTTAGGAAGAAAGGCCTCGTGTCCGTCAGAAGAGCTGTGTTTTCAACAACAGGCGCCCCCACTGCTGCCCTGAGCATTGTTCCCAAGTTGATCACGCTGCTTCTCGAATACCACACGGGTGGTTTTAAAAGCGTTTAAAACAAAGCAGTAAAGACTCCCTTTCCGTACTTTGGCTTTTGCTTCAATGTCTGATCAAACCTCCTAGAATTCCTACTCGCGGCCCCGATGAGTTCTAGGTCCTCTTCTGACATCCCGTCACATGTTCCCCCCAAGAGTGAAGGAGGCAGGACCGAAGGAAAGAGGAGGCTAGAGGGAAGGCCGAGGGAGGCAGGGAGGGAGAGAGGGGCAGAAGAGCAGGCGGGAGAAAGCTGGCTTCCTGCATGTCCTCAGCGCCCACGGGCACGCTCCCTGCAGCTCAGACCTGCCAAAGGCCACCGAGCCTGCTGCCGGGGTGCCCTGCTCAGCCCTCGCCCGCTGCGTCATGCACACCTGAGGGTCGGCGCTTTCCTTTAGCTGGACAGCTGGGCTGGTGCCTGTGGCCTGTCTCGCCAGCTGCCTCGTCCCGCAGTGACAGCTGTGTCACTCCCCTGATGGAAGTGGGTGCTGAGGACCGATGACACATGATCAGCTGCCTCTTCAAGCAACCTGACAGTTGTCCGGCAGCGGCTAGTCAACTCGAGCGCCAGCCGTCACGAGGCTTTGTGGGAAGCTCCTGAGGAAAAGCAGACGGGACAGACTCCAAATGAGCCCGTTTTCCCCCATCGCGACCTGGGAATGGAGGCACACGCTGAGAGCAACGGCTCCTGTGGGGCCGCGCACAGTGTGGCCCCCACTAGATGGGGGTCTAGTGCGCACGGCGGGGAAATGGAAGGCCTCTCGTAGCAGCGTGCAGTCTTGTCAGCTGTGCGCTGACAAGATGGGACAGCACCCACCTGTGTTCTCACACACCTTTCCATCGTGTGGTCATGCCCGGCAAAGCTCAGAACCTCGAAGCTGTGAGCAGAACTGTCTGTCCTTCCTGGTGACAGCCCAGGTCCTAATGGTCTTACGTGCTGTGACCCCCTACCACCTCCCCGGCCCAGCCTCTGAGAGCAGGGGCTCCTTCCCCTGCAGGAAGCACAACGCTGAGCTGGGATCCAGGAAACATGAGTTCCTTGTAAGGCTCTCACTGCTTGGAGATGAGACAAACCAGAGACGTCTCGCAGCGTTGAAGAAGCTGGCATCCAGGGGCTTCGTCCTTCCTTCCTGTGGGTTCGACGTTCCGGACACCATAGAGCAGAAGGTAGGGAGAGGAGCAAAGCCCGGTGTAAGACAAGGTGGCCCGGCCATCAGCCATCAGGGTTTCTCAGGGGTCAGAGCTATTTGGGCGGCAAGTGACAGAAATCCAACTCTCATGAGGGCAAGAAGCGAAGGGTGTTCTGTAGAAACATGGGGGGTCTCGATGAACCCCTTCACCGGAGCCCAGCTGAACTTCTGGACGATTCAGCACTAGAGTTTCGAACATCACCAGCGGCCTCTGCTCTCGCCTCTGCAGGCGCCCTGCCCAGCCCTCCCTCTGCTTTTGCCACTTAACTTTTCCTTGTGGTTAAAACAAAATAAACTGCCAGCACTTTCAAAACTTACAGCCCAGCAACTTAGAAAATTCTGTCCTCTTTTCTCAGTTTCTCCGGAAGCACATGACTGTCCCGGCTTGTCATGTGTCTGTCACAGAACCAACAAACCGTGGCCAGCATGTGTCACGTGGGTCTGACTGCAGCTTCCGCGGGCAGCATAGAGGTGCTGCAGGTCCAGGGACCCCAGAGGGGACGTCCTGAGGGGAGGGAGCTGACCACCAGTAAGTAGGTGGCGTCTGTGAGCGTCCACTGTGAAAGTTCCCTTACACGCCATGTAGGCTCTGAGCTGACGTTACCCTGAATTGCTCCAGGCTGAGGTTGCTTGTTGTTAGAATATGCCCACCTTGCGTAGCCTGGGAGAACTAAGTCAGAACTGCTGCTCTCCAAAGCAGCCCGTGGCATCGCTAACACTTCCGCTGGCACCCTGAAGAAGTAGCAGAAATGACAGGATCAGAACCAGCTGGGGCTAAACGAAGAGGCGAGAGGCGGAGCCCCCTCTGGCCTGGCCTGCCCTCTCCCTCCCTCCTTCTGTTCTCTGTGTGGACCAGCGAGGGCAGCCCATGGACCAGGCAGCAGCTCTGGGCCCTGCAAGACCCCAGAAAGGAATGGAGGACAGCCCTGTGGTCAGTGGCTGCTCCAAAGGGAGATCTGGGGACGTGGACAACAGGTGGAAGGACCGGCCCAGGTAGCGAGCATAACCCGAACAGGGCTGTCATGCAGGGTCTCTGGTCCCGCTCTCCGCACAAGAACGCAGGACATGGTGAGGCCAAAAAGGAACACCAACGGAGCCATAGATAGGGGAGTCACACCACTATGTTCTCCCTGGCAGCTGGGTTAGAGACACAGGAAGCAGGAGCCACACGATCCGCAACCTGCCGTCCACTTCTCTGCCAACCAACCAACCCCTTGCTAGCTGCAATCTGCTCTTGCTAGCTCAGACGTGGCAGTTATATCAGTGGCTAATGGCTAACCGGTAAGAGCTGACGGCCAACTAGCCACAGCTGACGACCATCTACTTCCCGAGCCAGCACCTTTCCACGTGAGGCCGAGAGCCTGGAAACTGCTCTCTGGGGCTCTGTCCCCACAAGGACCCTGCAAGTTGGGGCCTCATTCTGGCCGTCTGAGGACGGGCCCCCGGGAGCTGAGGGGGCTGACACGAGACTGCGGGTGAGCATGGGCAGTGTGCAAAGAGGGAAGCCCCCGGGCCTGTGCGGAGGGCGGGCTGCAGCCCCGCGCTGCGTGTGTCCTGGCTTTTCCCAGAGTCCCCGCGAGACCTGAGCACTCACGCCAGCACCACAGGCTTCCCACTGACGTCTGACGCGCAAGCGATCGGTTAGATGTGAATCAGAACACCCCTTCTGAATTAATTAATTGATCCGGAGGTGTTTTCTCCTTAAAAGCCAAGTTTTCGTCATGTCTATTTTCTACCTGGAAAAAAGCACCTTTTGATTGAAGTGGAAACTTCTCACAGTTGAGGTGACCCAGCGCCCAGGGCAACGAAGCTCTGCCCATGACACACGTGGGCCGGGTCCTTCCCTAACTACCTGGACGCAGGTCCCTGCATTTCCACCTGAGCCCAGGCAGAACAGGATTGTACATCACTGTGCAGGGTGCCCTGCGTTGCTGTGACGGGTGGCAGCTGCCTGAGGGCCTACATCGCCTCCGGGGTGCATGTGGGGGACTGTCTGGGGATCGGGCTGCTGGCTGTGCAGGAGACTGCTCTCGCAGTCACGTTTCTCTGCAGCCAGCCCCATTTCCTGTGGCAGCTCCCAGAGCTCCGTCCCCAGCTTGGTCCCCTGCTCTTCTCCCTGCAGCTCTCCCCGCCCCACCTCTCCGCCCGCCTGCCACCCCCACAGCCCCTGGGCGCCAGTCTGCAGCCTTGGCAGTGACTCCTGTCAGTCACCCTTCAAGACCCAGCCTCCCTTCACTTTCCTGACCCCAGACCCACAGACGTTTCTCGGTGACAGCTCTGTGATTCCTCAGCGCCTCCCTCTGCGACGTTCCGAGGACATGGTGCTCCAAAGGGACCCCAGGCGGATGGCGGGAACCAAGAAGCCAGCCCAGGCCACTTGTCATTCAGCTGACTCTGCCGCCTGCGGAAGCTCCTAGGTGCAAGTGGGGGTGCAGCTCCTGCGTCCTCCCCCACCCCACCCCCCGCACGTTCATCTCTCCATTCATCAGCCTGAGTTCAGATGGAGCGTGAGTCACGGCAATTCTGCACGATGACAACTTCCCTGAGATGGAGCCTGTTGTCCCCGTCGGCAACCCCCACCCACTAAAACAGCAGGTTGAGGCTCAGAGGAGACATTTGTTACGCTCTTGGTGCCTCATGAAGACGCAGGGGCCACTGCGGTCAAGAAGAGGGCGCCAGCCAGAGGCACAGCTGCAAACCCAGTAGTAAAACACAAAGGGCAGATAGGGTTTGCTCAACAAACAGAAGGGAGGAGAAAGGGGTAGAGGCTTGATGGTGGGAGGATGTGTTTGCTCTAAACAGTAAGGGAAGCAAAATGGAGTGACGTGGCCCGCAGACCTGGGGACAGTGTTGTCAGGTGGCTGAGAGCTGGGTGGACTCTTGCAGATCTCAGGCCCTACAGACTCCTGCAGCCGCTACATGTGACAAACATCCAACTGCTTTTATTTCTACTTAGCTTTTATTTCAAATGTCTCCACTGTTTCCAAGCAAATATTTACAGCATGGCACAGCGGCCACAGCTTCATTCCTCGCCGGGACTGTCACTCCCTCCTGCTCACGTTCACCAAGAGTCAGGGAATCCATGAGTCTTTTGCCCCCACAAGCTTCCAGCCTCAGTTCTGCTTCACTCTGGGGGCGGGCAGGGGTGTGGTATTCCAAATCCGTGGTGCCTTCGGCCTCCTGCTCCGTCATCAGAAGGATGTGGCCCTGGACCCCTTTGGCCCCCACACCCCCCCCAGTCCTGGGCAGGCTCAACCTCCTGCCCCAGCAGTCCCCACTCACTCACATCACCAAGGGGCTGTGGCAGCAGCGTGACCGACCTGATGGGCTCAGCTCACCCTGTCGGGACCTCAGGACACTCGTGGCAGCATGGAGTCTACACTGCACACAGTTCTGGTTCTGGGTCCCAGGCTTGGAAGGAGATCAAATGAGACCGTAAAGTGGGAGCTGGGGGAAAGCTAAGGTGGGGTTAGGTGCAAAGGACGCTCATGGAAGCACGTCGTCCCTTGGTGTGGCCACATGCTTCCAGGTGCCCTTAGCTGAGCCCTCGCTGCCACGAGGGTGGACAGCTGAAGTGTCATTCCTGCGCCCTGTAGGAGACTCCCTCCTGGTCACTTAGAAGCACCTGGGAAGTTCTGCCCGCCTTGGGGCGGGGTCTCCCTCCCATACCCCCGTGACCACCTGGCGGAGGCAGGAGAGCCGCATGGTGCCATGCAGCTCCCAGCGCTCCCTGTGGGACCTGGGGAGACCAGACGCCAGCTCCTGGTCTCCGCCCAGCTTCTTCCCAGCCGGCCTGCTTCCTGCACAGGCTCACACCCTGCCGAGAGCGCCTCCACCATAAATTACTTGCCCACGGATTCTAGACTCTGCTTCTAGGGACCCCAGCTAATACCACAACACTGTTGAGTCTTTTTACGGCACTTTGGATGCTCTTTGCCGTTGGTTGTCCTGCCTCAGTCCCCAGGGCGCTCCTGGTCCCCTCCTCAGAGCCTGCTGGGGACCCCACAGGAGCCTGAGGTCTGGGGCCTGACTCTCCTGGATGCTTTGTTCAGTCTCTTTTCAAAAAGAACATTTTCAATAGCTTTAATTTAATCAAAACGTTCTTGACTGAGATCATTAAAGCCTCTGAGAGAGGCATTTAATTCTAAATTCACCATATCCACGGCATAGCAGTCGAGTAACTGAAAAATCAACTTTATGTCATAATAGTTTGTTAGAATGTTTGTTTACTCTTCATCTGAGACATGCTAATTAGAACAAGAGGTCTTCACAAGCGATCCAGTTAGCGAATGGATTGGTTAAGAAACAGGATGGCGGGTAGTGATGGAACGCCCACACCTGCACCCATCGCTGAGTCCCCGGCGAGCGTGGGGCGCGGCTGTGCACTGGGGTCCTGCAGGGCGCACGCTCTGCTCATCTCCTCCCCGTCAGTGCGTCCCACGGACATCTCTGGGAAACATTTATCTTTGTTGGGTCTCATCTGTCACCAGATCTTCCCTAATTCATCTTGAAGGGACGTGATTAAGGACCCTTGTGAATTTGTTTCACTGGGGCTGAGCTATTTCCACTCCCAGACTTGGCTGCACGTTTGTGGGTGCCCCTCTGTGCGATGCTAGTTCCTCCTGTGGGGAAGCCGAGCCGTCCTGGAAGGTCCACCATCCGTCAGCTGGGGCGGGGGTGCAGCCAGCCCTCCTGCCTTCTCAGGGCCTCCTCGGGGGGTGGGGGGGCCTCTGCTGACAGACGGTTCAGGGGTCTGGGATGTTTCCTTGAAGTAAAAAATAAGAGACTCCCTCCCGCCAGTGACACCCCTCCTCGCCCCCATCTGGCGGCATCTGTCTTTACGCACAATTATACACACACACAGTCACACTTGATTTTCCCTGCACTTCCGTCCTCACATGTCCAAGGCCAATTACCCAGCATGCCCCGTTAGCCTGCTCCGCCCTCCCTACAGCACCTGGGGTCCCCGCCCCCAGCCGCTGGGCCTGCACACCCAGAATCCTGACTCCTGCACACGTCAGATGTTGGCGACCACATGGGCCATTTTAAAGGAAGGAAGCTGAGGCCGAGGGGTGCTGCCTGCAGCTCCACGTTGCTGGGTAGAGGGCACAGGCCACATGGCTGCTTTTCACGTGTAACCCACACTCGGAAGCTGGTTCTGACTGTGTCATCGTCTTTGCAGCCCCGGCTTTCTTAGCTCCAGAGCACAGTTTCGGTCTTCTAGTAGAAGCTAGGAGGCTGATTCAGGGAGAGGGCCTGAAACACACGACGGTCACAAATTTGAATTAGACAAATGTAAGTCCCTGGGCTTGTACTGTTAGCAAAGTTGTGCTGTGGGGACGGAGTCCCAGAGAGCAGTTTCCAGGCTCTTGGCTTCACGTGGAAAGGTGCTGGCTCGGGTAGTAGATGGCCATCAGCTGTGACTAGTTGACCACCAGCTGTTACTGGTCAGCCATTAGCCACCGATGTAACTGTCATAGCTGTGTTGGTTGGTTGGTTGGTTGCTTGGTTGGCAGAGAAGCAGATGGCAGATTGCGCATTGTGTGGAGCCTCCTTTGTGTGTCTCGCCCAGCCACCAGCGAGACTGGGCCCTGAAGGAAGACCCCTTGTCAGGGTACTGGCGGATGTTTGCTCTTGAATCTCCAACCCAGCCATCAACGAGAATATAGTGATATGACTCCCCTACCTATGGCTCCGTGGGTGTTCCTTTTTGGCCTCACCATGTCCTGTGTTCTGGTGCGGGGAGCGGGAGCTGAGACCCTGCCTGACACTCACCATGTGGAAATGTGGGCCTGGTGCTGCCAGATCCAACTTTTAAAAGGATGGGAGAGATCCAGATTTTATATGAATCATCCCACTTTCATGTCAATTAATTCCAATTTATAAAACACTGTGTATGCCAAGGAAAGCCTGTCTGGGCTGGATTTGGGTCACAACCAACCAGTTTTCAGCCTGGTTCAGAGAATGCGTGTGGTATGCAGCCTTTGGCCCAGTTTCTGAGTCTCAGTGGCCGTGGCTGAGCCCCCAGTTTTCTCCACGGAGACTTGATTTCCCTACAAGCACGCCCCTGCCTCCTTTCCAAGAATAGGGAGGTGTAACTGGTCACATTTTCCTCGATGTTCTGGTTTTAGGAGGCTCAGAGCCCAAATCGAGCTACGGTGCCAAGTGGGGACTAGACTTGTTGCTGGGGGATCACTTCGTAAGGTGTACGACTGTCTAACCACCATGCTGCACGCCAGAAACTGATATAATACTGCACGTCAACTGTGATTGAACAATTAAAAGAAAAATGAGCTAAATCACAGAAATCATTCTTTGTTCTTGTATTTTTGTTGTTTCCTTTCATTGTAAATGTTTCTGGGGCAAACCAGAAGCTTCCTGAAATTGGTAAGGAAGAGATAAATAACTAGATGAAGGAAGAGGCATTGGGTCAGATCATGGTAAGACTTCCACATGGTGGATTTATTTCTCAGGGTTCCTTGGCTGCGAGTGACAGACGGCAGCTGTGGCTGGCATCATGAAAGGGGGGTTTTCTGGAAGGAGGAGGAGGAGGTAGAAGATACAGCGTGGAACCCGTCTGGGGGAGGGTCTGAACCGAGCCACTGCTGGCTGAGTTGGAACCTGACTCTCTTGGGCTTGATGACGTCGAGCTCCCGGGGCCGCTGCCCAGGTCTCAAATGCAGACGCGCGGCTTGGCCCCTCATCTTCCGTCTCGCCAAGATCCTTACAAAAGGGAGATGTTTGCCCCGAGGAGAACACGGGTGAAGCTCAGGGAGAGGATGGAAGTGGTAAGTGGGTCCTGCCGAGGGCACTGAGCTGAGCCAGACCTGGAAAGCTGAAGGATCTGGCGCAGGACGGATATCCATCCATTGGTTTATTTTGTGGTTCCATGGGGCTCAGCATGGCTGGCGTGAACCGTGATCCTGGTGAGGGGCCCTCGCTTAGGAATTGGCACAGAGGAGGAAGCACAGGCCCAGGAGCTGACAGAGGGGGCCAGGCCGTGCTGCAGCGTACCTCAAAGTCTGCCCTTCCCCCAACCCCCTGCTCTGTTCCTCAGGCCCCTCCAGTGAACGGGATGCTGGCCCTCCCGCCCCTTGGCCGACCCTGAACCCCACCATGCTGTGCAGCTTCACCGCCATGTAATCTCCAGGCGGCGAGGCTCTGAGCCCCACTACAGGCCGTGAGGGTAAACACTCAGCCGCTGTGTGGCCCTGGGTCTGAGCTCTGGCTTCTCCAGTTGTCAGATTTTGAGCCGGCCAGACTGTCTCTCTAAACCTCCTCGTCCTCCTGGGTAAATGTGGGTAATAATGCTGACCTTTGAGGGCTGTAGAGGGGGCAAAGAGCATGTCCACTAAGCGTCCTCTTACTGCACGAGTGTTTAACGAGCAATGACTGTGCCGGCCTCTTCCAGCCTTGGGAGGAGCAAGATGGACAGCGCCCTGTCCTCCTGGAGAAAGACAGTCGTCACATGAACAGGGAAATACCCAGCATGTCTCAAGCAGCAGTAAGTGCAGTGAAGGAAACCAAGAAGGGTGTGGTGGAGCCGGAGTCCCCTTCAGGACGGTCGGGCTGGCCACCCAGCCCAGCGAGTGTGGTCAGCCCCGTCAGGGTCTGCTCCAGCTGCAGACACCCCACCCTTTCTGGGGCAGCCTCCACCTGGGAACTAAGCAAGCTGGACTGCAGGAGCCCTGGGGGACCCCAGGTGGCAACACAGGCTCCCGAGCTCCCCGCGGCAGCCCCACACCTTCCTCCGCCCAGTCCTGCTTCCGCCCTCTTTTCTGCACAAGTGTTGATCCTTCTTAAACATCTCCATCCTAAACTCCATCACTGTGTGTGTCCTTTCGGAGAACTCGATGTGACAGCAGGATAGGAGGAAATAGCGCACTTGTGATCTTAGGCGGGGGCCAGGGAAAGACTCTGAGCACGTGACATTTGCACAGAGCCCAGAATGGAGTAAGGGACAGAGCTAGGAGGCCATATGTGGGAGATTGGGCCACAGAGGCAACACTGGTGCAAAGGCCCTGGGGAAGCAGGGCCCTGAGAGAGGAGGGCAGTGTGGTGGGAGTAGAGTGGGTGAGAGCAGAGTAGTAGGAAACGAGGTCAGAAAGAGGACAGGGGCCCAATCACGGGGCTCTTGGGTCATAAAAATTACTGGCTCTTATTCTGAAATGGGAAGCCACTTGGTTTTGAGCTGGCAAGTCACGTGATCTGCCTTCTGTTGTCCATGGAGCCCCCTGGATGCTGTGCAGTACGGGCTGGGGGAGTCTGGGTGGTCTGGGGCAGGACTGCGTGCAGTTCCCTTCAGGAAGCCGCAGCAGTGGTCACTGCAAAGCACAGTAATACCGTAATGACAGTGGTAGTTGCGTCACAATGGATGGGAGGTGAAGCGTAGGCTCTGCAGTATTTACGTGCAGCTCATCTGCATGAGGCCACTCGCCAGACCAGACCTTCTGTGATCTCAGCCACACGCGTCCAGGTCCCATCAAGCTCCAGAGGACACGGGCACCGAAACGCTCCCGCCCCGAGGGACGCCGCTCTGCAGGAGCTGACTTCCTTCCCCAGGAGCTGTTCTTGTCCGTTTCAGGGCACTGCGCTCTTTCGTGGGGGGCTGGACATGGTACTCGTTTGGGGCCGCAGCGTCGTAGACGTCAGACCGGACGCGGATGCGGACAGACAGACGGTCCTGGCTTGGGGGGCGGGGCTTGCTGTCTCTGCTCCTCCCCTCAGGCTCTGCCCTTGGACACCGTCCTCTTTGGCCCCAGCAGCTCTTGGGCACCTGGCTCTGCGCACACAGGCCTCTCCGCTCAGAGAAGGACCTTGAGGCCCCAGCCTCAGAGCAAGTTCCATGATCAACGAGGCTGAGGGACACGTTCAGGAGGCCGTGCTGACGTGACTGTAGCTCCCATTCCCTGCTCTGTAACAAAGCCCGGATGGCACACAGCCCCCCAAGAGCTAACATACCTGTTTGGACCAGTCTTGTGCCCATGGAAACACGTCAGAAAAGAACAACATTTAGCCAACTGTCGAATGCAACTGCGTCCCTTTCGGCCAGATGAAGAAAACTCACCTGCACACGAGTGTGTCACACTCACTACGGAACAGCCGTGATGCACCGTCGCCAACCCAGAGTTAGGACTGGGGGCAGCTGAGCCCATCGCCATCACGTCGTGGACACCCCAGGATGTTTGGGGACCGGGTGCTAGGACAGAAACACGTCTAGCCCTTTCTGCATGGAGTTAAGAGACATGATTTTACAAGTGACCCTGTTTCATCAGAACTTCCATTGAAACACCATTTAGCACAAACACTATCAGCAAATTTCGAAATACGGATTCTGCTGACTGAACGGCCCCGTGCTGCTGTTTCGTACCCCAATTCGTGCTCAGCCCCCAAGACTCTTTGTACTGAGCCCCAGCTCCAGCATGCACAGCGGTTAATCGTATATTGTTCTCTGAGCACTAACCCTTTACAAATCATATGACATCAAAAGAAAAATAAGTAACATTGTAAAGACAGTAATGAGAACTGTTGAGCTAAAGTGCCTCTTAAAGAAATCCTAATAAATTCCAGAATTTCTAGTCTTCTGGCAAGCTTTCTATTTAGGGGAAAATCAATGATCAATGGCTGCAACGAGCCTGCATTAGCTTTGCATGCCTCCGGAGCAGGGAAAACTCATAGACGAAAGATGACATTTCAGGAAAAAAAGCTGACATTGAGTCCATCACTGTCATCGCGTCTGCCATAAAGCAGCTTCAAATATTAAAACATTCTTCATCTGCGCTCCATTATTGGCACGAGAAATTGTTTTCTCTCTGTCTGGTGCGCACTTGAGCTGCCGCGGCGCTCCCCTGGGACTCGGGATTGCTACCAAGGCCTCATAACATATTGGCAGTTGACGTGGCGGTGTTCATGTACACTTGCCACTCACAGGGCCGCCCCTCCCCCGGCCGCTCGCACACACTGCGGCTGCCACCGCCCACCAGGCCCGCACCGCACACACACATGGCTCACGCCGCCAGGCCCTGCCCTGGCCCCTGGCGGGTGCCCAGCAGGCCCTCAGCTGCCCCACCGCAGACCTGGCCTCCCCCAGCCAGCCCCAGTCCTGGGCTGTCCCAGCCCTCTGAGCGGTGAGGCTTTGGCGGCAGAGGAAAGCCTGTAACACGGGCAGGCGTAAGCTGTCTTTCCTTTCATTCTCGAGGTTCTGTGTCGAGAGTCAGGGAAATAAGTATGATGGCTTCACGCCTATCCTCACAGCCCTCACGTTCAGACAGTGACAGATACGCCACCCCGGACGGACGCACACGGCCTGTCACAGGAGCCGTGCTTGGAAGGGACCATCAGGAGTGTGTGCGCTGGGTCAGGGGGGCACATGGCGCCAGGAGGGTCCCCTTGACTATAAAGGAGCTCCTTGAGGACCCTGCCAGCTCTCCTGCATGGAAGCCCGGGGGTGGCAGTGAGCCCCGCGGTCAAAGGAAGACATTAGGGTGGACAGGTCAGGGGAGGCGCCACGGCCCATTGGGGTTCTCAGCGTCATGTCACTCTCTGAGACAACTGGGACCCAGGACCCGGCAGTATTCCTGCTGCCAGCTCTTACCCTTTGTCACATGGCCTTTTCCTCTCAGCCCCAGGGAAAGCCTCCCTCAGGGGTCTGGTCTGGCCCAGCTGATTTCTCTACGTCCGGGGCGTGGGGTTGGCGTGATGGGCGGCCTGTGGCTGGCAGGTCTCCTGGGGGTCCCACCAGGGCCACATTCTTATGGCCTTTGGGCTGCAGGACTTGGCTGGGGAGGGGGCACCCTGCCTGGACAGTCAGGGGCACAGTGAGGGGGGCAGTGCCTACTCAGAGGAGCTCGTGGACCCACAGGGCTCTGAGAGCATCCAACACAAAACATTTTAATTCCAATTAAAACCAGAAGAAAAACATGAGTTTCTAGGGTCCAAGATTCTACTCGTCATCACATCAACGCACTTGTGAAGTAGATTTGACTATTTTTTATGGATCAGGAGGCCCACAAAGACCAAAGAGCCTAGGCTGTGGGGGCGGGGGGGCGGTGCACAGCTCGCTGGGTGAGGGGACCCAGAGCCAGGAGGTGGCCGTGGAGGTGCTGGGCAGGTCCAGCCCCCGTAGTCCAGGCCACTGTGGCTCCTGAACTGGGCCCTCGGGGCCAGAGGAGGGTGGGGGGCGGTGGGAGGGGGGCCTGTGGTCTGGCCCCTCCCTCATTTGGCTCACCTGGAGACTGGAAGGCCAGGGGGCAGGAGGCCACTCTATTCCGCAGACCCCGTACTGTTGTGTCCACACCTCCCAGACGCGGGCCCCCCTGGCCAGCCTGCTCGGAGCTGCCGCCTAGTGAGGAGACATAAGGACTGCGGTTAGGGGCCTGCAGGGGGCGCAGCGGCCGGCCTCCAGTGGGGTGGGAGGGGCCTGGGAGGGGCCATCGGACCACTGCCCAAGGGGCGAGGCCAGAGCAGCTTGGACACCCTGGTGTCCTGACCCCCAACCCCCTTGTCCCCGCAGACGTGACCTGTGCCTCCCCTGCTCGTGTCTTTGCTGTGGCCACTCCCCCTCGTCAGATGACAGAGACCCAGCGTCCCAGGCAGGATCAGTCCCGTTGGTTGTGCCATCAGCATTCTGGGCGACTCCGAACACTGATTAACCTACTGAGGCCATTTTCTCATCGGTCCTGGGGACCTGGTATACAGCAGGTGCTTAATACTCAGTCGTAGCTGTGAGGAAGCCCTTCCCCTGGCCTACCTCCCAGCTCTCTTTGCAGGCGCCTTCATGCCCCTCCTGCTCTTTGGAGCGTGTACAGGGGCCTCCCCGCCTGGCCCCGGGGCCACCGGAAGCTTCACAGCTCGCAGGACGCTTCTCAGTAAGCAGACCTTCACCCCTGAACTCCAAGTCTCCCGGAAGCACCATCAGTTAACGGTGGGGCCACCCAGGTGCTCATCCCAGGAAGGCCGGTGGGGCCGAGCCCTCCCCTAGGGCCAGTCTGCAGGGCCCAGGCGCAGAGCAGAGCCCTGGCAGGGGCTGGCAGGGGGTGGGGACGCATCACACAGGATGAGATGGTCTAGCCCAGCACACAGGGTTTGGCCCGGCCTGAGAGCGGGATGGGCAGAACCCCAGACAGCCAGGCCAGCCTGGCTGGGGGACCGGAGGGCACAGCCAGGTGTGAGGGAGGCTGGCATCTGTCTCCCACCACCGCCGAAGCACGTCCTGTCTTCCTGGCCTGTAGGAGCCCTCCCGCAGCAGAGGAGCAGCAGACAAAACCCTGCCGGCGTGGGTGAGCGGAGGGTGGACTACCAGGGCAGTTAGGGGAAGGAGAGGGAAGGGAAGCAAAAGAGCGTGTGAGACGGCAGGCCACACAGGGAGACAGAGAGCAGAGCTGCACAGCCATCTGGCACGACTGCACGTGCCGCGCTGGAGACTGACAGACCGTCCTTTCTTGAGGCCCAGGCCCGTCAGATGAGTCAATCAATCAAAAACATTCTTATGAAACTCAATCATAGAGGGTCGTGTTAGGGAGTGGGGAACAGATTAAATTACCACGGTATTAGATACGGGAAATGATTTCTGTCAAAACCATCTTTACTGCAATTATAATATGTTAATTATGTATTTCATTAAGTAAGTGGATTAGAGTCTGCACAGATGAAATCACGTGCAGGCTGAATCGTGTGTGAGCGGAGGGAGGACTCCTGTGAATGGAGCCGGTAATTTGGAAAACTTTGCTGAAGGTGATGGCTGTCCCTTGTGTGTGACCCAGGCCCCGCCCGGGTGGAGGAAATCCACGGCCTCAGGTCCTGGAGGTTTGTCCAGTGGCTGCTCCACGGCCTCGGGGGCCACCGACGAGGCCCGGGTGTCGGGACCCGTCAGGGAGGCTGTCTGCCTTACCTCCCTGCGGGTCCAGTGGGCAAAGCAAGGCTGAGGGCCTCTGGGGCACGGACACCTCTGTGCCCACCGTCTGCTAACGAGTCTGGCAAAGGCTTCACAAGCTTCACACCAAAATGCCATGGGCGCAGAGGACAATCATGGCGAAGCCAGCACGTGGCATCCGTGTGCATCTATCCTGCTCCCCTGAGGCGGTGTGTGCCTTTTCCTCTGACCTTGGGGAGACCGCGTCGCCTGGGGAGGGCGGGCTGTTAGGAGCTGAACTGGAATCCTGTCGCCAGGAGACGATGACCAGCGGCGGCAAGGTGACACCACCGAGGCGTCACAGCACGTGTTCCCAGCCAGCTGGCTCGGTCCTGTCTCCCTTCGGGCCCTGCTGCTCTGCTGTGACACAGCAGAAGGCGGCTGTTTGGCCCAAACGCCTTCTTTCCAGGCACCATGGTCTGTGGGGCTGAAGCAAGGAAAGGGCCGAGAGCAAACCGCTAGCCCCGAAGTCCTCTTGGCCCGTCATGGTGTGGCCCGTCCCTCCACAGGGCGGCCTCTCGATCCCACCAAGCCTGGATTCTGGTGGGACTGCCCATCTCAGCTCCAGGTCAAGGACAAGCAGGCCACCAAGGAGCGAGCCCTCCGTCTCTCTTCAGCCCCCAGTTCTTCTCTGGCTCTGACGCCCCCCAGCATTTGAGGGGCAGTTGAGCCATAAAGTAAAGACAAGAAGAATTAATGATTATTCTTCCAAAAAAGGCAGCACCCTTGCCCGCAGATGCCCGGGTCCCTGAGAATTTGGTTGCCAGCCGTAACCACGGGAGGTTCAACGAAGGGGAGGTCGGAGGGCAGGCCGGCGGGGGGCTGCTGGAGTGCACGGCGGCACAAGTGACGGGAAAGGCTGGCTGATTTGATGAAAACCCCATCCGCCTCTCTGGGGAGATATTACTTTCCTCATTATTCCACTGATTGGCCTTATTTCATCTGAAGAATGCCACACATTCCTTCCAGGCCTGGCAAGCCTCTTTACCAATATCCAGGAAAAACCTCTCACCTCCCTAATCCATACAACAAGGAAGCAAAAAGGACACGTCTTCTTCCTTAGGGATCAGGTGAGACAGCCACCCCGACCTCCTCCTGTCTGACCCGGCCACCCCCAAATTGCCACATCAATTGCTTAGATGCTGCAAACATAGGACAGCTGGGAGGGGTTTGGCCTCTGGCTGAGGGCGTGTTGTGAATCCCACAAGGAAAACAAAGACGCAGCTGGGACCAGCGCCCCCTTTGCACAGAAGCAAAGTCTGGTGTGACTGGATGGCTGAGGGAGCATCTGTCCTGATGCAGGGACTCGGTTTCACCCCTGATGCCACCAGGGCTCTGTGTGCAGCGTAGCGGGGGAGGGGGGCAGCAGAAAACACACTCGGGAGATTCAGACAGACCGAGCGCGTGATCGGTGGCCGAGAGCTCGCAATAACTGTTAATTAACTGTAGTTTTTCATTATTCGTCAGCAAAGAGGTAAGATTTAATGATGCAACTTAACAATGGATGATAATTTAAAGTGGTGACAATAGTTTAATTATTCACACACATACAAAAGTTAACTTCATAACTTATTTCTTTGTAAGAACAAGTTCATTTAAAATATTTTGAACTGTGCATACAATTATCACTTAGACTCTTTCCTCCATGCCTTGGTAGAGACAAAGAGTCAATTCTGCCTGTAAATTTCTCACTAGACAGTTCTACAGATTGAGAATTCTGTCTCACCAAAACAAAAAGAAAGAAAATGAAGTCCCACCATTGGGTTTTGCCTAGAATTCCCTGAGGACTCAGGAGTGGGATGGGTGGCTCCAGAGCCCCCGTCTGCGTTCGCATAGGAACCAGACAAAAAGTGTGCGTGTGTGTGGTGAGTGTGCCTGTCCTTTCTTAGTCCATCCCAGGGACGTGAGTGCTGTCCTTCCACGTGGCAGTACACAGATGGACACGCTGTGTGGGGGCCAGAGGAGGTTATAAGCAGAGGAAGGGCTGGAAGCCCATTCGTTCCAGCTGAGAACAAAATGCCGCAGGGGTGTCAGGCGAACATCAGAGGCTGAGACCCTCAGGCCAGTGACGTCTTGTCGGTGCTCAGTACGTGCTCTTCTGGCCAGTTGACCAGGGCCCCATTCAGCCTTTAAAGCTGCTACACACTTTCTGCTCTGTCACTTGGCACGCTTTCTTTGGATTTTGTATTACACTTCTGCCTCTTGCCTTCAGTTTCACTTCCCATGGTTTCAGTTACCGGCAGTCTGAAAATGTTCAATGGAACATTCCAGAAACAATTCATGAGGTTTAAACTGTCCGCCACTCTGAATAATGCGATGAACCCCCATGGCGTCCTGCCTGGGCCATGTGTCCTTTCTTGGTCCAGCGTCTCCACACTGAGCAGGGACAGTGAGCTACTTTGGCAGAGAGGCTACATCCACATAACTGACTGCAGCATATTCCATCAGTACTGTGTTATTAGTTGTTAGGCTCTCACTGGGCCTACGCTATAAACAAAGCTTGATCACAGCGTGAACATACAGGAAAGAACGTAGTATCTACAGTTCAGTGCTGAACAGAAATCTGCGGTTTCAGGCATCCTCTGAGATCTCGGAACAGACTCCTGCAGGTAACGGGCGACGACTGTGTCACCAACTAACTTTTTGTTGTTGAAGCTTGACTCGCTCATTGTCTCTCTTCCCTTCTAGAATGTGAGCTCTGTGAGAGTCAAGGATTTGTGCACCTTGTTTGTCGGGGAGGCAAGTGCCTCAAGCAGCACCTGGAGTGTAGTGGGTCTCCAAGAAATACTTGTTGAACACACGGATAAGCGCGTGTCCATTCAGTCTGTTCATTATTCCATCAGCTTCTCATCCATTTCCTAGGAGGTGTGTCGACACTGAACTGAAGGTTGCAGCAGCATAACCCAAGGCCGGCAGCACCCACTGCCTGAGTTCTGTACTTACACCACCCGCTGCCTGAGTTCTGTGCCCCCCACCGCCTGCAGCCTGAGTTCTGTACTTACCACCGCCCGCTGCCTGAGTTCTGTACCCCCTACCACCCGCGGCCTGAGTTCTGTGCCCCCCACCGCCCATGGCCTGAGTTCTGTGCCCCTGCCCTCAACATTTTGCTGAGTTGGCCATTCCTCCTGCTGAAGGGCGGACCGCCCTCCCCACCTACTGACTTTGTTTGTCCAGCAGTGCTTCAGCCAATAGAAAGAGGCAGAGGTGACCTGCCAGTTCTGAGCCTCAGCCTGGGAACCCTTCCCCGTTCCTGCTCACCCCTGCACCTCTGTCAGCACCCTGAGGACACGCTCAGGACAGACTGGTGCTCCCAGGAGGACGACGCAGGACATTTGGAGCCCAGGGGTCCCACTGGGTGCAGCCGCGATGGGCCAGACCACGGCCAGCCGCCAGCCAGCTGAGCTGCACACAAGCTGCTGCTGTTCCCCACAGACAGTGCTCTCGCTGGTTGTCCAACAACGCAGGTCAGTCCCTGGCCTTCCTCCGTCTCAGCCGTGTGGCAGCCTGGCCCCGGGTGGATGACCCTGCACCTGAGACGCTGCGTTGGCCAAAAGGACCAAGGTACATATAGCCCTGTCCAAGCCGGACATGGGCCTCAGTGCCCCCTGGCCCTCAGTGCTCAGCAGGGGGACAGAATCACCCCCAGAGTGAGCCCACTGAGTGGCCGGCACTGTCGTGGCCACTGCCACATCGTATCTTATTCAGTCCTCACAGCCACGGTGTCCTCATGTCACAGGTGAAGACACTGTCCTTGCTGAGGGGCACCCACATGCCCCTGGCCCCATGCCTAGGATGAGACGTCCTGGGACAATCTGTCAACTGTGGTCCCCGGACAGCACCCCAAAGGCGAGGCTCCAGTCTGTCTGGAGGACAGCAGAGGACTTGGGTAGGAAAGCAGAGCTGCCCACCAGTGGGCCCACCGCCCCACTCTGTACATCTGTCCCGTCCCTGGAGTGGCCTGCAGTCACAGCGGCTTTGTGGCCTCCCAGGAACTACACCACTTGGAGGAAGAATGTTTGTCCTGGAGCCTTTGGCATTTCTGCTCCCTATACACCTTAGCTCGCCCCCCAACCTTGAGCAGCACACATAGAAGGGGGTCTGGAATCCTGTCTAAGACGGCAACATGGCTTAGAACAAAGTCCGTTTTGTTTCTTTGCCAGGCCCTCCAAACAGTTCTGTGGTATGAAAGCCATCATCCCATTGGGAAACGAAATAATTGTGACTTGTGTCTGACGGATTTTTCTGTATCCTGGGTCCTCATTCACTCCTCGTTTGATTTACTCCTTGTTTGACACCCAATACAAATTGGGTGTCCACTGGGGCCCAGACAGCCAGCTCTGGCCTTGGGTCCAGAATAACCCTCTTAAATGAGGACCCTTTAGTTCAGAAGCGTTTTGGAACAGACGTCACTGCTGTAGACGATTTCAGACTCGAGCCTCACTCTTCAGCGTCTTCTGACCCTCGTGACTTGACATGTCCTGCTGTCCAAACTCCCTCCTACTGCCATGGGTGCCCCCCCGCCCCCGCCCTGGACAGCCTCCTCCATTCCCCTCAACTTGGAAGGACCCTTCCTCTTTGTCTCCTGTGATGCCAGTCTGAAGGCCTTGGTGACGATGAACTGCGTGGGTCAGCCTGACTGGGACAGCGGCCGGCCACGTCGCTGGTGGGATATTCCTTCTGGGTGTCTCTGGAAGAGATCAGCATTTGAACCAGTGGACTGAGTGAAGGGCGCCCTCACGGTGCAGGTGGGCACCGTCCAATCCACTGAGGCTCGGATAGAACAGAAAGAGGGAGGAGGGCGGATTCGCTCTGTCTGCTGGAGCCGGGTCGCCCATCTCCGCCTGCCGACATCCACGCTCCTCTCTCAGGCTCTAGGGCTCAGACCACGACTTACCCCATCGGTCCCCCAATTCTCAGGCTTTCAGGCTTGGACTGCATTACACCACCAGCTTCCTGCATCTCCAGCGGGCGGACGGCAGACCGCGGGCCTGCTCAGCCTCCACAACCACGTGAGTCAGTTCCTGTAATGAACCTCCTGTACTATTATATACAATGTGTATTATATTATATCTTCTAGGGGTTCTTTGTCTCGGGGCAGCCCTGATGAATCTAGCCTTACAGCCCAAGGGCCCCCCTCACCAACAGACAGAGCGAATCCGCCCTCCTGCCATCTTCCTGTTCTAGTCGGCCCTCAGTGGATTGGATGGTGCCCACCTGCACCGGTGAGGGTGCCTGACTTTCTGTAGCAGAAGCCCCCCGCTGCAGGTATGCCCCGGGAATGATGTGCATCCTACTGCATTTGATGCACCTGCAGATTGCATTCTGAGGAGTGCCTGATGACCACGGCGCATTGCGTCCTCTGGCCCGTCGGCTCACCCGCTGAAGTGTGTGCCTCCTGAGGTTGGGGACCCGTGCAGAAACCTCAGCTCCTGGCATGTGGCAGAGTCACACTAAAGCAAACAGGCAGGTGTCACACACACACCCATCCTGCTGGTCGCTCGCTGTCCGTCCACCGCCCACTGGGTTGTAGGCTCCAGGGAGACAGGACGCTGTCTCAGTTGCCATCGGCGATGTGCTAGGAGTCCCTGGAACCGTGTGTGACACATGATAGGTGTTCAATCAACACTGTTAGCTGAATGAATGGCTAGGAGCAGAGAGAGATTTTTCAAAACTTAAGTAGCAATAGCCCCAGTCTCCAAACGTTGCATTTTCCGGAGGAAGTCGAACCCATCCTAACGACCACTGTTCTCTGTGTAGCAAAACAGGATATTCCTGGTGGCAGGACCTCCCACCTGCTATAGTCCTGGTTGGCCGGGAGCATGAGCAGATGTCACCTAACCACCCCGGTATCTATTCCAAGTGAAGAGCCTTTCACTCCTGGGTCATCACCCACCTGCACAGGACAGAGGTCTTGGTGGAAGCCCCATCTCTTCTGCAGATCACAGCTCTGGAAACGATGTCATAGGCCAGGAAATTGATTTCTGCAGAATCAGTTCTGCGGTCGTCAGTGTCAGAGCCAGCTGGTTCATGGATTGCTTTTTTTTCCAATAAGATAAAGTGCAATATTTTTGGTGAGTTGAGCCTAACGAGACGAGATGAAATGAAAGTTCATCCATGGAAAGTGCGGTGACTTCCAATGAGCCGCGAACCCTAACCCATCCTTAGTCACGACCCGGAGAATCGACCTGCCCCGTGACCGCGAGGCAGCCGGTGGCTGGGCCCGTGGGGCCTGGGCTGTCAGAAGTGTGTGGGTGGGGCGCAGAGCCCTGGGAGAACGACGGCCTGCTCTGTAGTTCTCCTTGCTGGTGGGAGGACACTTGGAGACTTGGCGTAGAGGCGACACAGTCCTGCTCTGTAGGGGCGGGGACAGGCCCCAGGGCCCCGGTTCTGATGAGCGCGCGCGGCACAGGCTAATTCTGAGCCCCCGACCCCATCATGTAACTAAATGTCTCCATGTGTACTTACAATACTTCATATGTTCAAAAGCAGACATAGGCTTCACATGACTTTTTATACACACTGACGTGTATGGGAGTGAATTCTTTGTATGAGCTCTGACAATTAAGTTTGCGAACTTGTTGCAACAATGTTGCTAAACTTTTTTGAAATCAGAGGGATTATTCATTATGAATTTGTACCAACTGGACAAATATTAACCAAGTTTACTATTTGGAAGTGCTGAAAAGGCTGCGTGAAAAAGTTAGATGACCTGAACTTTCACCAACAATTCATGGCTCTTGCATCACGACAATGCACCAGCTCACACGGCACTGTCTGTGAGGGAGTTTTTAGCCAGTAAACAAATCGCTGTCTTGGAACACCCTCCTTACTCACCTGATCTGGCCCCCAATGACTTCTTTCTTTACCCGAAGATAAAGGACATATTGAAAGGAAGACATTTTGATGACATTCAGGACACCGAGAGTACCGTGTTTCCCCGAAAATAAGACCTAGCCAGACAATATGCAATAATGCGTCTTTTGGAGCAAAAATTAATATAAGACCTGGTTTTATTTTACTATAATATAAGACCGGGTCTTATATAATTTAATATAATAATATAATGTAATATAATATAATATATAAATATAATACCGAGTCTTATATTAATAAGCTGATGGTCTAGCTAGGTCTTATTTTCGGGGAAACAGTAATACGGTGACAGCTCTGATGGCCATTCCAGAAAAAGGTCCAACATTGCTTTCAAAGGTGGACTAGGCGCTGGCGTCGGTGCATAGCTTCCTGAGGGGAGGACTTCGAAGGTGACCGTGGTGACATTCAGCAATGAGGCATGTAGCACTTTTTCTAGGATGAGTTCGCGACCTTAATTGTCTGACCTCGTACACCCCCTGTCTTTCTCGGCTGTTCCATGCGGCTCCTTCACTCTCTGAAATGATGTGTGTGGTTCCAGTTTCTTTACATCCGCCCCAGATGAGTGGGACTTCATGTAACATCTAT
Source organism: Rhinolophus ferrumequinum (assembly GCF_004115265.2). NCBI lineage: Eukaryota > Metazoa > Chordata > Mammalia > Chiroptera > Rhinolophidae > Rhinolophus > Rhinolophus ferrumequinum. The sequence continues at coordinate 1,058,105 of NC_046298.1, read as the reverse complement.
TCATGTTCCTAGTATTCACACACACACACACTCACTGCACTGGAATAGCCCTTGATCACCACACGTGTGTGAATGTTCATGTCTTTGCGCATGTGCATAATACCAGTGCATGCAAACCAGCAAAAGGGAACATTTGACAAACTCCGTTGGTGTCCCAGGTCTGGGCCATGGCCTTCCACGTGACGGTCTGTAGTATATTCAGCCCAAGCCCTGTGCATATTTAGAAGTGTGCGTACCTGGCGTGATACGCCACTTATCTACTGCCTCCCTGACCTACCGCCACGTTTGCACCAGAAGAGAAGTTTCTGTAGCCTTGTCTGCAGCTGCAGCGCTGGGTGTCCCCTGGCCACCATCTCAGCACTAATGTGTCCAATCAGGCAGGTCTGCAGCTGCATTTTTGGAATCGTACTACCTTGTTCTTTAGCCAGAGTTTGGCAGACACTTTCTGTAAAGGGCCAGATAGTAAATATTTTAGGCTTTGCAGGGCACACAGTCTCTGTCTCAACACAATTGTGCCATGTAGGGCACACACCAGAGACCATGTGAAAATAAAGGGACAGCCTGTGTGTCAGCAAACCTTTCAGACATGGGCCGCGGGTCTGGGTTTGGCCCCCTGGCCACACTTGGCCGAGTCCTGCCATACACCAACGTGGGTCTTTACTTATGGATATCTGCAGCTCATTTTCACATGTGTCAAGTCAGGGGGTTCAGTATTTTACAGCCCAAATGAAAGGGCCACATCAGTGCTTCTGCTCAGACATAGTTAGTGGTGAAACCAGTGACAAGACTTGTAGCACCGGGCACTGACCTGAGTCCATTCCCAGGGGCCAGTGAGCGCCCCCCACCCCTCCGTGGAGACAGCCTGGCCCATGTCCATTCACCCACAGCTCCCAGCCCCGGGCGCAGTGCCTGGCGCACAGTAGGTGCTCAGTAACGACCGTGGAGACTAAGCAACACTGTGAGCTGTGTAATTATAATCAGGGAGGATTTTAGAACCTCAAGTATATAATATTCGTTCAAGACTTTCTTCAGAAAATGATGATGACATTCTCAAATGAACAATTTAAATGCAACTATTATCTGACTCTCAGATGAAATGATAATTTATGTTAGTGTCTTGCAAATGGAGGGGAAAACGTTATCTCCCCGCCCACGGGAATTGTTTCCCCAAACTTGAACGGATTAATGGATACGTGGTGATGGCTTTTCTCTAACTTCCTGTACTTTCCTGGGTCTTGCCACTCGTCCCTCTCCCACCCTTTCTGATCATGGAATGTCCTGAGCATTGAGCTAGAGAAAGCCTGGCACCCCCGTCAGTCCCTCTCACAGCTGGCGAGTGTTAACCGGTGCTGGGAAACCTCTCTGTAATCCCTGAACTAGATGTTTGCTGAGCACTTCCTGTGTGCTCTGCATATGTTAGTTTAGGTGAGATTCACCCAAAGGAAGGTGGCGCAGCCAGGAATGTCACAGTGGGTCGGTACCACTGGCACTCAGGGAGCCTGAGACCTGGGATTCTTGGAAGTCAAGTAATAATTCCTGTCCTCTGAGTCCCTGCTGTGCACCAGGCCCCACTGAGGCCGACAGCAGCAGTGAGGTCAGCCTCTTCCATCACCAGAAGAGAAAGCTGTGGTTCCCAGCTGCCTGCCCAGGAGGACATGGATCCAGGAGCTTGGGGACATGACTCAAAGGGGTCCTGAGGATGCAGAAGGGAGACGCGTTGGCTCATTTTGTGTCAGCTGGACTGGCCGCAGGGTGCCCAGATGGGACATGATTTCTGAGTGGGTCTGTGACGGTGTTTCTGGATGAGATTAGCACTTGAATTGGTGGAGAGCAAAGCAGGTGGCCCTCCCCAGCGTGGGGGCATCATCCAACGCTGAGGGCCTGAGTGAACGAAAAGGCAGAGGAAGAAGGAATGTGCCCCTTTCTGGCCTCTTGCTGGAACTGGGACACCTTATGATGGATGGACACCTTATGTCCTCTCCTCCTGCCCATGCTCTGGGTTTGTGCGTCAGCTTCCAGTTCTCAGGTCGTCGTACCCACACTGCTCTCCTGGGACTTCCTGTAATCACATGAGCCAGTCCCCAAATCAGTCACTCACCCTCTCTCTTTGTCTAATAGATGATATAGATAGACACAGATTAGATATAGATACAGATATATAGATAGATTCTCTTTCTCTGGAGAGCTCTAAGACAGGAGGCAAGCCAGTGGGGCCTTCTGTGTAGGCAAATGCGTTCTTAGGCCTGTTTGGGGACCAATCTGAAAATATATGAGTGTGAATATTTACATTGATGGGCATGGATGGATGGGTGGATGGATGGATGGATGATGGATGGGTGGATGATGGGTGGATGGATGATGGGTGGATGGATGGATGGATGGATGGATGATGGGTGGATGGATGATGGGTGGATGGATGGATGGATGGATGGATGATGGGTGGATGGATGGATGGATGGATGGATGATGGATGGATGATGGGTGGATGGATGATGGATGGATGGATGATGGGTGGATGGATGGATGGATGGATGAATGATGGGTGGATGGATGGATGGATGATGGATCATGGGTGGATGGATGGATGATGGATGGATGGATGGATGATGGATGGGTGGATGATGGATGGATGATGGATGTGTGGGTGTGTGGATTGGACTAGATCAGCTAAAGCATAGAGTTAGAGTCAGGGTTACTAGCATTAAGGTGGAAAACGTAAGATGAAGCCAATTATGAAAGACCTTGAATGCCAGTGGCGGAGTCTGGATTTATCTATCCTGCAGTGGAGTAGGAAAGCTGACAGGTGCGGCAGGGAGTGAAATTACTGGCATGATGCTTTAAAAGGTGAGTGTGGCCTCAGGGACAGGGACGAAAAGGACACAGCCCAGAGGGATTGCTGAGCACCACTAATCGTGTGCCAGGATGGCCATGACAGGCACTGTCCTCAGTGCTTCGTGATCATGCACTCACCACCAGTCCACACAGGGGCCGAGGTGCGTGTTTTCACCCTGCCCGTGTGCACGGAGGAGGCTGGGGCCCACAGAGGGCGGGGGCCTGCCGGGGCTGCCCACACAGACAGCAGGGGGCAGAGCTGGGGTTATGTGGGTGGTCTGGCTCCAGAGTCCAGCCCTGCAGCCCTGACAGTCCCCTGTTGGTCAGCTAGCGGCCCAGAGGACAGTAAAGGGGACAGGTGTGGGGCGGGAAGGGAGGGTGCAGGCAGCCAGGTACCGCTCCGTAGCTATGACGACTCAGCAACCACAGTCTTTGCCCACGGAAGCCTGACTCCACCTGCATCCCTCTGACTGCTGGGGACACTGTGGTCCCCAGAGCGCCTCACTGCTGTCTGGGGATGAGCACTGTCCTTCAGCCTGGGGCTCCTTCTAGGACAGTCATGGAGCCCTCTGCTCCAACTAGACGGGAAAACCAGGGACGCTGCTGGGGCCATCTGTTCCTCATGGCCCTGGTGATGCCTGCCATTCTCCCACTGTCAGACTGTGCGTCTGTCACGCGCCCCAGTTGGGCTGGAGTGGACGAGGTATGCATCCTGGCCCAGGAGGTCCCAGGAGGCGAGAGGCACACACGCAGCCGCTCCAGGCTTGGTGGGGCCGAAGGGTTGGGGACGGGGGCTCAGAGGGCTGGAAATGTCCCCCAGTGGAGACAAAGCCTTTACCCAAAGTCACTTGCAAAGACCACAGGTCGCTGGGACGTCTCAGCAGTCAGTGAGAACCCTAAAGAGCTGCCGTGGCCACTTCTGTGTCTCTTGATGTGGACTGTGGTTTCTGAGGCCTTGGCAATGACAGCAGGTCAAAGCCCCCAGTCCTGCACGTGCTGCGGGCCAGCCCGTGCCACAGACCACCATTGCCACTGCTCCTGAGAGCTGCCCAGGACCCACTGGGATGCAGGACCCAGCTCAGCCCTCGCAGGAGGGTATTATCTGTCCACTCAGAGCGTTGTCTCCCTGAGGGACCCACTGCCCAGCCGGGCTTCCAGGAGGTGCCTGACAAAAGCCATCAAAGGATAAAAACCTCAGCCAGGCGGGATTGAACAGAGAACCATTAATTAACAACCAAGTGAACAAACATTAACATTTCATTATAAAAGTGAGGAGCCGACACTTGCCTCAATATTTCTTAGCTTACTAGCTCTCCACATAGCGTTTGACACACAGTGGGCACTGTGGGGACATCTGACACACAGTGGGCACTGCGGGGACAGGTGACACACAGTGGGCACTGCGGGGACATCTGACACACAGTGGGCACTGCGGGGACATCTGACACACAGTGGGCACTGTGGGGACATCTGACACACAGTGGGCACTGTGGGGACATCTGACACACAGTGGGCACTGTGGGGACATCTGACACACAGTGGGCACTGCGGGGACAGGTGACACACAGTGGGCACTGCGGGGACATGTGACACACAGTGGGCACTGTGGGGACATCTGACACACAGTGGGCACTGCGGGGACAGGTGACACACAGTGGGCACTGTGGGGACATGTGACACACAGTGGGCACTGTGGGGACATCTGACACACAGTGGGCACTGCGGGGACAGGTGACACACAGGGGGCACTGCGGGGACAGGTGACACACAGTGGGCACTGCGGGGACATCTGACACACAGTGGGCACTGCGGGGACATCTGACACACAGTGGGCACTGCGGGGACATCTGACACACAGTGGGCACTGCGGGGACATCTGACACACAGTGGGCACTGCGGGGACATCTGACACACAGTGGGCACTGTGGGGATATTTACTGAACGAAGGATGAAGAAGCCACAAGGCTGGTAGGGAGGTAGAGCTGCTCGGCCCGTGTAAGTGTTTCCATCCCGTTAGATGGACCTCAGACAACCCCTCCCCTTTGTGGACCTCAGCTTGGTTGGTGTGTGTGTGTGTGTGTGTGTGTGTGGTTGGGGAGGAGCTCTGCGGTCCTCAGGCCCCACCTGCATTTCAGCCCCATCCTGGCAGTTGGCTCACAGGCTTGGGGGCAGCACCCCTGCTACTGAGCCCTTCTCTTCCCCACTCTGGCAGCTGTGGAGGTTCCCCTCCTGGAAACAGGACACCAAACAGTTAATGTACCACACATCGTCTTTGATTTATGAAGTGGACGACTGGACCAGGAAGCACAGGGAGACAGCCCTTCTCACTTGCAGGGCCCCGGAGGGCAGTAATTCTGTGCACAAAGATGAGGCAGCCCCGGGCCTGGGCTGCGCTGGAGAGCCCACCCTGCCGAGCCCGTCCGGGGATGGTGCCAAGCCGGCATCCGCTCCCGCTCTGCGCTGGGACAGAGGCGGCTTTGTCACCCGGCCTCTGCGGTCCACCCGGCCCGGGGCCCTCAGCTGGCCACCCTTTGCCCTGGAAACTGAGGAGCAGCCCTGCCCCGGTCACTGCCTAGTGCTGCCTTTCGGCGTCTGCCAATCTGTCAAGATGCAGCTACTGCTGTGAACCCATCAAGCCCACGGAAAGCCAAAAGCAAGCCCTGAGCACAGCAATTCTTCATCCGGGCCTGAACTTCAGGTGCCCTTTCCCAGATCCACAGAACTTACAGTTGGGAGCACCTTGGTGTGTAAGGCTTTTTACCCCCTTCTCCTTTTAACAAACACATTTTTTTTTTCTGCCACATGACCCTCTCTTGCAAATTTTTTTTTTGCAAAAAGATCTTTGGGTGGTCCACACGCCATGAGAGGAGTACAGTGTTGGCCTGGAGAGAGAGCAGGTTTTATGTAAGGGAAGTCATAAAAAACAAACAACAACAACAAAAAAAAACTGACCTCCTGGGGCTGCTTCTGGGAAGACCTGAGCAGCTCACCCCCAGGCCAGCTCGCCCCTCGGACGTCACCAGGGCTGTTCCAAACCAAAGGCTCTGCTGTGACCTGGGGACCCAACACTGCACACAATGCGGGTGTGTGTGAGTGTGTGTGTGTGTGTGTGTGTCCCCAGGTCATGGCACAATCCAGGCTGTAATAAGGGTTATGCAGGGTGTAACTCCCTGTGTAAATTTAAAGTGACCTAAGAGACATAATTACATAAATCTCATCATGAGACAATATACTTTTTATTTGTTTGAATTTTATTTGTATTGGTAAAACTGACCCGAAACTGACACAAGTTTATTAGAAAAAGGACTCTGTAAAAGCAAGTGGGCTGGTCTTCTTACTTAAGATGGATGTGCCGGCTTCTAGTATGATTAGAGAAATGGATAACTCACTAACATCTGTGCAAACCACAATAAAAAGGGATTTAGTGTTACCCCAAGGAAGGCAGGAGAGGCTGTCTGTCCATTAAGCGCTTTATTACAGCGCCAGCAGCTTTTCTCTAATTCAGTTACTCCTGCTCAGCGTTCAGCGCTCTGACTGCCTGTCATCCCGGCAGACAGTGCTCGGGGCTGGGAGGTTTTGTGCAAGGTAGGTGACAATCAAATGAGCCACTGAGAAGAGAGGGGCGCCTGACCCTCGTGAAGGATTAACTACAGAAAGTGAGTGTGATCATGTCACACCATTACTTAGAATTTTCACAGTCAATTTCTGAAAATATGAGATAAGTTCTTAAAGAGGCAGTCTTCTCAAGCTCGGCAGACCTGGTGGGGTTTGCTCCATGCTGCATGGCAGGGAGCCTGGGTGGAAGGGCCTGCTGGGGACCGGGGGGCATCGCCTGTCTGGTGCCACCCCGTGCCTGGTGTGCTGGAGCCAGGCCTGGGGCCATTCGCTTGCAGGAATGGTGCAGCCTAGAAGGGAGTAGAGGGAGAGATGCCTCCTGGGACCGGCCTGCCCTTTCTCCCTCCTCCCCTGGATCCTGGAGCTCCCTTGGCCTTCCCCCAGGGGCAGCCAGACCAACAGGCCTAACCCTTTGGGGATCACACCAAGCAAAGCATCTCAGCTGCCCACGATGCCTGAGCTGGGCTGGTGACCGGATGGAATGCCCAGCTCCCGTCACCCTTTCCTGCCCCTGTACCCACCAGTGCCACCATCAGCACGGTCTTTCCCAGACTGTGCCCCAGTCGCACGCAAGGGACAGTGTGCTGGTACGTCGGGGCTCTCACCTCACAGCCAGCTGTACAGGCCGGCCACTTAGCAGGCCGCACACTTTAAAACACACTGTGTACCCGACACTGGTACACTCAAAACGTGTAACGGGCGCCGCACAGGTACGTAGTGATTTAAGGGAGCAGGACGCAGTTAGGGCCAGACGAGTCAGTCCTCACATACAGATGAGACGTCGGAGACGGGAAACGCCAGGAGGTGGGGCTGGGGCCAGGACGCCCACCTCCCGCCTCCCAGACCAACAGAAGTTATGCTGATGGCCCAGCACAGTAGGGGCTTTCTGACAAGCTGGCCTAAAAATGTGATTTATCCCTTTGTATCTGTATATTGAAATGAGAAAAGTAAACCGCAAACCCCTGAGCTTGGTTCTGCTAAAGTAATTTAACATCTGCTGCCACCTGAATCTAATTGAAACAATTCATTATCAAATTTACTGATCTGCTTAAGGATTTTGTATTTCTCTTTCAAAATCACCTTCTGCCTGAGCTCGCCTAGGTGAATTGCTGTTCCCTTCAAACCCGAGAGCTCGAAGGGGCCTGGGGGGATGTTGGTTCCAGCACCCTCATTTTAAGGATGGGGACTGAGCTTTGGGGCCGGGAGACTGACTTCGTTGGAGTTCAGGCAGCCAGGCAGGCGGGACTTGGACGTGGCCGCAGGTCCCAGGCCACGTTCCCTGAGTGGGCACTGCTGGTCCTCAGGACAGAGAATGAAAGAGGGAGCAATGCAAAGGGGCGAGGGTGGAGAGAAGGAGAAACGGGAGGAAACCAACCAGGGAAGGAAGGAGGGAGACGCCAGCCGTCATCCCACAGCTGTGCGTTGTGTTTGCTCGGTGGCAATCTGTTAGAGAAACACGTCATTGTCACTGGGCAGGCAGTCAGTAAAGGGACCTTGGACAGTTGGATCCTTTTATTAGAATGGGCTTAAACAGCAACTGAACTTGTGGCACTTGGCGGGGCTGGTGGCATTCCTGCTGGAAAGTGGGGCCATTTCAGGGCCCCCATCCTGTCCCTTTAGAACACGCCAACACGGGAGGTGTCTCCTCTTCACTTTCAAGTAACTGATTCTTTAAGGGTTGAAATGTGCGTGGCATGTGGACGGACAGAGGCCCGTTAGAGGCCACGGTGCGTTTCTACAGGAGCTCCTTCACGTGTGCGAGTACGAGAGGGGTGCGGCGTGGCCCACAAGCGGGCGTGTGGGTAATTAGATCACAGAGGCAGCAGCCTTTCCTCAGAGTTGAGACTGGGAGCAGACACAGCACAGGAATGGAAAGCACGTTATTGATCCAGCGTTTCTCCTTTTCGCTGCAGCGATCTTCGCGCGGGCGCCGTGGCCGTGATTATCCAGGGTGCAATCTTGTGTGGCTGACAGTACCGACTGGATGTGTGTGGCGTCTGCACCAGCCAATCACGAGCCTAGCGCGTCTATTTCTGCACCACCAGGTGCTGTCTCCTGGGAAATATCCTCTTTTTTGGCAGGCACACGGACCGCTGCATTATCTGTCATTTTCATTAGATTCAAGCTACAGCTGAGCCAGAAAGACTCAGTTGTAGCATATGTGCTCCAAATGGCCACACAGCAACTGTCCAAACCCACCCTCAGGCCCTCTCGGCAAGCAGCTGGCATGGAGCTGGGGTCAGGGACAGCCAAGTGCCTGACCTCCGACAGGAAGCTGTGACACGGTAAGCTCTGGAGACTGAGCTTCCACTGTGGCCACCTCAAAGGCCAGAGGCACCGCTGGACTCCGTCAGCCAGCTCCACGGATTCTAGTCTACGCAGGCAAGATGCAGGCTGCGTCAGCTAAGATTTTGAGGCCACTCAACAAAGAACACCAGTTCCTTTCATCTCTTCTCTGCCTCTCATACACCTCACCTTCTGTCTCCAGGCCCTGCCCGAGGCCAGCTAGCCTAATCCCACAGGATGTCCACCAATGGGCGTGTGATTGGACAGTCTGGGTGGCTATCCGGCACTGACAACCCCTACAGGAATCTGAAGGGATGAAATGACACAACTGCATGAAGCTGGGTCTCCACACATGTCCCCACCTAGCTTGTAAGTGTAATCCTGTATCGGAGCAGATGCACAGAGCATATCACAAAACTAAACACAACCTGAAGTGCTGAAAATGGGAGAGCCGCAGGGCTGGGGAGAATCCTTACTCTACCCAGAGGTTGTGATATTATTTTAAGCAGCCACTGGAAAAAAAAGGATAGGCTGGCCGTTCAAGCAGACACTTGACTCTTAAAAACCAAAAAGCCAGTGGGAACGTAAAATGGTGCCGTTGCTGGAGAACGGTCTGCAGCTCTTCAAAATATTAAACATACAATTACCATATGGCCCAGCAATTCCACTGCTGGAGAGACACCCCCAAAACCTGAAATGGGTATTTGTACACCCGTGTCCATAGCAGCCTGAAGTAGAAAACCAAAAGGTGGAAGCACCCGAGTGCCCACGGACAGACGATGGATAAACAAACGGTGGTTCCGACACACAGTGGAGCGTTAGGCAGCATTAAAAAGGAAGGGCGTTCTGACACTCGCTGCAATCTGGATGAACCCGGCGGACGTTGTGCTCGGTGACAGAAGACGGGCGCAAAAGGACAAATATGATGTGAGTCCCCTTGTGTGGGGGACATAGAATACTACAGTTCAGGCACAGAGGTACAAAGCGGCTGCCGGGGCTGGGGCGGGGGGTGCGGAGCGATGCTGAATGGGTACAGAGTCTTAGTTGCGAGATGAGGGGTTCATGGCTGCATAACAGCGTGGACGTCATTTGTGCTGCTGGGCGGCACACTTAGGAAAGGTTAAGATGATAAATTCTGTTCTGTGCATTTTACCACAAACAACTGAAAAGTAGTTAAAACGGTAATTTTTAGGTTATGTATCTTTTACCATTATTTACAAAAACAACAGCCTTGTGTCCGTTTCCCCAGCTCCTCTCCAATGTCCAGCAGACTCGCAGCCCACAGACGCAAGCTGGTGTCCCCAGATGCCATCAGAGGCTTTGGACGCAGCATCCTCTCCTGGCTTGGATCAGTGTTTGAGGTCGTGGGGGTGGGGGCTCCCCAAGGGACAGCCGATCAGAGGCGCACCCCTCTCTTGGGGGAATTTGAGTTTGAATCTGTGTCTTTCTGCAAGAGTTAGCTTTGCCAAAGGAGAAGGCCTTTTTCACCCAGCTAATTCCATTGTGAGTAAATATTCTGGAAACAACGCTCTCTGGAACCACAAGGCTTTTCTGGCCCCATGCAGCTCAGCTTCCTCAGTCTGTGCCTCAGCTATTCCAAGCCGTGCTATGTTCTCCTGCGCGCCTTGGTCTGTGTGCAAAGTTCCAAAGCAGCAGAAACACCCAGAGTTTTGTTAGGCGGCTACGTGCTGCCCCAGCATTGTCCGGGGTTTTCATGCCAAGGTGGTGACTGCAGAGGACGGCAAGGGTTTGTACTGGAGAAACCTGCAGATGCAACCTGACTGCAGAGGAGCTGGTACCATGGTCTCGGCAGGTGGCTCACGGGTGTTCACCTGCACTGCTGGTACGGCCCGGTCGAATGGCAGGCAAGAAGCAGGGAGAAAGGCAGCATGAATGTTTCGACAGCCAGGGACGTTTGGGTCCTGGAGTGGCAGACCAGGAAGAAGGTCCCCACGGCTGAGTGGGGCACCAGTCCACTCGGGCAGTTTACATGGCACACGCCGGCTTCTCACAGCTCTGGAGGTAGGACATCCAGCACAGGTGCCAGCGTGGCCAGACCTGCCATGGGCTCTCTTCCTGCCTTGCAGACGCCACCTTCTCGCTGTGTCCTCACGTGGCTGAGAGCAAGCTCTCTGGTGTCTCTTCCTATAAGGGCGCGACTCCCATCAGGAAGGTCCCACCCCCTGGACCTCACCTCACCCTAAGTAACGTCCAAAGGTCCCACCTCTAAAACCATCACACTGGGCGGTAGGGCCTCGCCCTCTGAGCCTGGGGAGGACACCCATAGTCTGCCCATAATAAGTGTGGTTTGATCTGCACTGAGCAATTCCCACTGTGGTGACAGAGGACCCCACGTCCACGCTGCTCAGGGCCTGCAGCCCACCGGCCCCAGGGCTATGGTTCTGTGGCCCCGTGTCTGCCGCCTACCCCTCCAGGTCCAGCCAGGCTGCAGAGTTCAGATGACGGGTAGGAAATTACAAGTAAGTATAAGACATCTGGTTTTTAAAAGGTATTATCCTACAGCAGCCCTGTTTGTTAATTGTACAATGTTTGGAAACAACATGATTTTTTTTTTTATTAGAAGACATTTCTCTTGTATTCTCCTTCAGTTATCACCATGTTACTGGAAAGGAGGTAGGGCAACCGGAAAATAGCTGAGTGAGAGAAACACACAAACAAACTTTCTAATGTCTCTGAGCAAGTGAGCCTAAAGTTATTGAATATGCAAATTGACTAAAAGAAGAATGATGTCTCTTTCAGCAATCATTTAATTACAGAGGAACCCTTCAACAGAGAAATCAACTTGTTCTCAGTATAAAAGTTCTTTAGAAAGGGAATTTAGGTATAATAGATCAAAATGAGCAAATTCACACCGGGGAGGACGCAGTCTTGCATAAGTGGGCTGGGAGCTGCAGGGAGAGGCTGGGGACCCGCAGCTCAGTAGCCCTGCCTGTGGCTGAGCCCCAGGCCTTCCGTCTTCCATTGTTCTGCCCTGAAGCTTGGAGAAGAAAGACGTCAAGGCCCCTGAAAGGCGTCCGTTCCATGTTTGTGGGAGGCCTGCAGGGCAGGTGGGTTGCATGGGGCAAGATGCGGAAGCACGAGGACCAGGACAAAAGTGGTTAATTAGTTAGAGGAACTTTCATCAGCACCGTCCCTTCTGCTCCCAGCCACCCCTCCTTCTCTCCCCTAGAGACCAGCAAGCTGTCTGCCCTGCACCCCATTTCCCCATAATCTTCTCCTTGACTCGTGATTACAAATCTGGGGCCCACCCAGGCCACCGCTCAGGGTAGCTCCTCAGGCTCATTCCTGATAGCAGTGGCCTGTTTTAGTGGCGGGTCCCACTGGGGCCTGCTGGCTGCTCAGCAGAGACGACGATGACCACTACTGAAGACCTCGGGACCCATTCTGGCCACAGTGCTGGGGTGAACGGGTCCAGCGGCACCCCCACGTCCCACACGCTCAGGTACTCCAGTGCCACAGGGCCCCTAGAAAGGTGACAGGCCAGGATTTAGGACAGAGGTTTGTAGCCAGACTTCTTGGGTTGGATCTCAGCTACATAAAACACCAAGTTAGTGATGGAAAGCAAGATGCTTACCTGCTCTATGCCTCAGTTACCTCATCTGCAAAATGGGGAGATAACTTCCTAGGGCCGCTTTGGAATTGAAAGAGAAAACACAGGCAATGAGCTAGAATAAGACCTGGCATACGTGCCAGCCTTCCACTAATGCCGGCTCGCAGCAGAGCAGCAGCGGCAATAGCACAAATCTGCTGTGCACACTCGCCACTTTGTGACCTTAACTTTCACACAAGTCTGAAACGCAAAATATGAAATTCACACATACTCCAAAACGCACAGGCCAATGTCTAGCGAACCTCAAAATCTCGAGCACCTACCATCTGCAATCGGCGAGCACAACGGAAAAAGTCTCTGTGCTTTTAGGTTCTAGTGGAAAGACAAACGACAAATAGAAAACATAATCCCCAAAGATTGCATGGTATTTCAGGAGAATCTTCATGGAACAAAAGGATGGAGCAAAGCAAGGTGTCTCAGGAGGTGGAGGGGAGGTGAGCAGGCAGGTCCCACAGAGAAGCTGAAATCTGAGCCAGGACTTCACAGAAGTGAAGGATGGGTCCCTCTACCTGGGGGAAGTGCAAAGGCCCTGGGGCAGAAGTGGGCCCAGAGGGTGGCAGGTTAATACCGTGTTTCCCCAAAAATAACACCTAGCTGGAAGTCAGCTCTAATGCGTCTTTTGGAGCAAAAATTAATATAAGACCCAGTCTTATTTTATTATAAGACTGGGTCTTATATCATCTAGTCTAATAATATAATGTAATGTAACATAATACTGGGTCTTATATTAATTTTTGCTCCAAAAGACGCATTAGAGCTGACTGTCCAGCTAGGTCTTATCTTCGGGGAAACGCGATGGGCCCGGGAGGAACTGGAGAACACAGCAGACGGGATCAGGAAGCGGTGCTGGCGTCACACAGGCTCTGGCCGTCCTCCACGTGGACGGAATGGGCAGCTGTGGGGACAGAGCCCCAAAAAGCAGTTTCCAGGCTCTCGGCCTCACATAGAAAGGTGCTGGCTCAGGTAGTAAATGGCCATCGACTGCGATCAAATGGCCATCAGCTGTGGCTAGTTGGCCGTCAGCTGTAACCAGTGAGCCATTAGCCATGAATATAACTGCCGTGGCTACGCTAGCAAAAAAAGGGGGAGCTAGCAAGAAGATGGTGGCTGAGTCTGCAAGCGGCGCAGTGAGGGTTGAGAATTGTGTTGCTCCTGGTCCCTGTGTCTCCAACCCAGCCGCCAGCGAGAGTATAGTGGTGTGACTCCCCTACTTATGGTTCCGTGGGTGTTCCTTTTTGGCCTCACCGTGTCCTGCGTTCTTGTGTGGGGAGCGGGACCAGAGACCCCGCCGGACGCCCCGCACGACAGCAGCCCATAGATGGTATTGATCAGAGGACTAATATCAATGATGTAACTTGTGTTTTGAAAGGAAGAGCAGTGCTGTGAATCCACTGGGATGGAGGAGACCTGTGAGCAGCTGACCGAGTCCACTGCACGTTAGAAACGAGGGCAAGTGAAGAGCACACCGTCCTCGTTCCCGCTGAGGAAGGTCTAGGCATCAAGGGGCATGTGCAAGTGCTCGGGAACGTTTCACTTTGGTTTCTTGAGCACATCACACTGGTTCCCACCACAGGGCCTTCGCACATGTTTCCTTGTTCCTACAACATCTGCTTGGCAGGCCTTTGGACAGCCGGCCCCTCCCCCTCCTAGCTCAGACATCCTCTCCACTTGGGCCACTCTCCACCAGTGTCTGTTGTATTATTACTCAGCGTTCTCCAGAGAAACAGAACCAAGAGGATGCACATAGACGGAGAAGGAGATTGTCACGAATCGGCCCATGTGATTACAGAGGCAGACGAGTCCCAAGGTGTGCAGTCAGAAGGTGCAGACCCAGGAGAGCTGGTGGTGTAGGTTCCAGGTTGAAAGCCGGCAGGCTTGAGGTCCAAGAGGAACAGACGCTTCAGTTCAAACTTGAAGCCAGGAAAACAGCGAAGCCGCAGCGGATGCAGTCAAGCAGGAGGAACTCCCACTTACTCAAAAGAGGATCCGCCTTATAAAGCTGTCCAGGCCTTCAACTGATTAGATGAGGCCCACCCAGCAGGAAGCTCAATCTGCTTTACTCAGTCTATTGAGTCAAATGTTAATCTCATCTGAAAACACCTTCACACACACACTTAGAATGTCTGACCAAATGTCTCGACACCCCATGGCCCCGTCAGGTAGACACAAAATTGACCATACCTGTTTTGGCCCCATTGTGTCTGTCATTTTATGACTTTATCTTTGTTATTTGTCTATCTGTCTATGTATCTTGTGTGTGTCTTCCCCATGAGAATATAATTTCTACCAGCAGTTTGTTGAACTAGTGAATAAACGAAGGAAAAACGGTTCCATGTGTGATTTGCGACTGGGAGACACAGGCTGGGTTTTCCTAAGGCCAGGTGGCGTTGGCGATGGGTGTTTGATGAGAAGCAGAGGGGCCCGAGGAAGACGGGATGGGACTGGGGCAAGGGGCTGGGAGGACGTAGACGGGATGAGCTCAAACCCAGGGGAAGAAACAGGGATCCATCTCTGACAGCCGAATCCCCCTGCATGCATTCTGGCTTTTACTTTTAATCTGGAGTGAAACATCTTCTGACTCGACCCCGCCGACTGTAAGCCAACCCAACAAATGAAGCCCAAAGCAGGGCAGGTCCCAGGCAGGGCTTCCCTGGGCGAGTGAAGGGCAGCGGGAGTGGAGAGCGGCTGGAGCTCTCAGCCCAGCCCGTGTGTCTGTAGGACAAAGGGGCTGGTTGACGGGTCCACTTCACCAGGACGGCAAGGCAGAGTCAGGGGCCCAGAGCGGGACAGACAGAGGCAGCCTCTGTGGACAGAAGCCGCCCTTAGCCCGGAGTTCTGACAGCCCGTCGGGTTCTGTGCTTTCATGGGAAAAAAAAAAAAAAAGAGAGAGAGAGAGAAGGGAAAAGATGTCTTCAAGTGTTTAATGTTATGTGCACAAATGTTACCAAAGCTGTGAAGAAAACTGGCCCGTGTATGACTGAAGCTGAAATATCTCTCCCAAGTCATCATGGACTTTTAAAAAACAAACTGTAGAATGATTGGTTTTGGAGGCGTGTTTGAATTACCTTCATCAGGGACTGGCTCTGTGAAGAGGTTCTAGGGGAGGGGAGCTGAGCTGTGCGCACAGTTTACTGGAGTCTGGGGGACAGGCAGGGGCTGACATAAAGGACAGGTCCCTCCTCAGTGGGGTCACAGGGAGGGGCCCAGACTGGGGACGAGAGAGGCTCCAACCGCAGTGGGCCTCGGAGGGTATAGCAGGTCGTCCTCCCTGGTGCGGGTGGCCACCTATCAGGGCGGTGGGCGGTGCCCCACCTTGTCCCAACCCGCGTGGGCCCAGACATCTGTCTGTACCGAGCCCGATGCCACCCAGACCTTGGGGAGGCTCTGCTCTGAGAATAAAGAAGCTGGACACAGCCCTGTCCCCAGGAGTCTACGATCACAGAGGAACCCCTCAAAGTGCCCATCACGGGACTGCCCAGACCCTCCTGGTACTGCGCCCTCTGCAGTGAGACATGGGGCAGGCAGGGATGCCCCAGGCGTAGGCACAGCCCAGGTGTCTGCAGAGCCTGTGCGCACCCCTTCCTCCCCTCTGAGAATGGTGTTGGCGACAGTCACAGCCCACTAACCACAGAAACTGTTGGTCTCACTGATAGAGAGGCCCCCACGGTCTTCCAAACCAGCTTCAAACCACCTTGGCAGCGCCTGGCCACCGTGACCTGATCCAATGTGAAGTTTCAGTGCCAGACAGTCCCCGGCTGACTCCATCACAGGCGCTGCCAGGGCCTGTCCATCGGCAGCTGTGGCCTCTTCCCCCCACAGCCCCAGCTCCACCTCCAGCCAGGGCACTGGCCTCCTTCCAGGACACGTGCCTCCTGGGCAGTCCGGGGTCCTAGACGTAGCACCCCATGACCCCTCACCCTGTGCCCTCTGGAGCACCCCCATCCTGGAGACACCTCAGGCACAGAAAACCGTCTCCCTAGGCCACTACACCCCTGATCCATAACTTGGGATCTCGGGTCCAGTTTTCTCACCCAATGCTCAGCACAGGAAGTGACAGGTGCTGCCGCTGCCGGTGGTACACACTGGGCGGGAGGGCAGTGGCACAGAGCTGAGACATAGACCTGGTGCTCGCGGTGAAGTTCAGAGGCCCTGGCGGTCCAGCTCCCCGCTCCTGCACCCACTCTTGTCACCGACCTTTGTGGACAGGGCCTTGGTGGGAGAAGAGAAGACAGAGCCTGGCTGGCCTGCGGACAGAGCCTGCTCCTGCCTCACCTTCCTGTGAAGTCAGAACCACAGCAGTGTTACTCTGAGTATGAAATGAAACATCTGAAGATACTCAGCTCAGGGCTTAGCAAGTAGAAAGCATCCAACCAGCGGCAGAGACGGTGATCCTTTTTGTTTAATCGGACCAGCTTCCCCCCATCCCTCATACATGCTAAGCACTGGAGAGCAGCAACAGTTTGCAGGGGAGCTGTCAGCATCGCTGGTTACGGCACTAGTGGTAGGTCTAGATGGTAGGACTCGGGCTAATGCCAGGTGTTCCTCACCCATCCCCTCCTTTTTGCCTGCATACCACAAGGACATAGGGAGAACATTCCATGTGAAATGCTGGAGAGAAGAAGGTGACACCAGCCCTGCCATTCTCTGCAGGAACTCACAGGGAAGCAAAAAGAACTGTGTTCCCGTGAGCTGTGTTATCAGAGTTGCCATCTAGACTCGGGAGGATGGAGCTGGGGGGAAGGGCAACTGAGTGATGTGTCGTGTTGAGGTGATCACAGTGGACATTGATGCTTGAGCCGCAGGTGCCAAGAGCTAACAGTCTGCTAAGGAAACATGCCCCTTTTGTCTGTGGGGAAGGTGGTGCTGGGGGTCAGGAAATGTGACAACACAGCAAAAGACCCTGCTTGGGGAGACCCCAATAACACCGAGGGTGACGATGACCAGCAGCCTGATGGCTGATGGTCAGAGTACTGGCAAGAAGTCCAGGTCAAGTCCTAGGGTGGCCAGCGAGAGTTTAATGACAGGACTACTGCAATTGTGTGAGGAAGAACTAAGAGAAAACACCAAGGAACGAAGAAGCACCAGTGACGAGCAACAGTAGGGAGCCGTCACCATCACCACCCCAAAGATGGAAGGGCCCAGGAAGGAGGGAGAGCCACAGCAGTGGGAGAGCATCAGCTGACAGAAATGGTGGCCTCAGCAGAGGAGTGCAGCCATTCTCAACCTGCGGCCCAGAAGGGAGAAAGCCAGAACAATAAACACTCTGACTTCCTTGTCCCATGCAGCAACCCATTGGCCATTCCCAACTAGAAGGCAGAGGGCAAGGGAGTCTGTGGATGAAATCAAGATGGGTCAGCTGCCTGGGGTACAGAGCAGGATGGAGAAGGACGGGGAGTAGATATGGAAGGGCAAACAGAGAATCCCGTCTGATGAAGATGATGGTGGTGTCGTGGTGATAATAGTGACAACGGTGGTGATGATGGTGATGGTGGTGATGATGGTGGTGGTGATGGTGGTGGTGGTGGTGATGGTGGTGGTGATGGTGGTGATGGTGGTTACGGTGGTGATGGTGGTGGTGGTGGTGGTGGTGGTGATGATGGTGGTGGTGATGGTGGTGGTGATGGTGATGGTGCTGATGGTAGTGGTGGTGGTGATGGTGATGATGGTGGTGATGATGGTGGTGATGGTGGTGGTGGTGATGATGGTGGTGGTGATGGTGGTGATGGTGGTGATGGTGGTGGTGATGGTGGTGATGGTGGTGATGGTGGTGATGGTGGTGGTGATGGTGATGATGGTGATGGTGCTGATGGTGGTGGTGGTGATGATGGTGGTGATGGTGGTGGTGATGGTGGTGGTGGTGATGGTGGTGATGGTGGTGGTGGTGGTGATGGAAGTGCCGGTAGTGGTGGTGGTGATGGTGATGATGGTGGTGGTGGTGATGGTGACGGTGGTGGTGGTGGTGGTGGTGGTGATGGAAGTGCCGGTAGTGGTGGTGTATGTATTGATGGTGGTGGTGGACATAATTATTGAGCTCCTATGTGGCCACTCACTGTTCTAAGGGCTTTCAATCTTCACACTAGCCCACTAAGATAGGACAGTGGAGAGAGATTTGGGAGATCTACAAGTGGTTCAATAGCCAGAGTGGCCCTCTGCTCCCTTGGACCACTCCTAAAACACAGTTTGGTGAAGCATCTGGTTCTAGTGACTCGTGTTGTAATTATGTGTACATTTGCTTGTCTTCCCTACCTCTGTACGAACTCCTCTAGGTAAGTTTGACATCTGATTGTCACTAGTGACCCAGGGCTTGACAGTGTCTAGTCCACTCAGGAATCGCTAAGCCAGTGACGATGAATGAGAGAATGAATAAATGAGTGAATGAATAGACAGACTTTGTGAAAATAGGTCATAGAGAGTAAGGTCCAGGCCTCACACGTGCTCTGTATGGAGGCTGGCCCATGCCAGGAACTTAGCAGACACTGGAGAACAGCCAACACAGTGGCACGGTGGCATGTCTGTTTCCTCTGGGCACACTCCCTCACGTCTAAGCAGGGACTGAAGAACACAGCTTTTCGAAAGTATTTGGTTCCCTGAACTTGCCCCACGCCCAAACTCTGGGCTACGCGTGGGGATGTTTCTGCGGTCGATGCTGCACGTGGAAACCCACAGCCCAACACGGCTCAGAATTGCTAATCACCTTTGGCTTATTGTGTTAATAAGTGCAAATACAGAGAAACACAAACCTGTCTTCCTGATAATGCTCATTTTGGTCCCAAAACGTTGCTAAAACATATTGCTGGGCACGTCACAGATGTGCCTCTTGTCACACGTGCGAGATACTGCAAGTGAGAGCTGGACGCTTTGACACAATTTCTGTCGCTTTGGTAACGGTGACCAGGCCGTTCCCCGCCCTTCGGGCCTCTCGCTGTATCTGACCAGGCCCCACACACGGAGATTCACACGGGCTGTGTGTCATGATGCTACTTCTACTCCTGGCTCAATAGACTGACAGAGGGAAGCAGTTTAAACAATAAGTCGGGTTGTGTCACTTTGTCACCTCACCGCTCATTTCACTCCATGCAGACCGTGTGGGAAGACTCGCCAGCTGAAGTCCTGACTGGAATCTTGGCGGCTCACTCGTGGAGCTCATTAGGGTGAGAGATGACACGGCAAGACGTGGGGCTCCGGTCTGAAACTGAGCTTTTAACCAACCTGGAGAGGACAGATTTAAAGCCACTTGGCAGTGTTTAAAGAACCAAGCGGAACAGCACTGCTTTCTCTCATCTTGTCCCCGTTTATCTTCCACACGCGGAGGCCAGTTTTAAGAACAAGAAGGTGTTTAGTGTGGTTACAAGAGGGAAACCCACCCAGCACTCTGCAGCTTCGAGGCCCACCCTCCCCTCACGGGCAGACCAGCGTGACCACCTGCGAGGCGGCAGGTGGACGCTGGGTTGTAGGTGCTGCGCTGGGGCAGGAGGGCTGTTTCCTCCCAGTCTGAGAGTTTCTGTTTAGAACCCTCGGCTCCGGTGGCAGCTGTGGCTGGGTGAGAGGGGCGAGAACGCCCTTGGGCGGCTCGGGGTGAGAACAGGGCCGCTGGGCACCCAGGAGCTAGACCGCAGCCAGCTGCCAGGAGGAGGCGCCAGGCTGAGCAGAGGTGTGGGCATGACCAAGCGTGACGGGCGCTAACGGTCCCGCTGGCGTGCCCGTGACCACGAGGAGGTGGACACAGCCTCAGCCCGGAAACCCCTGAGGCGGCCTTCTCCTCATGTCACCATTTCTTCAGCCAGTTCCATCAAGTGGAACATGACCACCTCATTGTCGTGCTCCGTACCAACTAATTAGCATGGGTCGGGGGCTTCCTGCCTGGGCCAAGCCAGGGGGCAGTGGTTTGCCAGGCCACGCAGAGAAGCCAAGAGGAGCCGGAGCCTGGCTAGGTCACAAAAGGGCCGCCCCTTCGGCACGTCCGTCACCCACAGCTCAGGGTCTGTCATTACCACTCCAAACCATTACTGTTCTCGTGTGGATTAAAGGGTCGCCACAGCTGTAAGCTGTCTTATTATACACTGAGTGTGGGTTGGACCTGGTGACACCCGCCGTGTAAGCACCACCAGGGTCTGTCCACAGTCCAAGCCAGAGTCTCAGGTGGCACGGCCTCCTCCAGAGGCTTTTGGAGAGGGCTGGGTTCAAGCTAGGAAACACCTTCCCAAATAACCACTCCCGCATCAGAACTGCATATCCAGCCAAAGCGCGGAGTGCATGGGACTGTCTGCCAAATTCTAGGCCAGCCGGCTCCCATTCAGGGCAACGGAACCACTCAGACCTTCAAGCTCCTCTGCTGGCCCAAGAGGCCTGCTTGGGCCTGGGAGGGTGCTCCCCCTGCCTTCCCTTTGTGCGTGTGCCTGCACCATGGCCCAGTGACAGGTCACACAGGAACGCAGAGGCCACAAACCCAGGAGTGGCCCGAGGATCAACCTTGAACCCAACCCCAACCCAGGACCTTATTCCAGCTGTCTCCACGGGGAAAGGGGCGAGCAGGGCTTCTCAGAAGGAGAGGAGAGCGTGGGCTTTGCCGTAACACCAGACACTCCTCAACTTTCCCAGAATGGCCTCCCTGTGCTGCCAGAAGTTTCTCCATTCCTTTACCCCAAACTCTGGCGGGGCCACCATGTGTCAGATGTGATCATGCAAGGTCAGCTTACCTCTTAAACAAATAATGCATGTGTAAGACACTTAGTGGACGGTGAGCCAGGTGAAACTCATGGGCTCTAAAATGGGAGCCTGATGGTTCATTTTGTGTGCCCATTCAACGAGGCCACGGTACCCAGGTGTTTGGTCAAACACATGTGCATGTTGCTCTGAAGATATTTTTCAGATGAGACTAATATTTAAACCAACAGACTTTGAGTAAAGCAAGTTGCCCTTCATAATAGGTGGGCCTCATCTAATCAGTTGAAAGCCTTAAAAAAAAAAAAAGACAGAGCTTCCCCAAGGAAGAGGAAACTCTGCCAGCAGACAGCCTTTAGACTTAAACTACAGCAGCTCTTCCCTGGGTCTCCAGCCAACCACTCTACCAGGCAGACTTTGGACCTGCCAGTCTCCACGATCACATGAGCCAGTGCCTTAAAATAAATCTAGGTGTGTGTGTGTGTGTGTGTATGTGTGTGTTTATCATCTATCTGTCTGTCTGTCTGTCTATCTATCTATCTATCACATATCTATTATCTGTCTGTCATTCTATCTATCCCCTATCGAATCTATCATCCATCTAGCATGTGTTTGTCTATCATTCACCTACTTGTCGTCTATATGCCTCCTATATATCCTGTTTCTCTGGAGACCTGAATCCTGACAATACAAGCAGGAAGTAGGAAGAAGGGAGCACAGCCTGCAGAGGCCAATAGAAGACAGAAGGTTCTAGCTGCCATCAGCATGCAAGTATGGTCATAATGACAGCCCGTTGAGCACAGGCCTCTTCCTTGCCCCACCCGAAGACAGGGTGCCATGCCGTGGGCCCAGGCTGGCTCGTTTACCTTGTGAGGAACGTGCTGCCTGAGCAATGGTTTGTCCTGCTGACTGGAGATGGCCGTGAGATGGGGCAGTGAAACACTGGTGACAATAAGAAACGCTCATTGTTGGGATAGCCCTGGAGCCCTGCTTTGCCCACAATCGCCACGCTCTGAAATGGGAAGGGCATAAAGGGAGCAGCGTGGACAGCGGGTACACTTGGGGTGCTCCTTCCAGAACAAATGGGAAAGCGAGGGGCCAGGCAACCCTGGTTTGTGGGGGCCTAGTGAGGGTCGGTGTGCAGGGCACCTTGCTGTTCTCGAGGCACAGCGGCCGTCTTCACACGGCTGAGGCTTTCGTAGGGCATCTGCGAGGTCAGCCGCTGGCCGCTGCAGGGAGCTGCGGTCTCCGTGTCACCCATTGTGATCAGCAGCTCCTTTTGCTTTCTCCCTGTTTCCATCCCCCGGAAGGAAGCCGCGGGGAGGCCACGGAAGTGTTTGGACTGAGCATCTTTGGTGTTCCCTTCCTAATAACGGGCCATACATCAGTGCCGAGCAGTCATTTTTTTGAGCGTGAAAGTAATACCAGTTCTCTCATTGCTCAGGAAAATGCTGAGCAAAACCTTCCATCAATGGGTCCCCCGGCATTCCTCACCCTATTGATAATGATAAAGTCTCATAAATCTGGGTAAATCTTTAATTACGCCTTCAGAACGTGGTGCTGTTATGACTGTGATGGAGTCATAAAGGGTACATTCCAGATCAGCTCCGCAGACATTGTACGAACGTGGAAGAGAGTAGAGGGGCTAAAGGAAAAAAGGAAAGACAAAAACAATCACGCTTTCTTCCTCAATGTAATCATCTTTTAAAATGGGATCTTAATTCCTTTTTAAAAATAATTGTCAGTAAAAGCTGCTTCTTGACCTCTCAGTTTTCACAATTTTTATGAAAATCGACAGCACCCATCAGCTTGGCTGAGCCCCACTACGAGGTACAGAAAGCACACTCCACAAAAGGAGAGTATTCCTGTTAAAATGCCTTTGACCTAACGTTTCCCATCTTTAGGGAAATGTGTGCGATGCTCAGGGACAAAGGAGCCCCTGGGCGCTGTGCTGAGGCCCCAGGAAATCCTGGGGTGGCTTCCAGTCCCCGCCTCCCTGCCCCCACCCTGCATCTGGTGAGTAGCCTCATGCAATTTATTTTTATCTTCAGCCAACGCATATATTTTTACTTGTGTGAATAATATGGGGCAAGATTAAGTTCTTTTATTTTGCTAATTAAACTGCATTTTTCAAAATCTGGTGAGGTAGTAAGTGACAGGATTACAGGGCCAGGATGCAGGTTTGCTGTTCTGCTGATTAGATTAGAGGTATTTGATATTGAAGCAGGAGCTGATGAAGTGGTTTCCTGGATGGGAATGAATGTGTGACCCTAGTTTATCACCACGGCTTCATAAAGAAGTCTTCCTTACTGTCGAGAAAGCCCAACCAAGAGTGAAAATGACATTAGCAAAAAGCTAAGCAAAAGGTCAGTAGAGCAGAATGAGAAGGGGGAGGAAAAATGCATTCCTTCACCTTTTTTTCCCAAGGGCTACAGCGTCCACACCAGTGGAGCGGGAAGTAGGTGAGCTGAGAGCCACGCCATGGGCTGCTAAGGCGGGACCGTCTTTCAGAGAGTCTGGAGTTTAAAGGTTAAAAATCTTATATATTTTTTTAAAAGTGGGAGAGGCAAACGCAGAGTGAGGAAAGCTCCACCCCTCTCCCAGCTCCCCGTGCAGACTTATTTCCATCACGCACCCTGGGCTCCTCGGGCCTTCTTGCAGCTCCCTGGGCTTAAAGCTCATCTTCGGAGCAGCCAGGGGCCACACCAAGGGTGCTGGCAAAGGCCTCTACACCCTTCTTCTGTATGCCCCCACCTCTCCCCATGTCCTAGCTCCTTAGCCGAGGCAACGAACACAGAGGAGTGATGCCACAGGACGAGGGAGAGCAGAATGGAGGAGTGGTTTGCCAAATCCTCCTGTGATGAGCGGGATGAAGGGTGGCCCGGTGCAGGGGTGAAGCAAGCACGAGGAGGGAGCTGGGGAGCAGTTGGCCATGCCCAGGTCCAGGCAAGGCCTCTGCCCCGGTCCCAAGCCCACCTCCCAGGTCGCACACAGCAGAAGGCAGTACGTGTTCAGCCTCTGGCAAAGGCACACACGTGTGCAGCCCGTGTCCCCACTAGGCAGAGCATTTTCACCCCAGAAACTTCCATCGTGCCCCTTGCCAGCTGACGTCTGCTGCTGTTCTGGTGTCTATACCGTAAGTTGGTCTGCCCGTTCTAGAGCCGTGTAAGTGGAACCCTACGGATGTACTTCTTGTACCCGGCTTCCTTCACTCAGCACGATGCTTCTGCAAGGCTCCCTCTGTGGTGCTACCAGCCCTCACATGCTTTTGTTGTTGAATCGAGTTCTGTTGTGAGAATCCACCCAGTGTCCTGTCCATGGTACTTTGGCTGGACCTCGGGTTGCTTCCAGAGTGGGCAGTTATGAACGAAGTGGCTGTGACCATTCAGACGTGTATTCCAACATCACTGGAGTAGGAACCTAGGCATAGCACTGCTGGGTCAGAGGAAGGCATGCGTTTAATGTTATAAGAAACATCCAGACTGTTTGCCCAGTGGAGGCCCATTTTCCGCTCAGCCGGCCATGGGCGAGAGCTCTGCCTCTTCCACATGCTCACCGATATTTGGCATCGAGAGTCCTGTCAATTTTAGGCATTCTAGTGAGTTGTCGTGAGTGTGCTCAGCAAGCCAAATATTCTCACTGTGTGCATATTTGTTGAGCACCTTTTCATATGCTTATTGGTCATTCTAACATATGCCTTTGTGAAGTATTTGTTCACATTTTTTGCCCATTTTTATTGAGTTGTCTTCTTATTACTGAATTGTGTAAGTTTCATGTATTTTCTGAACACCAGTTCTTTTCCAGATGTGTTTATTGCATAATCTTTGCTCCCAGTCTATAGTTGCCAAGTATGTTACATAGAAATAGACCCTAAGATGACACAGTATGGAACTTAGGAAACAAGGGCTTTAGAGCAGAAAATATACATATAGTTAAGGACTTACAAGAAATGTTGGACATAATGAGTGACCATGTGGGAAACAGCAAAAAAAAAAAAAAAAAAAAATGAAAACTATAAAAAAAAGAATCAAGTGGAAATTCTAGGACAGAAAAATATAATATCTGAAATAAAAATTTCACTGGATGGAATTAATAGCATATTGAACAATGAAGAACAAAAGCTAGTGAATTTGAAAACAGGTCAGTAGAAACTCTCCCACCTGAAGCAATAAGAAAGAAAAGACTGAAAAATTAATAGAGACCTCAGTGATTTAATCAAATGATATAAGGTATGTGTAACTGAGATGTCAGAAAGTGAGAGACATTGGGATAGAAAAAATGATTTGAAAAAAATAATGACTAAAAAATTTCCACATTTGATGAACAATATTGACACAGATAATCCAAGAAACTCACCAAATCACAAACAGGTAAGCACAAAGGAAGTCACCTGGACAGAATGTGATCACATTGCTGAAAATATTCATAAAACAGACAAGTCTAGAAGCAGTCAAAGATAAAAGACCCTTTTCACACAAAAGAACAAAGATGTGAGCAAGGCTAATTCCTCACCAGAAGCCGGGCTAGCTAGAGTACAATGGAATGCCATGTTTAAAATGCTGAAATCACAATAAACCAACCCAGAATCCCATGTCCAGGAAAAACCTCCTTGGAAAATGAGGCCAAAATAAAGGCATATTCAGCAAACCTTTTCTCTACCAAAAAAAAACCAAAATTTGGCTAAAGGGAAATAATACCAGATAGAAACTTAATCTACATGAAAAAAGGAAGAGGGGGTAAAATATCAATCTAAAAGACATTTTCTCTTTTTGTAACTTCTGTATAAGACATTTGGCTGTCTAAATTAAAAATAAAAACAATGTATTGAGTTTATAACATATAAAATACAGGATAACAACAGAACAGAAGCGAGGTAAACAGAAGGATAGTATGGGAAGGTTTTTCATTATATGTGTGGTGGCATAATATTAACTCAAGGTACACTGTGATAAGCTAAGAATACATAACACAGTCCGTCGATCAACTTCTAAAATAATAAACCAGGGAAGTATGGGTAAAAAAAAAGCCAGTGAAAGAGATAAAATGATTACCAAATATAATCAATTAAACCAAAAGAAGACAGGAAACAAATTTTAAAAAGGAACAACAAAAACAACAACAAAAGAAAACAGATGGCACAATTAGAAAAGAATAAGAGTTTAACGCTTCTCACATATGGCCTAACTTGTGGGTGTCAACTGAACCCCTGTGATATGGACGAAGCCTTAGGCACCTCCCTCGCAGAAACCAGGTAGCTGGGGGCCCACCTGCAGGGCATGGAACAGTGCCACCAGTGCTGCCGTGTCAGAGTCGTCTGTGGGCGAGGTTAAGCCCAGGACTCTTTCTTCTGTCCTGTCAGACCTGAGCGCTGGCACATACGATTTTGTAGTTAATACATTCCTTTCCTATGCTTTCTTCACTGTGTTTATAAATATTTTATTCATGACAAAATGTAGCATTTCAACACTTCAAGTTATGTTAGTATGGTATTATATTTTAGAAATGAAATGTATTTCTAAATACATATCATCATTGTAAATATATATGTATATAAATATATAATAAAATGTGAACATATGCTATGGAAAGGCAACCTATTTGTCACTCTTATCACCCACCATTGCTTTTGGTGCCAACTCCCTTCCTTTTCATCGCTGCGTACTATTCCACCAGCCATGGAACCCACTTCCCATTCATCCTTTTGTCCATCAAGATGCACCAAGCCACCTCTTCGACACAAACAACTAAATGAATACTTAAATATTCATTACTAATACCAAATTGTTAAAATGACCAATGGGTTTTTTTTAGATGTCATACAATTTGATAAGAAAAATGTCCACATTTTAATACAAAAAAAAAACTAACAGAAGGAATAGATAAGCTACAGCCCGAAGAAGCAACCTACACGCCAGGGTCCCGACCCCATGGCAATATTCGCTGACAGGAGTTTAGGATTCTGGGGTGGAGCTGAGCGCGCACTAGCAGAGACTACATTCCGTCTGTCCATCCGTCCGTCAGCTTCTGGAAGGTGGGCCAGGCCCAGGACAGCCCCCTCAACCCCCAGCCCAGCTCCTCCCCCCGGGCTTCCTCCTCCTTATGTGGTAGACACCGAATACGGTTGTTGTTTTTAAGTTGGAAACTACTTCTTTAAATGAAATTACAACATTAAATGTTAGGAAGCACAAAACTGAGATCAATTTTTTAAATTGACGTAACATCGATGGCTGTTTTTTCTAAATTCAAAAACCAACATAAAGTCATGATCTTTAGGGAAATTTAGAAAAAAGATAAGTGAATGCAGAACACTTTACAATAACAATTGACAAAAAAAATTTAGAAATGAGTAACGACAGTGGCATATCATATAGTATCTTCCAGGAAACACATAGATAAGTAGATAGATGATAGATAGATGGTGTGTGTGTGTGTGTGTGTGTGTGTTTGTGTGTGTGTATTCCTTTTTAATTCCACTCTATTTACTGTTTTATATTTTTTTCATCATGAACATTTTTCTATTTGAAAAAGTAAATTTCCTCTTCTACATTTTAATAGGCAAATACTATTCCATTGTTTGTGCATGTCGTACGATTTTATCGATTCAACCATTTTGGACAGTTAGATTTCTGCTTTTTGTAGTAGCCATGACACTGACACGCCTGACCCTGTGCTAAATATCTGCGAGCATATGTGAGCATTCTCCTAGGAGAAACTCAGCTGTGGAAATGCTGGCTCCAGCACTGTTCATCTTATAAGGCCTTTACTATGGGTTGCCAAATTATTTTCAGAATCTTTCCACGCCGGAATCTCATCCTAAGCGTGAGGGAGAGCTCTGAAGTCAGTGCCCACGGTAACACAGTTGTGCAGGCTCAGTGGGCCCGCTGCTCACGTGTCCCAGCACGTTTCCACAGGTGCCCCGACCGGGGAAACCGCTGCTCTGTTGCTGGGAGTGTGCAGACTGAATGCTCATCTAGTGTGCTGCCGCGCACGTATCCTGGTCACTGGTTGGGGAACTCTTTCCTGCCGACTGGCCACCCACACCGTCATGCCATCTGCCTCCTCTGTCCTCTGCAGGATCGGTAAGTTACCTGCTGCCCTGCTGCAGGCCGCGAGGTCCGCTGTCTCTTCTCCCCAGCAAGTCACACGTCTTCTGGGAAGTCAGGAGCCCTCTGTCCCCAGGACACCAGGTACTGGACTGACCCTCGGGGACCCAGGACGCACTTAGCACAGGAGGACGAACACGTGGGCCTGCAGAGCAGCAAGGATGCTGGGAGAGTGGAATTTGGGACCCTCTGGGTTCTGGGGAAGGCGCGATCCTTCCTGGTCCACAGCTGTGTCCTTCAGGGGTGGCATGTGGCTCAGAACAGCCCTGTCCCTGAGACGCCCAGGCCACCTCCTTGTGGACTTGTCCCAGACCCAGTGTCTTCACAGCTGCGATTGCTCTGCGGCCACTCCCCAGCTGGATGCTGCAGGGCGCTTTACACCTGCCACTTCCTCTACCGCTCACAGGAAGCCACAATACGGGGATTGCTGAGATTTGTCACTGACATGTGTGGACACTGAGGCACGGGGAGCTTTAGGACCGGCTGGGGAGTGGAAGCCTTCAGCGGTCCCCTCTTCACTCAGTGGGGACACAGCCTGTCGTGTCTCTGCTTTCACTCTGAACCACCGTGGCTTCTCCCAACCCCTATTCAGCCCCTTCTTCTGGGGGCCCTAAAAAGCCAGCCACTTATGTCCCCGGGAGCGAAGGCAGGGGACCTGGGAGCCCTTCTCACCATGAGTTGGGGCATCAGCACTTTCATTCCTTTCTGTCCCCAGAGCAGCTCCAGGCTGAGCTCGCCACATCAGGGAGCAACATGTGGCCGCAAGGGCCAACCCAGAACCGGTCACTTATTTCCAATCCATGGCTGCCCAGCCGAATGAGAACACTGATGCCACTCCCTTGTCTGCGGCAGGCTCAGACAGAACAGGGACTCCGGGCCTCTTAGGCCCCTCCTGTCACCTGACTCCTTACCACGCTGAACCAATCGCCACTGCCTCACACTTGTCTGACAGAACTAAGCTGCCTTTTCAAAAATATTTCTGGATAGCCAAACTAAAGACTCTATAGACTGGAAACAGTGTTCAGATGGCTGTAAAGACACAACTAGGTCTGTTTTATTTTTATTTAGAAGAAACTCTGGAGAGATGAATGGATGGATGGATGGATGGATGGATGGATGATGGATGGATGGGTAGATGGATGGATGATGGATGGATGGATATATGGGTGGATGGATGGATGATGGATGGATGGATGATGGATGAATGGATGGGTAGATGGATGGATGATGGATGGATGGATATATGGGTGGATGATGGATCATGGATGGATGGATGGATGGATGATGGATGGATGGATGATGGATGGATGATGGATGGATGGATAGATGGGTGGATGGATGATGGATGGATGGGTAGCTGGATGATGGATGGATGGATAGATGGGTGGATGGATGATGGATGGATGGTGAATGGATGGATGACGGATGGATGGGTAGCTGGATGATGGATGGATGGATTGATGACGGATAGATATATGGGTGGATGGGTGGATGGATGGATGAGCAAGTACCAATATGGGCAGAAGTAAGGCAGGTGACACCAAACACATTTTTTTGGGGGGGCAGCAAAATGTTCTTGCAAGGATCCCTTTCATCGTTGGGATTCAACCATTACCATTCAGGGAACGAGTACAAGTCCCACAGCTGTCTTATGTTTCCTTCTCTTGTGAGAGTATGGAAACTTGATAAATACATATTTAGACTGCAGCAATACTTTTCAAGCTTTTCCAGATTCAAGGGCATGGACGCAGGTGAGTCACCCAGACAACCTCTGAGCTCCGTTTCAACTTTCAGATGCAATAAAAGAAACAGTATTGGGGAAATATCCTAGATTTTCTTTTTGTTTTTTATCTTTCAAACATTAGCAACACCAGTTTTCTTCCAAAATTATGGGAATTTTTCTTTAAGACTAGTAGGAAAGAGCAGAAAGAAAGTCAAATCTGAAGAGCTCCAAACAGAAGCTGGGAGCTGGTGTTTGTCTCCACCTGTAAAATCATTAACATGAAATGCCTTTTGATGAGTGCGTCGGAAAAAAAGACGGTTATAT
This sequence comes from Rhinolophus ferrumequinum, assembly GCF_004115265.2. Lineage (NCBI taxonomy): Eukaryota > Metazoa > Chordata > Mammalia > Chiroptera > Rhinolophidae > Rhinolophus > Rhinolophus ferrumequinum. The sequence continues at coordinate 1,027,930 of NC_046298.1, read as the reverse complement.
ATTAAAGTATGAACGTCTCTTCGTGCATCATTTAAATTATTTTACAACGCTGATTAAAATAACCGAACATTACAGCTTGCTTAGCTAAACATTATATTTCCAAATCCATTTCCAATTGTTTCCCTTCAATTTGAACAAATTTTGAGCAATTTTATTGCTATTCATACCTGCTTGATTTTTTTATTAGAAATTAAAGTGCACACATTTTTTTATCAAAGTTGCAAAGTGCTGCAGAGCTTAACTCCTTCTGTGCCACTCTGTACCTTTTCATCACGGAAAGAAGCAGCTCTTCTCTGTCTTTATCCCAAGGGCTTCACCTGGACAGAGGATGTTTAGAAAATCTCAGTAGAGGTTATCTGAACAACTTCTCAATTTACAGAGAGAAACAGACTCACAGAGGAGAACCAACGTGTCCAATATCACCATGGAATTTTGTGGCAAATCTACAAATGGGGCCACGTCTTCTGATTCTGCACTGGGTTTCTTTTGACCCCAACAAACTGCCCATCACAAAGTCCCCAGGTAAGACTGAGCTGGTCAGTGGCTTGGAGAGCTTTCCGGGGAGTTGTTCTTGTGGCTTGAAACACCTGACCCCTGTTCACGCTAGTTGGGTACCGTGGTGGAGGAAGCAAACTGCTGACTGATGCTGGAGCAGAATGTGGAAAAGCACTCAGGTTCCAAGATCCAGGGACAACCTATCTCGATGTGACTGAGCCACGGGCCAGTCCAGTGTATGGCCAGGACAAGCTCCTTTTCTAGAAATGTAGTCCTGAGTGTAACAAATGGCCGCCCTTGCTGAAGACAGACTCTGTTGCTGGCAGCTGGGACCCCAGCACGGAGCGCAGAGAAGATGCTCAGGGACCCCTCCCCTCGACGAACGAATGCATGTGGGAGTCGCTCTGGCACAAGGGATTCTTGGGTTTCAAGCCACAGAAACCAGCTGTGATCACTACGAGGAGGATTCGTGTCCATGAGGGAGCAAAGCAAAGGCTGATCAGGGGCCCGGAGAGGGTGAGGGCTGAGCGGCCGCAGGATTTGTGCTGTGGGAGCTGGTCCTCGGTCCCTGCATCCTGCCGGGTGAACTGGCCTCACCATTTCACTTCTCTGCCTCCTTCCTCTAAGCATTCACACGCCCAGGAAAGGAGTCCGAGGGCCAGAGGATATCACATGCCAGTGTCCTGGCAAGGAAGGTCTGGGATGCAGTCCCGACACAGTATACGTGGAGAGGGAAACCAAGGCACCCTCATCAGGAGAAAAGATGGATTCTGGGACTCCCATCCTCTGTGGGGCGAGGGTAAGAGCATGTGACCATGCCTGGCACACGGCCGCGCCCCTCGCCTGGGGTCAGGCCTGGTTGGTTGGATGTAGGGGCAGTGAGGGCACAGGCTTCAGCAAGATGTGGCTCTCAGGACGCTGAGTCCCAGGCCGTGGCAGGCCCCTCCCGGTGGTGCCTGACCACAAAGCTCCGCGTGCAGACCTCGGGTGCCTCCACCATCATCACGTCCTCAGGGCCAACCAGGGCTCCAGCTGGGGTTCCAGGAAGATGGGCTGAGGTCAGGTGGAGCTGAGGCAGTGTGGGGGTGCAGGCTCCCCACCCCCAGGGCAGCACGGGAGTGTGACCCCTCCTCCAGCCTCAGGCCTCGAACTGGAACACGGTCTGTGGACTTCCTGGGGGTATCCCCCTGAGAGGCGTGCCCAGAACCAGTGTGGCACGAGAAGGATTTACCAGCGAGTGGGAAGCTTGGGTTGAGAGCTGGAACACGTGCGTTTTCGCTACTCACACCTCCAACCGGTTTCCTCTGTGGAAACATTGGCGAGTTACAGACACGCGGCTTGAAAGAAAACACCCTTCAGGGCTGTGCCATTCTCGTTAGGCCTAAATTTACACGTAAAAATATTATTCAACTAATTAAAATGGAATTAAATGAATATAATGTTAACTGTGTCTACTGTTTAGCATAAAAAGTTGTTAAATACATCATACGCCACGTTCTAAACTGGCGGCAGATTTTAGCTTAATTGTAAGAAATAGCCGTGTACTCCTTAATTGCATAACTAGGTGGAACATAAAAATCACAATTACATGAATTATATTAAGTAAAATATGTTAAAATAGTTTGTTTTTCGATGGTGAAATTTTATGGACACCATAATGAAACTGAAGTACATTTTTAATTACCTAATTATTGCTATTTTCAAAGTCCATTTACACCATAATTGTTCCTGTTTTCATAGTCCAAAGAGTCCTTGACAGAAAGACTCAGCAAGGATCGAAAATAAGGATTCATTCTTCAGACAACTCTGGCTCCTGGTTCACCATCTTTAAAATCTACCTGGGGAGCATCCACTCATCATTTGTTCAACAGGTAATTCTGTAAAACTGCCGGGGGCCCCAGAGGGACACGGGGATGAGGCAGGAGGCGAACGCCAGCCCTCAGACAACGTACAGTCTCCCTGAGACCCAGGGCATCAGAGCAGAATAAAAGCAGGTTCAGCAGTTAGAGGCTTGGAGCCCCAGGAACGGGCAGGGCCGGGGACTGTGGGCCCAGGGCTGGGATGGCACAGGTGGCGGGGGGCAGAACCAGCCTGAGCACAATCCCAAGGGAGGAGAAGCAGGCGAAATGAGCGACTGGGGAGCAGATAAGCATGCAGATGGCCACGGAAGAATGGGGGCGGGGGAGATTCTGTGGCAAATTGCAGGCAGGACAAGACCACTCCCAGCATGGGGGGCGGACAGGAGAGGTTGCACCAGCACTTGGGGCTAAGCCTGAGCTGGGGTGAGGGAGCCCTGACTGCAGGGCTCAGCACGAAGGAGATGATGCCTTCGGTGACAGAAAAGGAAGAATCAAGGGAGAGATGGTTTCAACGAAACACAGCAAATTTGGTTCTGGACTTAGGAGTTTTGAGATTATAGCAAGCTGTGCATGGTGGGTGTGGGGTGCAAGCGTTCTCAGTTGATCAAAATGTTTAAAACTGTTTTTTCCTTTCTAATCTTGGGAGTGCTTTCAAGCGTCCATCCCCTAATTATTAGGGCTGGGGGGTCGGGAGATACAACTACAGATAAAACAGGAAAATTGTGAGATGAAACTGTGAAGTGTTAGGGTGGTTCCTTACCATGTGCACTGAGTGGTGATTATTTAAAAAGTCGCCTAGGAGAGAAACAAACTCCATTAAAAGAGTGGGTGTGAGGGAGCCTGGCAGGTGTGGACCTCACTCTGAGCCTCTCCCTTTCACGCCCCCAGAACCCTGGGTTCGGTGAAATGATATTCCCTTGAGGGCTTGAGAAAAGCCTACGAACTGCAGACAATTGTTGAGGATTTTATTTTCACTTCCACACCTGACTTGTCCTTTCTGCTCCTGCAACCATTACCATGTCCTGAGTGTCACTCTCTGGCCCTGGCGACAGGGCACTCACAGGAAAGCCTTGGTGATGGTCAGAGCGCGGGTCCTGACCGGCTAGTCTAACTTTCAGACCAAGGAGGGCGGGACAAAGTGGGGTGAGTTTTAGGAACTCCTGGTTGGTTGTTCCAAACCTTTCAAAGCCCTCTGAGAATTCTCTGTGCCTCATGTCATTTAAAATATGTCTTCCTGTTAGGGAAATGGGTCCCAGCCACAGAGTAACTGGAGACCACAGTGGTCACTGTGGTTAAGACAGGTCATTGAATTCTCAGCTGATGTGACTTCAGAGCTGGGAGGCCGGCAGGGTGGGGGAGGGGTCTGAATGGCAGCAGTGACCGCAGCCGAGAGGAGCCAGCTCTGGGGGTGGCATGGGCCCCAGGAAGTGCCTCTGCTCACAGGGCTTGCTCACCGGGCTTCCTTCAGGAGGAAAGCTGAGCGGAGGTGACAGAGCTCATCAAGAATGCAGGACCATCCTGTGGCGCAGTCTCTATGACACTGGGACTTTATTCCAGACCAAGGAAAGGAGCGTTTTGTGCCCACAGCCGGAACCGCCATTTCACCCGGCTGATGGACCGACGGCTTTTACTCTTAACATCGGGGACAGAGGTGGGTGCCCAGAAGAGTCGTCTATTCCCTCCGTGAGACTCAGGCACTCTATGGTCATCCACAAACCATTCCCTGTTGGCCAGGGACTGAGCTAAGCATAATGCGATTCAAATTGAAAAAAAACACCTGTGGGCAGGTACCAAACATTCGTACAGAAACAGAAATTCTGCCGCTTGGCTCGGCCTCCCGGTGTCGGATGCGCGGAGCGGTTTCCCCCACGCCGCTCAGACGCGCGCCACACTCAGAGCCGCGCACGCCACGCTATGTCAGTGCTACGATGTACTAATACTTTTCACATGAGTCGAGTTTTAACTTAAAAAGGAAACTGTTTATCACTACATGGGAGGCATCTGCCACACACTGTGACCACAAAAAAGAATGCAACGAAAAGTCATAGCTATGAAATGACACGTGTGTCCTCCGACCCCCTAAGACGATCTTACACAACACCCGTGGTATAAGTACATAAAAGAAATAGAAGAAATAGGGTAAAGCTGTGAGCTTTAAACAATTAAATCTCTGGAGATTGCTGGTTACTGTCGTGTCGTTTTAACCATAAAGTGAAAGGACTTTTTTTTTTTCATGTGAGTAAAAATCTTTATGGAAAAAGGCTCTAATATCTCTCTCCTTTCTGCACGTTCTACAATAAAACATGCCACTATTTGGTATAAACCAACCCTGTGTAGGCAAAATATTCCTGATGGGCTAGTGTCAGTGGGCGAGCCTGACAGCAGATTAGGACAAACATGCCTTGTGGTCCATAGCTTTACCATCTTCCCGTCTGAGACAGGTTCACCGGGAGTCAGGGATTGAAATTTCACTCAAATTTCAGCCTATGGAATTCCAGCATCATCTAAATACCCTTTTTAGAGGGAACATGTAATTAAGTTGTATTAATATTTTTGTGATGAAGCAATATCACTCATCTTTGAAAGTTCAAGTACATGATGTGACACTCTCAGGGTGCCACTCCCGAAACCCAAGTCCACAAATCAACAGCCGTCAGCCCACCTCGGGTTACTGCTGCATCTACTTATGCAGACACCCCCCACCAGAGACCTTGCACAATTGTCATAAATTGTTTCTTACAGAGTCTATAGTCAAGATTGATAATTTGCTAAAGAATCTCCCATAACTTCAGAGGAAAACCATGAAAATCTCAAAGTTTTAAAACTTCATTACAATTCACATTGTATATGAACATTATGTCTGGTCACCAAATCATTCTTAAATATTTATGTTATCTATTCTGCTGGAATAATCAAGAAATCCATTCACCCGTTTGTAGGGCTTCCTGCTTCCCACTGCACCAGAGAAGCAAGGCTCTGGGCCTCCTGGTGGCACCTTTCATATAAGAGCAAGGGTGCAGGGCCATGCATGCTAAAGGACAGTGACGCAGGGCAGGCGCAGACTGGGTGACCAGGAGGACTTTCTGAGGAGGTGGCGCTTGAGTAGAGACTTGACCACAAGGGAAGATGTGCAGGTGTCCAGTTCCAGGGCCGGTGGGAGGCCCTGATGCTTTTCTCCTCGCCTCCAGAATCAGTGTTACAGACCGGCCCCAGCAATACACGAATCCTCTGCTCTTGGACAAGACAGCTCTTCACCTGGGACTTCTCTGCTGGTTACCGAGAGAGACGTGAACTAAATGATTCACCATCTTAACACATGACCCTGTCATAAATAAGGGTCACTACCTACAGTGAATAATGAACCCCAAATCTAAAAGGGCACAAACAACAGAAGTTTATTTTTCTTAGCAAACTCCATCAGTGGCAGTGATGGGTGAGGCGTCTGATTCCTGCATGTTTCCGGGACCAGCCTCTCTCCCTCTGGTGACTTTAACCTCTTCTAGAGCAGCTCTGGCCAACAGAACTTTCTGTAGGGATGGAATTTCCTATACTTCCCTGTCCAAAATAGTAGCCACTAAGGACATGTGGCTATCAAAATTTTAATTGTGGCTACTGAGACTGCGGAACTGAATTTTTAATGATACTTATGTTTTTAAAGAAGAAAAGCTTTGGGGGACCTTTGTTCCCTGGCTTCCAAATTGACTTTGTAGTATTTAAATGTAGTGAACACAGTCACGACAGTGGTAGCCGTGTACTAGGAGCCTAACAGAGAGATGGAACCACGTCAGGTCCAGAAATACATCCACAAATACATGCTTAGTTGATCTTTGTAAAAGGTGCCAAAGCCAAGGTGAGTGGCTGTGGGGAAAGAGCACCTCCTTGACACATAGCTCTGGAAAAACTGGATATCTGTACAAAATAAAATGGTAGCAACAGTCTGAGAGAGAAAACGACTATGCTGTGTATGCATTACTTCTGTAAAACTGATTCCTGACGTTAGATGCATCAGCTGCAACTTTACAAAGAGGGGATTGAAGCCCAGAAACATTAAAGAAGACTATAATGGTAAAAGGGAATGCTGAAGGCAGGACGCAGACTAGCCACCTACAACCCCCAGCTGCCCACAATGGGGAGGAGCCTCAGGCAAGGAGGGTGGTGGGTCGGCCGGGGAAGGAGCACGCGGCCCGAGTCGACCGGAGCTGTGTTCGCACTGTCTCTTGGCCTTTCTGTTTTGAGGTCCCATCCAAGTCCCAGACACAAGGCAGAAGTAGGGCATCCTCTAGTTTAATTTCACTTGTTTTTGCCATTGGGTTTGAGGGAGGGAAGGAGTCATGAGTATATGGAACTGCGACATTACCTGTCCCTCATTTTTAAAAACTTTTAATTAATTTAAATTTAAACAGGCACATGTGATTAGTGGTTATTAGTGCCTAGAGCCTTAGCACTCTGTGCTGCTGTCAGATAAGGAAAAAGAAGAAAGGTGTCCCAGGGACTGTCCTGGAAGTGGTGCACTCTACTTCCTCTTTCTTTTCATTGGCTAAACTTTGGTCGTGTGGCCACACCCAATTGCAAAGGAGGCTGGGAGATGTAGTCCAGCTGTGAGCCCAGGAAGATGAGGGACTGGATTTTGGTGAGCCCATAGCGGTGTCTATGATTCAGGGACTGAAAGTTAAATGAAGGCCAAAATGTGTGCCACTTCCTTCTGAGGCCAGAACAGAAAAGAAGTTACATTCGAGCAGCACAGAAGCTAAACTCGCTAGAACACTGGGGCCCTGGGTAGACCGTGCTGCTCATCGTTTGGTCCAGAGTCTCCACTCTTTCCTTCAGTTCTTTCAGGCCCTGAGAAGTTCTCCACACGGTTCCTGTGAGTGCACATGGCCTAGGTTACTATGAGCGTGCCTGCGACTAAATGCGAAACCCCTCGCAGGCCAGTGCAGCCCGATTTGCACCGAGGCAGCAGAAAGCACAGCAGCGGATATCGGAGTCCGCACTGGGCATGGGCGTACTCAGATGCGTGCGGCCGGCTGTTATTTTCAATGTGCTCAGAGATATTCTCATTTGGCTCTTGACATGGTAAAGGAGAATGAAGACCTGATCACACCCCATGACTCTCTAGATTTAGAAAACACTTTAAAGGCTCTGGAGGATGTCCAGGTCCCACCTGCCTGCTCCCCAGTGCTAATCAGAGAGCAGAGCTGACTCCTCCCTCTGTCACATTGTCCTGGCCCCTCTCTGCTGCCTTCTGTTGCCTGGATTCTTTATCCCTGAATATCTTCCTCTCCAGACTGGAACTTCCAGAGGGAAGATGGACCCTTTCCTGCGTTTCCCACAGGGCTCACACAGGCACTTTCGTGGAGGGTCAGGAAGTGTTCGCTGAACTGATGGAGTTGATATGGATGGCTGATACAGGTAAATGGCTTAGGGAAGTCCACTGGCTTTGCCCTGCAGATTGCGGCTCCTGTCCTGCGCCATTAGCATTTGGCCAAGTTGAAATGACAGAGAGCGATCCAGGAGTCTTCCTCATTCATGTCGGAGGTTGGAAATGAGATGTGAAAATGACAGCCAGGATTCGTGTCGGTAAACAATACATGGAGCCAGGCAGGAGCGGGTCCTGCTGCCTGCCCACCTTCACGGAAAGGACGCCATCAAGGCCACTGGGATGGATGCCATAGAAATCACCCGACTCCAGACAAGCACGCTGCTCTGGAAGCTGACATCTGGGATTTCCGTTGAGAGGACATTACAGACCAGTGCCCCTCACACCCCTGGAAGCCACACTACCCTGAACATCTGAGCCTGAAGATTGTCCCTCCGCCTATGTCATGGAGCAGGATTTGGTCTTGGTGCCTACATGACATATCCGGGTCAGCTAATACAAGAATAAGCCTCAAGGCTCGTCAGCTCACAGGATCTTAACACTCTAAGGCTTCACTGGCACTTAGAGCCCTTGGTACGTCTGGGCCACGTGGTCAGACCTTCTTTCAGGTAGGTCCCTACATGATGGACTCTGAGTTTAACCTTTACAAAGCATGTGTATATATGTGTGCGAGGGAGAGAGAGTTACATCTGAAAAGCCACTACATACAAGAAGAAAAATTAAGTATATATTTAGCCAAATGTTTTGTGGATTTCTTTTCTTTGAAAAACACCAGTACAGGTGTTGAAGCCAACGGGGCCCTTTCACTCCAGTATTTATTTATTTTTCTCTCTCCTTGCAAAGTGATGCACATGTGCTATGGAAAGCAAATATTATGCTCTTTACTGTCAAACAAAGTTCATAAGGTTCATGTGCCAATGATGAGGCAAAGGACCTCCCACAGAACGTCTCCTGACCCGGAAGAATTTCTCATGAAATACACAATGTAGGCAGTGAGGGGGCCCTTTACTGCCAGAAAAGAGAACCAGCCCACACCTAGTGGCACCCACCGGTGGGGCTGGATGAGCTCAGGCTCTGACTGTCCCCGCCGACGGGGGCTCCTCCTCTGCAGACAAGCATGGGGGGCTTGGGGAGGGGTGGACCACAGTGGGAGCTGAAGTGTGTTTACTCAGAGGAGGCGACTTGCGTCCACTCTGTGAAGCTCTGACATCCAGATGCATGAGGCAGGCAGCCCTCCGGGGACGCGGGCAGTGGAGGCGAGGTGATGACAAATGGAAGGCACTCTTTGGCCCTGGCGCACAGGCCTAGAATCCAGTAGCAGTACAGTTACTATTTACAGGAAACCGGCACAGGGTTATAAGTTCTCCTAGACGGGTTGGTGCCATGGTGTTCTGGCACCCTGAAAAGCATTAAATAAGGCTCAGCATTTGTCTAAACCATGCTGCGTTTCTCCACTTTCTGATAGAATTGCGTTCTCTGACTGGGAGCTCCATTGAAGCCCCTCCCGGGGGAGTAGAGAGCGGGGCCTACCGTCACCCATGGCTAATTTGTGCTCTGTGCTTGTTTATCCGAACCCTATGTCGGGATGGTTGTAACTCTGTGTCACTGGCTGTGTGATGCTCTCTGTGCTAAGAGCTCGGGAAATAGCAACAGCACGATACATAATCACGTTCGCATTCTGAAGGGCGGCAGGCAAGTTTCTGGTGGCGTTTGTTGTGGAGACAGCCTCCTGAGGACGTGTCCATCCCTGCCTCCCAGGCTGTGATCCGTGTGCTCCTATAAGCCGGACCCGGTGGACCGGACAGGACCTGAGGGAAGCCACACATGCTGGGTCGATGCCAGGTCCTGTTCTCGTGCCCGAGCCCTAAGGCTCGTGAACACCCCAGGTATGAAGGCAGACTGTTGCTATTTGGGAGTTCTTGCACACAAGAGAGATCCTTTCATGTCATGCCAGAAACAGTTCAAACATACACCCAGACTCTGTTACCCGCCCACCCCCGCCAGCAAGCTCGTCCCACCATCACATGCCACCTGCACGACAGAGCTCGCTCTCAAGCCGCCACACTGCCCAGCCGTCTCCGGCATTTCTCTCACCAACCCACGTACCACAGCGACTAGTTCAACCCCTCTTCTGTCCCCAGACTCCACACCTGGCAAATGGCCTTGTCCCCTACTTCATGGAGAAACGAGATGCCATCATACAGGGGCACGCCATCTGCCCAGACTGATCCTGTCAGCCCCCTGCCCCGCCTCCCCGCTCTCCTCCCTGAGGTGAAGCTGCTTCTCGGGGCTTCCTCCACCCGTTCCTGTTTTCCTCGTGAAGAATGCCCGCTAGTCCCCCATCCTTCAATTTATCTCTCTCGCCCCCCCATATTCCCCTCCTTCTCTTGCCTTTCCTCTCGCTGCCCTCCGCAACCTAGCTTATTGGGAGGTGTGCCGACGTGCTGGTCCCAGTTCATCACCTGCTTTTAATCCAGACATTCCATTCCATAAGCCAAGGCTTCCTTTTCACTTCAGAGAGTTGGAGGGGGGTTCTGTCATTTAATGCCAGAGAGTCTGGCCCTACACGGGCACTTACTAAATTCAACTCTGGCCGGTCGTCCTGTTTCTGCTGCCCCCAAGTCTCCTCCTACCTGTGCCTTCGAATCTCAGCAATCATCCAGCTTCTGCTGCCAGGAACCTGGGAACCAGCTTACACACCTTTCCCTACTGTCATCATCAAGCCTATAGATTCCATCATCAGAATACATCTGCTCTGTTTCCTTCCCTCCAGCAAGTCCGTGACGCCGCCACCCCCCCCCGCCCCGGACAGCAGAACTGTCTCCCCACAAAACATCCGTGTGCCGCGGTGCACAGGCCTTAGTGTCCTGGGGAGCTGGGAGGACAGCAGAGGGAGCCCAGCGATGCCCAGGAAATAGGCAGGCGCTACTGGACTTGGCATAACCCCAGATTGCCCAGCGATGCAGGAGGCGACCTCAGCGATCATTTCCCAGCATGTTTCCCAGAACAGGTGTTTCGTTTTTATCATTACTGCTTATTTTATTTCATAGTAGCTTAAGGTCAAATTTTCTTCCTTTAGTTGGGACATTTGAACACGGAAGTTTTCCAGCCACTTCCCCTGGGCAGTTTGCAGAGAGCAGTGTGCAGACTGTAAACTAAGGTATCTCCTGACTCCGCCAAGGGGCTAAGCCTGGTACGTGGGCCATGACCGCAGGGTCACATGTAGGCTTTGATGTCTGCAGCTCCCGACAGAACCTACGAAGATGCGAGTGCTTCAAAGGAGACACACACACACCCTCATCACCCCGACCTCAGATTAGCCCCTTTCCACCTTCTCCCTCTCCTTAGAGACCTCGGGATTCCACCCTCTATTGAAACAGCATCGAAAGCGTCAGTCCTTCCTGACTGGGGAGCTATCCTGACCCAGTGGCCTTGGAAGGGAGTGGAAAGAAAAGTTGTACTGAGGTAGACGCAAGAAGGCTACAACAAGAGGGGACACGTGCCCTGTTTCTTCTTTTCTGGAAGGGAAGCTAAAACTGTAAGGGTGACCAGACCCTCCAATGTACTAATAAGTCTGTTGTCATCTCAATCCCAAATTTTAGAACTTTTCCTCTGAAACCTGAAAAATGACTATAAGTGTTGTCTGGGAGAATCAATGAACAAAATAGTCAAGTGGAATTTAACAAAACAAGTATTAGGGATGCTTGCACAAACAGATATTAAAATTGATTCTAAAACTACAATAACTAAAATAAAGTGGTACCAGACTGGGGTGAGCAGGTAGAAAGAACATGTAAGACTTAGTTCATCCTTTTACAGCTGGTGGGATTGCAAACTGGTGCAGCCACTATGGAAACCAGTATGGAGGGCCCTCAAAATGTAAGAAAAGAACTATCATATGACCCAGCAATCCCTCTTCTATGTATCTACCTGAATAATATGGAACCACTAATTTGAAAAGATAGATGCACCCCTATGTCGATTTCAGCATGATTAACAACAGGCGAGATAAGGAAACAACCTACGTGTCCACGGACTGATGACGGGGTAAAGAAGATATACGCACAGCACCACTCCGCAATAAAAACCATGAAATATGACCATTTGCAGCAACGTGGATGGACCTGGAGGGTATCATGCAGACGGAAAAGGACAAATCCCGTACGATTTCACTCATGTGGGATATAAAACAAACAGAAACAAACAAAAGAAAAACAGACTCATAGGCAACAAACAAATCAGTGGTTACCAGAGGGAAGGGGGTGAGGGGAATGAGAAAAGGGTAACGGGACAAATGTGTGGCGATGGATGGAAACTACACTTCTGGTGGTGGGCACGCTAGTGTCTACACAGGGAGTTAGGATAGTATATACCTGAAACTTACATCACGTTATTAATCAATACTACTTGAATAACAAAAGAACGTTTAGTTCATGGTAGGAGGAATATTTCAAACCTCGGGGGCAACAACGAGAGACCGTTGTGAAATCCTAAGAATAACTTGACTCATCACTACTTCACACCACACCCTAAAATAAACTTCAGGTGGATTCAGGTTTAAAGGTACATATACAAAATAACTAGAAGTAAATATAGGTGCATGTTTATCTGATCTCGTGTTGGTAAAATCTTTTAAATAGTATTTTACCATAAAGTAAAATATTGGTGGAATTAACCATATAGAATTTAAAACCTGCTGCTATGAGCAAAGTTTCAGGCAAATGACAAACAGAGAAAAACAATATTTGCAACATATGTAACAAACAGTTAATATTCTTAATGCCCTGAAATGTCACTGTGGATAGCAGACACGATTAGGAAACTCACAAAAGGAGTACTAATGGCAAAAATATGAAAAATGTTTAACTTTGCAAGCTGTCAAAGATGTGCAAACTGAAACAATAGTGAAACACAATTTTTCAGCTATTACGTTGACAGTTGAAAAGAAAGAAAAAAGATTGTCTGGAGCGTGGGGACCATGCGCCCACAGATCGTGGGCATGAGCTTAAAGTGACACCAGCTTCCCAGGGGCACTGGGCCGGACTCTTCCAAACTGCACGGCCCATTCCCACAGCAATTCCTCTGCTAGAAATTTATCTTCAGAAAATAATCATAAATAATGGCAGACATTTATTTAAAAGATGTTCCCTGGAAGGTTGTTTATAATAGCAAAAAATTAAAAACAAAATAAATGTCTGACAATATGGAACTGGTTAAATAAATTATGGTGCAGTATAATCCACGACCATAAAAAAGTCACACTGGGAACTATTTAGTGACTTTGGAAAAGGTTCACAATATATAGTTAAATGGGGGAGGGGCAGTTGCAAAAGAACCTGTACAACGTGGTCTCATTTTTTGTTTTTTAAAATGTATGTATGTAAATCTATGCATAGAAAAAGCCTTTAAGAGGATAACCAAAAAGTTAAGGGTGATTATCTCTGGGTGGCAAGAATATCGGTGATTTTCATTATTTTCCAAATATTCTGCAATAAAAATGTATTATTTTTGTTAACAATCTTCTTAAAAACATTAGCTTCTATTTAAATTCTGCCTAGAAGTCAGGTCTCAAAAATGGTCTTCAGGGGCCTTTTTTGGGAAATTCTTGCAGCCAGAAATTGGGAAAACAGTCTAGCTTCAGAGCCGGGACAGGAGGGCACAGAGGATCTCCCAGGACCCCTCCTGCACACTTCCCACAGCTGTCCCCTCTGAGCCGTGGCGTGGGAAACTGATGGAGACTGGAAGTAAGAATAATAAGTAATGAACTTGATAATATATCAATAGATGACAATAAACATTTATTAAGCACTCGGTACTTTCCAGACACCAAGCTCACTGCTTTACAGATAACATTCCCGTTTAATTTTCTCAACAATCTTTTGGCAAAGAGCTTTTTGTCTGCAATTTACAGATGTGTAAACTGAGACAAGGGTGGTGATGAAAGTCCCCAAAGTCATCCAGCCCTCGGCCGCCGAGGGGCATTTCAAACCCATGAGCGTCAGGCTGCAGAGCCCCTGCCATCTTCCTGGATGAGGAGGAGGGAGGAGCGTTTTCTCCAAACCCTGAAGTCTCATCCCCTCATCACCACCCAGGCCTCGATTTCCTTTGTGATTCAGCCTTGTATCATGTAGCCTGCCTCCAGTGTGAAAGATTTGTGGCAATTGCATGATGTATGAGGTGCCATTTGTAAAAATATTATTTAGTGTAAAACATGATGTTTTTCCTCCTGATTTACAAGTTGGATTTATAAATCTGCACATCCCCCTATCTGTGTTATATATCTTGCCACTGATTTATAAAACGTGCCTGTAAATCTTCCTGCAAAGTTTTGATTCAGAAATCATTATTTTAAGAATTAGATTTAGGTACAACATTCAGCTGCGGGATAGGGGAGGCAATGGATTTGCATAACGCCGGTGGGAGCATAGGGGTCCTCCAGGGGCTTTGCAAGTCGTGCCCAGGAATTCCTAAACAAAACGTCCGGTGTACGGGCATCATGTCACACTTCTGCTACAACTGGCTGATTCACACAGCCAAAGCCACACAGTAATGAACCGTTTCATAAAGCCCCACTTTTCTTTAACTGCAGACCCCGATGTATGCAAACCCTGATTGGGTTTTCTGTAATAGCACCTCCATCACATGCTCCTGCACACCGCTGGTCTTGGTGAGGAGACCCCGGGGTCAGGGAGAGTCAGAACTGATGCCCAGCGGGGGGGGGGGGGAGGGAAGGTGCAGGGTCTGTAAGATGCCTTCAAGGTCAAGTGGAGCTTCACTCTCACTCTGTCCCTGTTCCTCAAACAAAGAACAGGAGATCTCAGGGAGAAGAAATGGCCAGAAATTAGAACATATTTTACAAATGACTGATGGCTGAATAAATCAGTGAACAAATGAACAAACTTAGCATTTTTTTTAAAGAGTGGAGGCCAAAAGGTATTCAACAGATAGCAAAAAGTGACACACAGCATAAATGAGGAGAGAGGGGTCCTGTGGGGACTTTAGAAAGATGCTTGTCCCATCTGGATGGGGCAGCCATGGCTTAGCTCTACCTGGTTGTTGCCACGTGGGATGCTTGCCTAGTATTTCTAGATCTGGCTTTCCTAGAAAATCCCCAAATCCAGATTTTTATGTTAAATGCCTCAATTTTAAAGATCAATTTTATTCAGGTCTAATTTATAATAGTAAAATTAGCACATGTTAAGTGTAACGGTCAATGATGTTTGATCAAAGTTTACCCCTATACAACCAGTTCGGGGACATTTCCATCTCCTCAGAAAGTTCCCTCCGGCAGCTTGAAGGACACGTCTCCCCCGACCCACTGCTTCGGTGAACCATAGGTCTGCTTTCTAGCCCTATATATATAAGTTTTGTCTGGTTTAGAATTTAATATAACTGGAATCATACAGAGTCATGTTTTCCTCCCACTCAGCATAGTGTCTGTGAGATCCATCCACGTTGTTCTGTTTTTATACGTTGTCCCTTTTTTATGGCCGAGTTGTATTCCATTGACACTTGACACTTTACACTTCCTATTTTACAAGAAAATAAACTTACAATAGTATTCCATTTATCCTCACATCCTTTCTGCAATTATGTTCTCTTTTACTTCTCCATATATGGTAAATATGGTAAATGCTACTTTACAATATTATAGTGTTGTTTTTTTTAATCAGTGTTATTCTGAGTAGATTTAAATTATAAAGAGGGGAACAACATAGATTTTCATCTTCCAGACTCATTTCCAATTCTGCTGCCTTCTATTCCTTCCATGTACATTTAAACTTTCCTGCAGTCTGATAACATCTTTGGGCTTTTTTTTTTTTTTTTTTGTAGTACAGATATCCTAAAATAAATTTTACAAACTTTTGTTTGTTCAGAAAATATCTTTATTTTATCTTCACTTTTGGAGGTAATTTTTGCTGGATATAGAATTCAGGGTTAACAGGATATTTTGCCTTTTACATTTAAAAAAATAATTCAGTTGTCTCTTAGCTTCTGTTATTTCAGATGCAAATTCAGCAGTCAGTTCTTTGTTTTCCCCTGTATATAATGTATGCTTTTTATCTGGCTGCTTTCAAGATTTTCTTAGCTTTGGGCAATGTGACTCTGATAGTTTAGTTTACATTTATCTTGTTTGGAGTTGGGTAAATTTTTCTAACTTAAGTCACTGTATCTCATCCAATTTAGTAAGTTTTCAATCATTAGTTCTCAAAATTTTGATCTGCTCCATTATCAGTGTTTTCTCTGCCTGGGACTCGAATTCCCTGTTTGTAAGACCAGTAGAGTGCCTATTTTTGTCTCAGGATTCCTTTGCATTATTTAAAAATTTCAAGAACTCAAAAAGCATTTGTTTGTATGGGTTATATCTGTTGATGTTTGCTGTACTGGAAATTGAAACTCAGAAATTCTTTATTGACTTATTTTTAAATAATAGTAATAATGATAAAAAGGAGGAGAAAAAGGAGGCCATGACCTGTTAACATAAATAACAAATTCTTAATGGAAAAAAAATATTTTAAAAAAATCTTGGTGAGAAAAATGGCATCATCTTATATTTTTCCAAACTGTTGTTCTGTCTTAATAAGGAAAAGACAGCTAAATTCTCTTATTCTTTGTCAATCTGCTGTGACTTAACACATCATGTAGCCTACAACTGGAAACAGAAAGGGCAAGTAATATCTTAGTATTATCACGCAAATAGCTTTAACATTGTAGATTTTCTGACATGGTCTTGGGGACTCGCACCCTTTGAGAACTGTTCTTAGGCAATTTATTATTTTCACACAGGTCCCTAAGGTTCTGTTCATTTTTATTTTTTCAATCCTTTTTGTCTCTGCACTTCTGGTTGTAAAATGTCTATTGATCTGTAAACAAGATTTTTTCTTTGTCAACTTAAAATCTTCTGTTAAGTCTGGTAATTTTTTATTTTTGTTATAATTTTCAGTTCTAAAATTTCCATTTGGTTCTTTTTTATATAGTTTACATTTTTCTGCTCAAATTCTTTTCTATTCACTCATTAAGACAATATTGTCCTTTCATTATTTGAATATAATTACAAAGCTGCTTTAAAGTCTGTGAATGCCAACGCCTGGGCCCTCTCACATTTCGTTTCTATTGACCATATTTTCCTTATCAAACCTGGGTCATATTGTCCTGTTCCTTTGTATGTTTCATGGTGTTTTATTAAACACTGTACATTAAAAAGGGCGTGTTGCAGAGAACCTGGACTCTAGCTTCCTTCAGGGATGGGAATATTCCTTCATTCTTTGCTGGCAGATCATTGAGACCTTACGCTGGCTTGGTTTTATGTTTGTTAATGCAGATCCCTGGAAAGTCCAAGGTATTTCCAGGCCCCTCTAACTTGGACTCAATCTCCAAACTCTCTACTCGGGGTATCTTGTTGGGGCAAATCAAGAGGACTTCTTATACCTGTGCCACAACCTTTCTGGTGACCCAGTGGATGTCTGGGGTTAGCAGTGTGCTCAAGAGGTCTCTTCACTCTGACAGGACCCTGTGCCCAACGTCCAGCACACAAGACTACTCTTCGTACATCACTGCTGTTTTGATTTCAGTCCCCTAGGAGCTGCTGTCTGGCCAGCACTGGGTAACACGGCCTGCAGCCATGGACTTGTGTGGGGCCCACACACAGCCCCCCGCGAGGCACTACAGATGGCCCAGGCTCTGACCTGTGTCCTCAGCGCAGCAGCACTGCCCAGCTCTGCCCAGACACCACATAGCTGTGCTGTGGTTGGAACCTGTCCCCAGGCAGGGACCTCAGTGACCAGGGAGCTCATGAGTGTCCCTCCTGTCACTAGTCACTGTTTTTGTTACTTATTTTGTGTTGCTGAGCACAGTTATCATGTATTGTGTCTAGTTTCAAAGCTGTTTATGGCAAGAGAACCAGCCTGGTGCCAGTTACCTGGAAGTGGGAGGCTTCGGTTTTTTAATATTGGCAAGGACACTTGAAAAAAGTACAAGCACATCTACAGCTCATGGGCCACCTGTTAGGATGCTTGCGTTACATCCCACTTTTCAAAATGTGGTTTTTAGAGGGGCAGCATCAGCATGACCTGGGAGCTCATAGGAAATGCAGAGTCTCAGGCCCCAGGGCGACATATGGACCAGAGTCCGCAACTCAACAAGATCCAGAGGGGATCTCATGGGCATTAGCACTTGAAAGGATCTGGTCAGAGTGCCTGCACTAGCTGCCCGGTGTTTCCCAGACCAGCACTAGGAACCACGTGAAATACATGTCCCAAGGCGCTGTCTGTCCTAAGCCACGGAACCAGAGCCATCAAGGTAATAACTCCTGTCACCTGGAGCACTGGGGTTACTGAGCTGTTCCATCTCTGAGCCTGTGAGGTGCACTGGACCCAGTGTCCCAGTGCCCTATGGGGACCTGCCCTGTACTGCCATGTCAATCTGATTCCAAGTAGACAAGTACCCAAAGCACGTAAGCCGCAGAGATGATGCCGCGGGTAGTCGTATTTCCTCAAGGACTTTCAGGCCCTGCTTCTGACATCTCACTTACCCACATATCCACATGGGCAGTCAGTGATTCCTACTCACCAGGACAACTCTGCTTTTCAAACCTTCACTTAAAATTTGCCTCAGCCAGGAAGCCCTCCTCAACCATCCAGTCTGAAGCCCTCAGTACAGTAAAGATATTCCTATAGCTGAAAACACAGCTACATGGCTGTGTGTATGAACTAAGAGAAGAATGGCGCTTTCTACTGGCCACTGACGGATGGCTCTCCACTACACGGAGAGGCACCACAGCCCTAATCTGCTTGTCTGAGTTCAGCACCTTCCAATTTTGGTACCAGCCTATCCCTAACCCACGCTGCTAACGCAACCCACGATTATAGTTACCATTCACAAACATCACTCAGAACAAGTCTGTGGCAGGAGGTCCAGTTTGGGGGGCAGATCGACACCGTGCCCGCGTCCTTCCGCAGACACACTAACATCAAAACTAAACTGCATAACTTTACTAACAACTGTCACCCCGTTAAATTTTAATTTAAAAAGCAAAGCTAATTGCAGAACAGTCAACCTGGAGAACCATCTGAAGTCCAGCCAAACAGAAGTTTTATAACTACCTAAAGAAGCAGCCATGGCGAGACTAGTAGGAGGGGCAGAGACGCGAACGGGCCCACCCCTGCGTGTGGCGGAGGAGAACCTGGTGGGGTTTCTGGGCCGCGGACGTGCCCCCGTAGGAGCCACTGACCGAGCCCCACACCGGCCTCCCAGTCCAGAGTGCCGGTGCCAGGAAGAGGACCCCAGCACATCTGACTGTGAAAACCAGCGGGGATTCTGACTGTTCCAGGTGGGATAGAAGGCGAGGGAACCCAAGCGTCCTCTTAAACGGCCCTGCACAGACTCGCTCGCTCGCAGGCGCTCTCCTCGGGCTCCAGCAAAGAGACAGTGACTTGGCGGGGTGTCGGAGACATACGGGGGTGCAGAATGGGGTATGTGGCTTCATGGCTAGGGCTGGAGCACAGCCACCATTCTTCCTGTATTGAGCCCGCCCCCCACTATGCTCACAGCCAAATCTGAATCTGATTGGTCTGGTGAGCTCTGCTGCTCCACCCTGCTGACTCAGCTGGGACCCCACCCCATCCAACTCCCACCGCCCCGCCGCAGACACTTTCTTTGCGAGCAGCCAGCCCCGCCTGCATTGCACTCTTTCTGGAAAACTATCCAAGTCTCCAGGCCCCAGGCAGGCAGCGACTGACCCCGGGGTGCTCTGAGACTTTAGCTGAGTCACTCCAGGCTCAGCACTGGTACCAAACCAGAGTCTACATTAACCTGGTGACCACAACTCTTGCCACTCCAGTGACTCCCTGAGACCCTGCCTCACCCACTTGCACACTGCACGAGGCTCTACACAGCAGCTGAACCTTAAGGGAGCAGGCATGTGGCAGCAGGCCTCGGGTTGTCCTGGCTTTATGCAGAGTTACCCCAGGCTCGGTATTGGTGGCCGCCATCCTCAGTTCGCAGCATGGCCTTTCCCAAGTGCCTCCAATTTTGGCTCAGGCAGCAAACAACTGCGGATCACTCTGTAGGTCCTACCAGGTAGTCCCTGTCTGATCACAGGCAGTGGGTGACCTGGGCCTGCACCAGAGCCACCACCCTCCACAAAAAAAAGGTCCCAGAACCGACATACTTGGAGGTTGGCTTCAGACCACAGCAGAACATTGCCCAATTAGCCCCACAAATGGCACACACAAAGGGTATTCTCAACAGGCACCAGAGCCCACTGAAGTGAATCCCACTCAGTGGGGTAACACCCCCCACCCTGCACAGCAGCCTGTAAGCTGTGGACGTGGCCAAACCCCACAGCCAATCAGCCTGAGGATCAGTCCTACACACTGACATACCATCAGCAATCAAGGCTCAACTATAACACGACAGCACACACAACCCACACAGGAGACACTTCTGGAGCACCTGGCTCAGGTGACCAGGGCCCCACAGGACACCTACTGCATAAGGCCACCCAGCCAAGGCATAGCTGGTCTACCTTATACATAGAAACAAACACAGAGAGGCAGCGAAAATGAGGAAACTAAGAGATACATCCCAAATGGAGGAACAGGAGAAAACTCCAGAACAGAACTGAACAAAATGGAGACAAGCAACCTACCAAAGAAAGTTCAAAACAATGGTTATAAAGATGCTCAAGAAACTCAGTGAGAACATCCACAAAGAGATAGCAACCATTAAAAAAAGGACATAGAAACCATAAAATAGAACCAGTCAGAAGTGAAGACTACAATAACTGAATGAAGAATGCACTGGAAGGAATCCCCAGCAGCCTAAATGAAGCAGATCGAATCAGTGATTTGGAAGATAAGGTAGCAAAAAACACCGAAATGGAACAGCAAAAAAGAAAAAAGAATCCAAAAAAATTAGGATAGTTTAAGGGGCTTCTGGGACAACATCAAGCATAACAATATTCGCATCATAAAGGTAACAAAAGGAGAAGAGAGAGAGCAAGGGATTGAGAACCCATTTGAAGAAATAATGACAAAAAATTTTCCTAACCTGACGAAGGAAATAGACATACAAACCCAGGAAGTACACAGAGTCCCAAACAAGATAAACCCAAATAAACCACACCAAGACACATCATAATTAAACTGCCAAAGGTTACAGACAAAGAGACAATCCTACAAGCAGCAAGAGAATGACAACTAGTTATTTATAAGGGAGCTCCCATAAGATTGTCAGCTGATTTCTCAACAGAAGCTTTGCAGGCCAGAAGGGATTGGCACAAAATATTCAATGTAAAGAAAAGCAACGAACTACAACCAAGATTACTCTACCCAGAAAGGCTATCATTTAGAATTGAAAGGCAGACAAAAAAAGCTAAAGGAGTTCATCACCACCAGACCAGTACAACAAGGAATGTTACAGAGACTTCTTTAATATAGGAAAAAAAAGGATAAAAAAACCATGAATGATAAAATGGCAATAACTACATATCTGTCAACACTGACTTTCAATGTAAATGGATTAAATGCTCCAATGAAAAGACATAGGTGGGCTGAATGGATAAGGAAATAAGACCTTATATATGCTGCCTGTAAGAGACTCACTTCAGATCGAAAGACACACAGAGACGGAAAGTAAAGGGATGGAGAAAGATATTTCATAAAAATGGAAATGAAAACAACAAAAAATTTGAAGTAGCAATACTTATACCAGACAAAATAGACTTTAAAACAAAGGCTGTAACAAGAGACAAAGAAAGACTAAACCTTCCTACTTCTGGGTAATTATTTGAAGAAACCCAAAAACACTACATTGAGGGGAACTGTGCTTCCATATGTTCATTGCAGCACTTTTTACAGTGGCCAAGATGTGGAGGCAGCCTGGGTGTCCGTCGGTGAATGAATGGATAAGTGCAGGTGATACATATACACAGTGGAATATTGCTCGGCCAGGGAAGGGAATGGGTTCTTGCCATCTGCGGCGGCAAAATGAGTGGACCTGGAGGGTATTGTGCTGACTGGAGTGTCAGACAGAGAAAAAGAGATGCAATGTGATTCCCCTTATATGAGTATGTGGAATCTAAAGAACAAAATAAACAAACAAAACAGAAACATACTCATAGATACAGAGAATATTTGGATGGTTGCCAGCTGGGAGGGGGCAGGGTGAAAAAGGGGGAAGGCATTACTAAGTACAAACTGGTTGTTACACAGTAGTCATGGGGACGTAGGGTGTAACATAAGGAAATAGTCAATAATATTGTAATAACTATGTGTGGTGTCAGATGGGTGCTAGATTTGCTGGGGTGATAGATGGGAGGGGGTTTGGGGGTATAGGTGAAAAAGGGGAAGGGATTAAGGAGTACAAGTTGGTAGTTACAAAATAGTCATGGGGGTGTAAAGTAAAGCATAGAGAAGATAGTTAATGGTATGGTAATAACTATGTATAGGGCCAGGTGGGTGCTAGACTAGTCACGGGGGGGTCACTTCTTAAATTATATAAATGTCTAACCACTATGCTGTACACCTGAAATTAATATAAAATAATATGAACATCAACTGTTATTTATAAATTTAAAAGGGGTGGAAAAGGCGAATAAGAGGTCAAAATTTCCAGGTATAAAACAAATAAGTCATGGTGATGTAATGTACAGCATGGGGAACACAGTCAATAATATTGTGATAGTGTGGGACGGTGTCAGATGGTTGTGGGGCTTATCATGGTGGTCACTTCTTTAGTATATAAATGTTGAATAACTGTGGTGTATCCCTGAAACTCACATAATACTGTATGTTAGCTATATTTAAAAAAAAAAAAAAAAAAACATTTTTAAAAAATTGTCTGTGGCATTTTTGCCTTAGTCACTTATATCATCTATCCCTGGGACAGGCCCCAGTGTGTCACCATATCAGGCATCATATCCTGTATCATCCAATGCCCTGAACTTCGTGGGGTCAGAGGGAGGTGAGGGCTGGAGGCTGGTGTCACAGGGGTGACCATCCAGCTGCCTGCCTGTGGGACGCGTCATCTCAAATAGCAGAAGCAGAGGAGGGTGGGTGTCAGAAGCATGTCTGACTGACACAGGATCCCATCCTTGGGGGCTCCTCCTCCCTTGCCAACGTCAGGACGCACAAACAGTGTGGGGCAGCTGATGCGTGTTCCCCTGGCCAAGGCAACGGGAGCTGAATCCCCTCGCTGTGACCTTAAGAAGCTTGTTTCATCTTGACGACTCCGTTTTCCCCATTGCACTTGGAAACTTGACGTATCTATGTTTTTGTGTCCCATGTGAGTGAGAGGTGGTGCTGGCAGGTGCCATGCAGCCATTTGGGGAGCAGAATCGAACTTTAGGTAGTAAAAGCCCAAACGTGTGCATAACTTTTGGTCCACATTTTTGGTGGTATAGTTAATATTTGCATACAGGATTTATTCGAAACTATTTATAACAACAACAATATAAAATGAGCCTGAATCCGACTATGGAGGGCTGCCCAAATTACGATCTAGCCTCGCGATGGGATATTATACAGTCATTTGAAACCTGACAAGGAAAGTTAATAGTGTTGGAAAACGCTCCTGCTATAAAGCACCCGAATATATACTCTGTATGATTTTGTTATCTGGTACAAAGTACGTGAAAACACATCTATGGTGATTATCTCTGGATGAGTGTTGACTATGGTGATTTAAAATTGTTCACCATGTTGTATATGTTACAACTGTACAAGTCCACACACAGGAAAAATCTGATTTGAAAAACACCTTGGACTGGAGTCTGAAGGCTGGTTTGAGCCCAGTCCCCAGCATTGGCTGTGTGGCCTTGTGACACTCCACGGAACGCAGCAAAGTGGAGTCTTGCCTAGCCTTTCTTATCGGGGAGGGGCTGGCACAGGGCCACGGGCAGGGAAGGGTCCCGTGGTAGAAACCGGCAAGTAGGTGGCAGGGACTGTGCCCCCATAAACTGGATGAGGAGACCAGATGCTATTCTGCTAAGAAAGGTGGTGCTGATAGATTTCAGACTCCCTTACCATGTCCAACCCAACTTCAAAACAGACAACATTTTGAAAAACAAGAAAAGATGAAAGCTCATGCAGAAGTTTCTTTGCCTAGTAACAGAGATGTCTCTGGGTGGTTGAGACATAAGCTACAGCCGAAAACTCTAAGATCTATGGAGCCCTTCCCCCACCCACACCCCCCCACACAGCCATGACGCCCACCAGCCACCTGCTGGGATGCAGGGCAGGTGACATCTCTGTGCAAAGCCTGATGCACCAAGACGCCTGTGGCCTCCGACGCTGTTCCCCACCTGGGCCCAAGGTGCTGGGACATCCAGCACAGCCACTTTGCAATGTATTTGTGGCATTTATTTAACTGCAGACTGTGGCTGTCCTAAGGTGTGACAGGGCCACTTCTCCACAGCGACTCTGATACTTGCACACGTGAGTGACACGGCTGTGCATTCTTTTGAGTGTGGCATTGCTCAGGGACAGTACTGCTCAGACACGCCCTTCCCGCGGCCTCTCAGATCAGCTGTGACCGAGGGGGTCCACGTGAGCTACGTGGAAAATCTCCAAGAGTTTTGTTTCCTTTTTAAATAAGCAAGTTGACAATTAGAGCGTAGACCATGAAGCCATTTTTACAAAGGTCACTCGAGACATTCTAATTCTAATTTCTGTGGGTCTGTGAAGGTCTGGACAGAGTCACACAAAGTGACAGCAGTGGTGAGATCTGGTCGGGGGGAGGGTGGAGGACAAAATGGACTTTACCTGTATTTAATGTTTTTTCAAAAACCATGTGTTCATAGATCACCTATGCAATCAAAATTAATTTAAATATAAAATTAAAATAGCTGACAAGTAATTATAGGTAGCTGATAACTAAACAAACAAATAAATATTCTGTGGACGGTCGAAGCCAGAGTTCATGGCTGGAGAAGGGACTTACAAAAGTGTAAAGGGACTTTGGAATGAATCTTGTGTTGAATTGGAACTGAAGGTATAAGTGTGAACTCACAGTTTTAAAAAAGGATAAAGGGGGGAAGCGAGGGAGCGGGGAGAGAGAGAGACCACATGTGGACATACAGAGGGTCTGGAAGCAATGGCACCCCAGTAGCAAGGAGCCTTTCAGGACCCAGGTTTTGGTCTCTACACGTCATCCTTCACTAAAAGGAACCAGGTGCCTTGGAGAAATGGCTGTTTCCAGGCGTGGAACACTGAAAAGACAGGAGGATTCTGGAACATCTTCTTGTGGTGAAAAAGTAAGGAAGTGCTTATAGAGTGACAGGGTCATCATTTGTCAAAAGGACAATGAAGCCAGTTTGAAAGGACTCCCCTGGTCAAATCTGACCATCTTAGCATTAAAATAAATAATCATAGAAAAGAATCATTACACATTGAATGAAATAAAAATCCATGAGTTACGTTGATATAAGTGAATAAGTGGGGAAAAGGGAAAGGTCTTCCTTAGAATAGAAAGACAATTAGTTAAAGTAGAAGGAATGAGAATTAGGAAAAATACCTTTAGGCAACTTCAAAATAACAATGGAATCAACCCAAAGTCATCCGTGCTCGCTAAGGCACGTGGGTGAATGCTTGAGGAGTAACTGGATATTCACATGGCCTCAAACTATCTGTCCATAAGACACCAATCACAGCGGGAGAAGTGTGACTTAGGTAGAGAAACTGGCAACACCACTGTAACCAGGTGATCCCAGGAGCTTGGCCAGTCAGGACAAAGTGACAGCCTGACCTCTGACGGGCCCACTGGGAAGAATGAGGCACCAGCTCAGGGCTGTTTCTGTCCAAAATGAATAACCTGAATTCAACCCTAATCACACGTCACACAGACCCAAACCAAGGACATTATGCAAAGTAAGTAGCCGGCGGTCCCCAAACACGTCCGAAGGAAGCTGAAGGGACAGAAGCTGGAGGCAGCAGCGGCCTGGGGTTTCCTTCGCTGCAGAGGGCGTGACTAGGACAGTGGCCACATCGGAACTCAGCCTGTGCGTCAGATACGAGCACGGCAGCGCTGCCGATCCCCAGAGGCTTTGCTGATTTTCTGATTCCTGTGGTTACACAAGTGAACAGAGAGCGCACACTCGAGTATTTGAGGTAAAAAGGCATCATGTTTGCTAGTCACTCTCACCTGGTTCCGGAAAATTAAAACGCACGTGCATACACGTAATAGCGTGTGTGTGAGAGTGTGTGTCTGTGTGTGTATGAGTGTGTCTGTGACTGTGTGTGTATGCATGTGTGTGCACATGCACAGAGAGACTGGCAGACAGGAGGAGAGGGGGAGACAGACAGGGAAAGAGCCAGCAAATGTGAACAACTGGGGATCTGATGACGGTAACGTGGGGATTCTTGCAACTTTTCTGTTAGCCTTGAAATGACACACTTGAAAGAAGTAACACGTTGGAGGTGAAAAGGAGGAGACAAAACAACTTGCCACAGACAATACGGGCTCCATCCTGAGTCAGAGTCAGAACCCCGGCAAAGCCCGCAGAGACTGTAGGTAGAATGCCTATGAGTTGGGGTCCAGCTCAGCCCGAGGGAGTGGCCATGGGTAGTGACCTCTCGCAGCCTCAATCTCTAAACTAGGTCTTTGAACCCTGAATCGTGGGTGTCAGGTGACACAATGGCAGCTGGCCAGGCCCCCCGAACATTCAGTGAATATGAGCCATGACTAAGCCCTGCCCTTGCACAACCCCCAAGGTCCATCACTGAAATGTAACAAGAAGGGGAGGCCCCCAACGACCTGAAAAACAAAGAAAAAGCACGACGGAGGGGCAGTAGCCTCTGCCTAAGAGGCCGTGTCCGGTTTGATGGCGGAGAGCTTTTTCATGAATAAAGTTACAATTTTAAAACCACTGAAGTGCTTCAGTTAACTGAAGGACGCTGGGCTCCACCAGCAGATGTAGGACAAGCCGGGTGTCCCCTTATTAAAGGGGCAGCGACCGCAAGCAGTGCTGGAACTTCCCTGCACCTCCCGCCAGGGCCTGACCTGACTTGAGAAACTCTGAGATGAAGTCAGGATGCCCCTCCCCGCACGCCACCCCAGGCTGCCGCAGCCACTGTCAGGGGGGCCAGGCCAGCGGGTTCCCTGTCCTACAGGTCAGCTGAGTGGGGACCCTGGCACGGACCCAGGAAGCAGTTGTCAGACTCCACACACAAGTGCACAGTCCCCACCCCACACTGTACACACACAGGCACATACACCACTGTGGGGTGTGAATGAACGTGTGTGTGCACACACTCTACAGGGAACCTTGACACACAGAACACACAGTCAAAGGAGATTTAAATGCCTCAGGCACTTTAATTCTTTCTGTCCTTGGCAGGGAAATTTTCAGTGTTTGCAAAGCTCCTGAAACGCCCACTGTCCACCGCAGCTTCAGCGCCCGAAGGTCATGTCAGAGGGCAGACCCGGCCAGGGCAGGAGGCTGCCACACGCTCAGGGAGGGCTGTGTCTCTGGGCAGGTCCTCAGCGTCCTGGGCCCCAGCCCCCTCTGCTGTGCCATGCTTTCCTGGCCCCTGGGGACTGGACGAAGGGGGCCGCGGAGATGAAATCTCGGCTGTGGGCATGCAGTGGGGACTCTGACCACGTGGGGCAGCGTCAGAGTGCCCGACACTCAGCAGAACCGTGGTCAGCATACGTCCGGGGTGAGGGCCGTCCCGCAGGTGGAATGGGCCGACCCCTGCTGTGTGGCTCACTCGCCACCCCCTACAGGGCACAGGAGGTTGCCAGGCCCCCAGAAACCCCAGGCCCTCCTCCTTGCGCCCCATCTTCAGGACCACCTCCTGGAGGCCTTGGGGCCTGGCGTCTCCCTCAGCCTCACACCTGGGCCTGTTTTCAAGTCACTGCCCCCACCGCCGAGAACAGTGCCCTGTCTGTGGGCACAGCGGGGCGAAAGGGCTAATGAGTCCACACTTCCCACTCAGATGCCACGCTGCCACCTGTCACCACAGCTGCTGTCCCTGCGGTGAGGTGTGGTTTGGGCTGGCGCCAGTCACTCAAGGACTCCTGGGTGTCCGGGTGGCATCTGGCCCTTGGACGGTGGGCAAGGTTACGCAGGGGAATTCCGCACAATCCTCTCCTCCCTGGGAAACCTGGGGTTCTCAGGGCCTCGGAGGGGTGTACCTGGGACCACCCCCTAGGGTGTGCCAACCAGGTGCCAGGCTGGGCAGGGGCTGGTACAGGACGAGTGAGGTGCCCCCTCCCCTGCCCAGTCTTAGGAAGGAGCCTCCCCTAGGCCCACATCACGCGACATGACATTTTCCCGGACAGGAGACGACGGGCCGGCCAGGCTGGGTGTGGTGGGGGTGAGGGGGGCACGGGCTGGGACAGGGGAGCCGAGTGGTCGCCCCAGGTTCCGCCTCCCCTTCTGTGAAAACGGGTTACAGACCACACTGCTTTTGGTGGGGAGTGTCATGAACGTGGGGTTTGCCCAGGCCCTGGCTCTGCCTCCGGGTGGCCTTGCTCCCAGGTGCTCCCCGGCTGGAGACGAATCCTTCCGTAGCTCAGTGCAACCCACACACGCGTGCTCCACACATGCCTGCCACCTGGCCGCACCTGCCCTCTGCCAGGCGCTTCACAGGTGCCAGAAAGAGAGGAAGACGCAGCCCCCAGGTGCTGCCTGGGGGGCAGACACTCACCTGTAAGCAGATTGAGGCATGAGCAGTGACAGACGTCTGCCCAGGGGCCTCGGGCGGCAGTGCTGGTGCCTGGGGTACCCCGGGGGCTACGAGGCGAGACACCGATATGTCAGACACAGCAAACAGGTACCCAGTGTGTGCACTGCTTTTGTGACGACACATTCCTTCATTTGCCGTTCATTCATCATTTCTTGATTTTCTACTCTGCCAGGCACAGAGAAGGTCCCCGAGAGACAGACAGCCCTCTGTCCACAGGGACTGGCATTACCGACGGACAGGATCTTCCGGGCACCGTGACAGCCTGAGGTGCTGGCTGAGTGCGGGCAGCCCCACTGCACTGGCCAGCTGCCTGCCTGGGGCACCCAGCCCAAGGCCAGACACACGGAGGTCATCAGCCAGCATGTGGTGACGCCGCCTGAGTTGACTCTGATGGGAGTGAGGGCAGGTGACCGTTGGTGTGGGTGGGGCCCCACGGAGGGTGGTCAGTGGCTTCAGGCAGTGCTGTCCAGGAGGCCGGAGGCCACAGAGGCCCCAACATGTGGATGGACGGACGGGAAGGCAGGCCGGGGGTGTGCTGAGCTTCCCAGGACAGGCACTGGCTCTACCTCAGTGCCTGGCACACGGGGACGCACGAAACATTTGTTACTGCCAGCAGGAAGGACGCATGCCCCGGGCTCAGAGAGCCAGCCCTCCACGTGTGTCCTCCTGCGGGGACAGCAGGCGCCTCACGTCACACCAGGTGCCTCCTCCAGGTTGGCCTGGCCTGGCCCAGGCGTCCGCCTCCGCTCACCCAGGCGGTCATTCCTCCGGCCCCAGCCTGCCGGTCCAGCTGGGCGGGCATCGTCCGGCCCGGTGCCGCCCCCGCCACGGCCCCCGGCCCCACGCCCTCCCTGCACAGCGTCTTCCTGTAAAGTCGCGGCCGTATTCATAAGGTTAAAGCAGAGTGAACTGTTAATTTTAATGCTTTCTCTAAGCTTCAGTTTTAATAAGCGAAAATGATGTTCTTATTTGCAGTAAAGTGGTGTTATAAAATTCTGTCTGTCAAGCTCATTTTAAAACCATGGAAATAAATGATCTGACAAAATCAGGCTATTAGACAAGTGAGGAAGAGTGATTTCCATAAAAACTGGAGGAGATGCTCCTTAATTTCACACTCGGTAGTCTTTTGGGTCGACTAAATTTTTAAATAAGTGATAAAATTATATTAGCACAATTGCATTTTTATAGATTTTTTTGGTCATTGTACTCTTTTTCAATCCCTTTATTTTAACTCAAACTGTTCTGCTGAAAGGTTGCTCGCGTCTTACTCTGCCTCGCGCGGCCCCTGGCTCGCAAGCCCTCCGGCGTCCAGCAGGGTCGGCTCATGGTGGACATGGCCACTGCCGGCCAGACCTGTGGCTGGGGCCCCTGGGCCTGGTGGAAGGGCGGGGTCCCCGGAGCATGTCCCCTGGGGCCAGCAGCACCTGTCCCTGGCTTCTGAGCCGCCCCATTCCTTGCTGAGAGTAAGAGAAACGGGAGAGCGTGTTCCAGGGAACTTAGCTCCCCCACTGAGCATGCTCAGAGGGCAGGGCCACTTGGGGTTTGCAGAGAAGCTGGGACACAGGCAGGAGAGGGAATGGTGGCGCGGCTGGGATCCTCCTCGTGCCGCAAACCTGCCAGTCAGGGCCTCTGTGTCCTCTCACGTGCACGGTCAGGGTCCGGGGCCTCTGCTCTCTGCCGTTGCCCCTTTGGGCCAATTCTGAGACCTCGCCAGCAGGTCCCGCGCACCGCGGCCTGAGCGCCTCTCTCCTCGTGCCGGTGGGGCCTCGCCTGGGTCACTGTTGTCACAGCCTCGCACAGGTCCCATTGTCCCTTACCCTCGCTGCCCGGCCTGAGTACATAAGGTTGGGACATGGCCTTGTCCCGCTCAGGGGGCAGGTCTGGACTCAGGGGCCGGGACCTGGAGCACACAGGACCCTGGGAGGTCAGCCCTAGCCTGGCTGCCTCTGGCTGCCTCCCCTGCGTGTGAGCAGGGGCTCCGGCCAAGGTCGCTCTGCAGGCTTCCAGGAGGCAGGTTTTAAAGGCTCACACTGACCTCCAGGCCGCCCTCTTCCTGTGTGGGTCCCTTTCTCACGGAAGGGCGAGCACATGGCCCTGGTGTCTGAGGAGGGGACAGGCTGGCGCAGAGGCCTCCGCAGGAGGCTGTGGCCTGGAGCTGTGGGGAGTCGTCACCCCAAGTGCTTTCATTGATTTAGCCGATGCTAATGCTGCACTTTGTGTGCCCAGCGCCACGTGGGCCAAAAGCAGAGGCTCATTTCCCACAAGGGGGGTGGAGAGGAGGCCCGTTTTCACCCAGGGGCCTTTCAGGGTGCATGCTGGACCGTGGGGGACGGCCGGCCTCTCTGTGCCTCAGTCTCTCGTCTGCGCCATGATGCTGAACGGCTCTCCCAGCCCCCACCACGTGTGCCCCTCCCAGCCCAGGCCGCGTGTGCCCTCTGCCAGCCTCTGAACTCTTCTGACATTCAGGAGAGCGCCTTCCAAGCACAGAAGTCAAAACTGCATTCTCCACAGAGCCGCCAGGAGGGAAGGGGGTGCAGGGGACCCTGAGAGTCCCCTCCCTGGGAAGAGGGTGGAGTGCCTGGGAGGTGGAGCCGGCTGGCCGGGTGGCCTTGGAGGGGCCGGGCTGTCTCCTGGGAAGAAGGAAAGAAGTCCAAATCAGTCCTGTTGTATTACTTCTTTTTATGGCAGTGCTCTGAAGTCTGCAAATGTCAGCGTGTTAATTTACTGTCACTCAGTGATATTATTGCATCCTTTCAAAAATGTGTTTCTTGCATTTTCAGTAGCATACTCCAAGCGTTCTCCACCGCAAAGTTTCTATAGATAGTGCGACTACTTTCGCTCTGACCGGTGCCAAAATGTAGAAATCATGGTTGACTGCAGACACGTATGTGTTAAGAGTGGAGCTGGGGCCTCCGGCTTCCTGCTTCCAGAGCTCGGGGACAGGGCTGAGTTTCTCTGTTCTGGTCCTCTCACCTCTCGTCCTCCAAAGTGCTCTGGGGTTTGTCTCCGAAGGAGCATCAGAGACAAATTTAATGGAGCGATTGTAACGAAACCGCCATGGCTGAGTTTGTACGAGACGTCTGGACCCTTCCTGGTGCGAGCCCCGCCCACCCAGTCCCTCTCCTACGGTGGCAAACCCATTTCAAAATTCTGATGAAACACTTTGTAAATTTTGTTATTCTGTGATGGTAATAAATCATTATAGCCTTAAACACTTCTCTAGCTTGGAGCCTCAGTCACAAATTATCTTGTCATTCTGACCAAAACATTCTCCAAAAAAGCTTGACAAGTGCTAAAACCCAGAACATGAAACCATGTGTTGTTGTGAAGGCAAGATTCAGAAATGTCAATTAATTAGATTAAGAGGCTACTTTTAGCTTTCCCCGTGTTGCCAAATAACCCTTAAAATATGCGGAGCAGGGGAAGTCTACCTCGCGGTACAGCACTTTTGTGCCCAAGCACGACGATGGGTCGGACTAATGGACGGGATGATTGTCTCTGTCAGCTGGCAGAGAGAATGATCTAGAAGCAGACGTCTTGCTTCTCTTTCTACAGTGTGGCTTCACAAGCTGGATAAATCCTGCATTTCTGTGTTTCCCCGCCCCGCCCTTAGAACTCAGACCCAGACCTAGGCAGGAAGTCAAGCCCTTTGCCTGTGTCTTCAGCAGGGAGACGGCTTTTCAATGTCTTTCTGTGCTTGTCTTTCGTTTGAATTTGCATTTTGAAGTTCACTTTGTAAAAAAAAATACCGTAGAGAAACTATTTAAATGTTCTTTATCCCTGTTTCTTGAAAATCTTATCTTTAAATAATCTATATCCTCCATTTTATTTATGCCATAAACGGTTCCTATATTTTAATGGTCTGTTTGCTTTAAAAGGGTTGTTGGTTTTAATAGCTCAGTTACTATCTTTGTAAACTAAACTCCTTCTGACGAAACTTGAGCACATCATCTCTGCTTGTGTGTGGAAGGCACATTCCAACCCCCGAAAAGGAAATTTAAGCCAAATAAATGTTCTGCCCAAATTAAAGTACATAAAATGAATAGTTAACTTGGACAAGAGCTGATGGACGGAGCAGGCGGACTGCGGACATGTGGGAGTTGGGGGAGCGAGCTGCCAGCAGGCGCAGGGGAGAAAACTCCAACGAAATTAACTTCCTGTAACCCCCGCGGCCTGTGCCCCGGGGCTGATTGGCGGCAGTGCTGGCTGGGTGTGCCAGGCGCCCAGAACCGGCCGGACGGCAGCGCGGTGCAGGGTGGTGCCAGGCCGGCCCCTCCCGGGACCTGACGGCAGCCCTGCGCCCTGCCAGGACCCCGTTAGCTCTCTTGGGGGCGCTGGCAACACCTCCCAATCCCCATGGCAGCTGTACCCGCCTTGGTTCCATTGTAATCCATGTGGATTCTGACACTCGCTTTGTGACAGGGCATTTTCACGGGGGACGGACACGTGTGCCCACACAGAGCCGGCGGGGCGGGGGAGGGGAAACACGGAGAAAGGCGACAGGCGTGGCAGGCGGGGCACAGCTGCCTGGTGCGGAGGGAGCCGTCCCCCCACACAGCGGCCCTCAACCCCCCCTGCCCACAGCCACCCAGCAGGAGCGCGGGGGGCCCGCAGAGGCAGCGAGTCGGCCTGGCCGCCGTGGCCACGCTGCTGCCCAGGCACTTCCTGTGGGAGGGACTTCCTGTGAGCAGCCATTTCCTGCGTGACGTCGTTGCGTGCGACGCCCAGAGCGGTGGGGACGTGGGGCTCTGCAGGCGAATGCCAGGCCCCGGCGTGTCCGAGTTCCCGTGCCCACCCCGCACGGCACCTCCCACCCATTGCAGCCAATGTCACTGCTTCTAGCCGGCGGGCGATGAGGCAGCTAATGAGCTGACAGAAGCCTGACGTTACCTCTGGAACGAGGTGGCTGATACAGAAACGAACAGACGCCCAAATAAAACAAAACGGCGGCGCAGCACGCGGGCCTGCCATGCCCCCGGCATCCGCCTGAGCACAGGGCGCGACCGGCACTGCAGGTGGCGGCTCTGCGCCCTCGTGTCAGCCCTGCAGCTGACATGCTGTCACCTCGGCCAGGCCACTGCCCCTCGCTGGGAACTGTCCACTGAGCCAAAGAGCCCACCGTGAATAAATGCCATGGCGCTCGGGGCTAGGGGGACACGGGGCTGTGGGGGTGCGGGGGCAGGGGCTAACCACAGCCGCCTGGCAGGTGCTGCCCATACCCGGTCATGTCCCGCCATCTCCGCCATCACTGAACCCTCTGACCTCATGGGCAGCGCCAGCCGGGGATAGCCGGGCCTGTGCTTCCTGTCTGCCCGCCCCTCGGAGGGGGCCACAGGCAGAATTCCCTGCACGACCCCTGCTGTTTCCTACCCGTGCTTCCTGGGACCACCTGTCAAAGGAAGTACCTGCCTTGGAGTCCTCAGCTCAGCATCTGTTTCTGGAGGACCCTCACCTTCAGTAGGCAGGGCCACCTGGGAGCTGAGGCCCCACCAGAAACATGCAGCCACCTGCTGTCACCTAGGAAAGCGGCACCTGGAGATGCCAGAAATCGGCAGGAAATCTCAAGTTTTGGCGAGGAATTAAAGTGGTTTTGTTTCTACGTGTGGCCCAAACCAAACACTTGCAGGTCACACTCAGTGCACAGGCCACACTTTGCAACCTATGCAGGTAAGACGTCATGTGCAGGTCAGGTGCCAGAGGCCGAGGGAGGAAGTTCTCTTTCTAATGAATTCTGCTCTGCAGCTGCATCAGGGCCCAGGAAGTGACAACAAAAAGGACCTGCAGCTTTCGGGCAGAGAATCCACTGTGTCCCCAGGGTCCTGGGGCCTCCAGCTGTGCCCTAAGACCAGAGCAGTCAGGAGGTCCCCGAGGTCGGCTGTGTGAACCCAGGACACTGTGACCCACGGGGCGGGGGGAACACCGCCTCCATCAGCGAATCTGTGCCGAGCGGCTGCGGCAATCCCACGGCCTCGTTTCTCCCCAGATTTGTCCCAACTGCCCCCTGCACTGAGATCCTTCGTGGGGGCAGCCACCCTGAGGAACCCGGGCCAGAGCTCATCACCCCACTGGCAGAGCTGAGGCCACACATTATTCCAGACGTGCAGAGGAACAGCTACCAGTCCATACACAGCACACGTGCTTGTCCCTGACATCAGGCAGGAAGGGCCTGCACCTGGAGCCTGGAAGCAGGCTGAGGAGAGCCTGTGAGCCCCTGCTGGTGGGAATCACAGCTGTGGGTCCAGGAATGACCGGTTCTGGCCACCCAGGGCCCTGGCTTCCATGACTGTGACAGGAAGTTCCGTTCCCCTCAAGGTTGCTGAGCGGGACCTCTGAGGAGGGCATCCCTTGAGGGAAAATCAGCCTGAGCATGAAGGGAGGGGGGCGAGAGGCACAGAGAGGACGGGCTCCTGGGGACATCACTTAAGCACCTGTCCAGTACTTCCTGGAGCCATCATGTCTGGATTTCAGCGATATGACCCAAATTTCCTTTCTTTGCTTAAGATCCTGAGCCAATCCATGCTGACAGCGTCTTGACGACCACCCCTGAACCCCGAAGCCTGGAAACGGACGGCCACCCTATGTGTTATAAGTTGCAGAAGGCAGAGGGGGGCCATCTGTGCTGCCTGGGGACCCTCCACGGCCTGTGAGTGTACTTCAGGGAGGCCAGTGTCCCTGTGACTGAGCAAACGTATCGACGTGCCCCAGGCACTTCTTCCTGAGGAGTCTGTATGTGTCCTGCGGGGACACCCCTAAGTGGTCACGAAGCTGTGGTAGAGTCTAAGAAAGACGCCCAGGTGAGAAACATGGGCAAGGAGTCAAAGACAGCTGTGCCTCCCTGTCCCAGCAACAGTCCATGTCCATTGACTCAGGATGTGCATCTCAGGACGTGACAGGCTCGCTGTGGGGCTGGCCATCCCCAAGCGCGCCCTCCTGGGCTGTGACATGAGGGGCGCCTTGTCCCCCAGGCCCCTCCTGGCCCAGGCCCATGGCCTGAAGTTCGGCCCTAGCCTCAGACTTGTGGTTTTGCTTTCTTTTCTGCCCAGCCTCATTCTTAATCGGATGTTGCCATTTATTTGTCACCATTGTTTTGTCTCCTTTCTGTGGCCCGACTCCACACACATGAAAGGCCAGCACAGGTGTGGGCGGGGTTCCTGCTTTTGAGTGCTGACACCAAGGGTCCCATGTGAGGACCCTTCACGTGGCGACACATCATCAGACCTTCTGAGGTGACACGAGACGGGCTGGGAGCCACCCCTCCTGGGGTTTGTGCAGGGTCCAAGGAGCCCTGCCAGTGCCCCAGTACACGTCCTGGCCGGCCACACAGAGCTCCTCAGAACTCCTCTCAAGACAGAACCATGGTCCCCACATCTAGGGACGTCACCCCTGCTTTCAGATGGGCTGGGGTGCCAGAGCCCCCCCAGACGCTGCAGTGACGAGTGTCTGGGTGTCCGGATCCTCGTCCCCTGCCATCGGTGGCCCGAGCCCACGGCACCATCTCTGTCCCAGCATTCACTCCCCACCCCCACCCCCACTGCCCACTCCTTCATTCCCCCTCGTGTCCTGATCACAGAGAGAAGGACTGGCTGTTTGGCAGACACCTCACATCTCTGGCCTTCAGCCCAGTTGTGACACGGGGTCCATCTCTTTTCTGGCCTTGAGAAACCCCCCAAGAACGGTCACGTGGTGGTGGGGTGGGGGCCTGGATGCAGAGGAGGGAGCCGGGCCAACAGCACTTGCTGCTTTGGAGCATTTTCTCAGGCTCTGTGCGGCCTTTTTGCCACGTGACCATGGGAGACATTTGAGAAGCTAGAGAACACCGTTGCGGGCGGTAGGTCTGTCTGTGGTCAGCCCTGGGGAGCAGCCGGTGGCAGCGTCATGGGCTCGCTTTCCACACCCTGCCCCGGCCCTCAGGCCCAGCCCCCCTCGGGTTCACTGCCCCCAGGAAGGGGTGGGTATCGGAAGCACATGAGACCGAGCCTGACTCAAACACAAGGGCCAACTGTTAAACTTCCAGAACGATGGCTCTTTTGGAGGAAGGGGCTGGGTGTGCAGTCAGCGATGACGGGCTTTCTGCTCAGCTGTATTGCAGATGCTTCTGGGAGCAGAAGCCTGGCTGACCCTCCTGAGAGCAGCAGTGGGCGCCTCCCTGGACCTCGGCTACGGGGGTCCCACAGGAACCCTGCCTGCCTGGCTGGGAGACGCAGTAAAGTACACGAACAAGTGACTGTCCTGAGAGCTGCACTTTGGCCACAGGGGGAGGCTGTGGTGACGCCCTGGGGCAAAAACAGCGAGGGAGAAGGCCGTGGCTTCTCCAAAACACGAGGACCCCCACCTTGTTATCTTAGCTGGGGCCTCGGGCCCCATCCCTGGCTTGGGAGGTGGGCTCTGAGTGTCACTCTCACTGCAGCCAATCCCAGGAATGCCATCAGCGTGGCATTAACCAGGGCGGGGACTTCCCGGGAACCCAATTCCACAGGACGTGCCTGGCAGGTCCGTAGCTGCAGAAAAGCCCCTTTCTCTTCCCCAGCCAGCTCTCCTGTCTGAGGCCTGTCACCGCAGCCCTTCAAACCCATTTGACTGGCTTGGAGCACGTCACACTGTCACCAACTCAGTTTTCATTAGACGGCTGCTTCTCGGTTAGCGTAGCCAAGCAGAAAGGCTCAAACACGTGCACAAATTAAATCGACATCCAAACTCCACCAATAGACAAAGCAATTTAAATGATATTCATTAGGAGTGATGACAAGCCCTGATGAGGCTGCGGGAGCCGGTCCCTCAGCTCTCGCCAACTGGGTTTCGTGAGCGCCGAGGCGGAACCACAGCCATGGCACCTCCTTTCTTAGCTCAGAAAATGAGTCCTTCCTGACACACCTGCTGTTCCCTCCCAGCTCCTCCACTGTCTGGGCCCAAGATGACCAGCCCCGGTTCCCGGACACAGGTACGGCCATGAGCCGGAGACCCATTAGAAATGCTCCAATTAAACCAGATTTCAGTGTCTCGTAATTTCCTTTCCCTTGGCCTGGGAGATCTCTAATTCACAGTTATGATGGTTATAAATGCGTCCCTGGGAGCCTGCTGGGGGGAAAATCATGGAAGAGAAATGTTGAAATGAAGTAACTTGTAAAACTTAACCCTCCAAATTTAAAATGTGGTCTCCAAAGTCTTGTTTATACATTTTGGTTTTTAAAGAGAGAGCAGGCTGCACACCCCATCCTCTACCCCCCACCACTTCGGGCCATGTGGCCACGGGACCCTCAGGCCCCACACCCGGGGGGAGGAGCCACGCCAGCCCCAAGCCACGTCCGAGTGTCCCAGGCCCAGGGAAGAGTTGAGGTCCACTGGGCAAAAAGCAGGGGGGGGCGGGGGGCTTCTGGTTCACGGCTAAGGGCAGAGGGAGGCCACGCCACTCCTCTCAGGTCTCTGGGCTTGGGGTTTGCAGCCCAGGTGATTCCACCATGGGGGGAACGGTCGGCAGCTTCTCACATTTATCATTTTATGCTCTAGGTTAATTACATGTGTCCTTGGCTTTGATCAGAGATACCAGCACGTGAGAATGCTGCCGGTGCCCATATCGGCAAAATAAGGATTCTCAGAAACAGCCTTGGAATATACCTCACCATTAAAGCATAAGCTCTGCCTCACAAAGAAGCTCTCAAACAATGACACAGACAGGGCCGTGCCTCGGACTTTCTGTGCCGACAGGAACGTCCTGCCGTGGGGCCCCAAAGAGCAGTCACCAGCCATGCACTGTGGTCACTGAGCACTCGAAATGTGGCCGGTACGAGTGAGGACAAAACCTCGTTTTATTTCCTTTAGACCGAAGTAGTCACATGTGGCTGTTGGCTGTCCAGCGGACGCCAGGTGACACGATCCACAAGCACAGCCTGGCTCCTGAGGCGTGAGCTGTGGGTGTGGCTCTCTGGGAAGAGGTCACCTTGGCTGCCATCATGTCATCGAGGGATTAAGAGGACATTAGCACATGGCACCATACAGAGGTGGTGGGACGGCAGCTCCTCTGACTGTCCATCATTAGAATTTCATTTGGAGACACCTGGCTCCTTGGACCGGGGTGGGGGTGCCGACCCCAAAATGCTGAGCCTCAACAAGCTGCTAACTGAAGTCCCTCCTGACAGGCCGTGGCCTGAGTGACCAGCTCGCTGTCTGGGGCTGTCCGGACTTCACAGACCGTCAGGACACTGCCCTTTGTATTGGCCGAGCAGGGAGTGTGGTCCTGATTCCAGGGGCCTTGG
Source organism: Rhinolophus ferrumequinum (assembly GCF_004115265.2). Lineage (NCBI taxonomy): Eukaryota > Metazoa > Chordata > Mammalia > Chiroptera > Rhinolophidae > Rhinolophus > Rhinolophus ferrumequinum. The sequence continues at coordinate 989,259 of NC_046298.1, read as the reverse complement.
GGCCCTGGGGACCCTCCAGGGCATTGCCTCCTGGCAAACCATTGGGGGCAGGAAATGGTGCCATGAGGCCAGCAGCACTGCCCTGCTCTGGCTCGGGGGACCCAGCAGAGGACGGGGAAGAGCGGCACCTCCCTGTACAGCAAGCTGGTGTCTGGTCACTGCTGCACAGGGACACTGGTGTTCAGCCCTAGGCTGTGACAAGCCGCCACCCCCACCAGTAGGGCAGCTTTCTCAGAGAGGGGCTTTTCTTCCCAGAAGCTTTAGGCTCAGAGACAGAATACAAGCCTTTCCCAAAGGAATGGGACTGTCCCCAAAGCAGCGGCAGTGACTGTTGCAAAGGCCCAGCATCCAACATCTGCATGGGGGCCCAAGCATGTGCCAGCCCATCTCCCCAGGTCAGCTTCCATGGAGGCGTGGGCTGGCACGGAGCTCCTGGGGAGCTCAGTTCAGGTTCCTTTTGACAAAGATCACATGTGCTTCCAAATAAATCCCGAGGGAGAAAAAAGGTTAGTTTTTCTATTACCAAAAGAATAACTCTGGCAGAGTAAAAATGGTAATTTCTCCATTAGCTAATAGGATAATAGCTATTATTTTAAAGTTAAAGTATTTATTATTAAAGAGTGGTGTTGGGGTTTGTGTGTTTTCATTTCTGTGATTGCTTCCTACAATACAGAGTGTGTTATTTTTGTGCTAAATAGTCAACACAATGCAATGCGACTGCAATCCTCCAATTTCAAAAGAGCTGTGCCGATGAATTCAAAAAAATAGTATCATTTGATTTTTTTCTACTCGATGACTCGGAAAGTTCTGGCGAGCATGGTTTGCACAGACAACTTGTTCTGCAGACTTCTTCCCCGGGCCCTGTCCTGCCACCCCCAGGCTGCTGCTGCTCAGGGGCCCTGTTCTCAGATGGAGCCGCAGAGCAGGCCTGAGGTGGGCAGTGACGTCCCCCAGCTGCAGTGGAAGGAAGTTGAAGGCACGGCCTCCTCCATTTGCAGAGACCACAGCGGCCGCCCCCTGCACCTGAGCCCAGCCTGAGGACCACACCTCTTTGGGCTCATCAATACCTTTTCCCTTTTGCAGAATAAAAATAGAACGGAGGTGCCGGGGAGGTCTGGGTCCTCCCCACAACCAACCCTTCTAACTATGTAAGATTCTGGTTAATTATAGAATTCTTGCTGCCTAAAACTTAAAGATACATCGCTGATATTTTTTGCTAAATGTTGACTGCAGCGAATAGCTGAGATGTGGCATATTGATTTCTTGTTGTGAAGTGAGCTGTTCAAGCTCCATTTAAGATTTTCATCTTGCATGTAGCCCTGAGCACATCATAGCACCATAAATTAGTTAAATTGCACATTTATCACAAATGTTATTTTAAGATACTGTGTAAATGTGATGGCTGGAAGATATACAGTAGGACTGCAACAAGCCCGGGCTGGGGGGTGAGGTCGGGGTCACCTGCACACCTCTGATTAAAATCCCCTCCCTGGACCCGGTTAAAGACCTGGCCTGGAGGCCCCATCCCTTCCTGCTCTCACACTGTCAGCGGCACCAGTAGGAGGGTGACCACAGCTACCTGAGGCTGGAGCACAATGGCCTGCTGCCTGTGTGACCGGCTAGGCTGTGCCTGGAAGGCTGGTCCAGGCCGTGGCCCACTCTCCAGCCAGGAGACGCCTGTGTGACCTGGGGAATAAATGGCCCTATGTTTCCAAGTGGGGTGAGGACTGAGCCTGCTCCCCTACCCATGATGCCTGGTTTGGGGGATGGTCACTGAGCTCAATTCTGTTTCTGTTCATGACCAGGGCCCTCCACGGCCCAGACGCCGTTTCCTCTCGAGGTGAAATTCATCTCGAGGCCCCTTGAAGCGAAAGTCCTCTCCTATCCTGGCTGTGAGCCTCAGGTGCCAAATGAGCGACGTCACCCGCTACCTGCCTCGACCATAAATGTTCACTTCTACACCTGAATGGAGAAGTCCTGTAGTCATGGCTGGGGGTGGGGTGGGGAGGAGATGGGCAGAGAGTCAAGTCCTTCTCCCAAACCGTGAAGGGGGGTTCCACCAGCGCTTGCACAAATCCCATCTCCCTTCAAGCCCCACGGGCCCGGGCGGTGATGGAAGTGTTGTCAGTTTAATCTGTTAGACGCAGGACTTTGGATTCTAATAAACCAATGCTATATTTAACCTGTGAAAAATTCAAGAGTAGAAATCTGGGCTCCAGGATGTGAGGTGCGGAAGAAATGAGAGGGAGGGTGTCTCTGTCCCCTGAGCCAGGTCCCCCGGGAAACACGCTGTGTCCCAGAGCTCCTCCCAGGTAAAGGCTCACAGGGCGGAGAGCTGCTCGGAGGGGACGAGGGCCACGGCCACGGGGACAGGGACAGGCCCAGGACCCAGAGGGCAGGCACAGCCCGTCCTGCGCCTGCACCACCACGAGGAGAGAGCACAGCCAGCTCGGCGCTCGGTCTGCCAAAAGCCGCTCTGAGTGGAGCGCCTTCTCTCCAAACGCCCGGAGGGAGATGGGTTCCTGAAGGAAGGCGGGGCAGACAGACTTTGGACTCATCTTGACAAAAAGGGGTGGGGATGAGCGGAAAAATGGGGGCGCGTTGCCAAACATCTCTGAAAGGGCTTAATTTAAATTTTTAATAAAAGAGTACTTTGTTAAGTCGAGGTGTTTTATGTATGACACGGATGTGAGACATGTCTCATTTGTATAATTCTAGGGTAGGAGCTACGATTCCACACAGTGCCAGACTGGTTTGCACACAGCAATAAAGGTATTTTGCAAGTTCACGTGCCGTCATGCATCCTGTTGGCATGAAGCGCTAGGTCTAGTAAACGCTTACGGTTCTCACACACATGCTGTCCCCGCTGCCCCTGGGACAGCTCACCCCCACACCTGCTCATCTGCGGCCACTTCGGCCCGCTGCCTGGACACCTCATTCCACAGCAGGGAACCACCCTGCAAAGACCTCGGCTTCTCACAGCCGGGACAGAGGCCCAGCTGCGGCCCCACGCGAGTCCCCAGGTGTGTGTGCCCGGGCTCTCCCAGAGAGAACCTAACCTCGTGAAAGTGTCCTCCTTTCTGTCAAAGGTTCATTCCTGGGGACATTCTGCCCACGCCGCCCGAGGACTGCCACCTGCTCTCCAAACACCGAAGTGCACGGAAACTGCCCTGATTCACGCAGCTCCTGCCTGCCAGCACCTGGCAGACACAGCAACCAACTCCGTCATAAACGGGTCGCATACAATTTAATTTTAATGTGCTCGTTAGTCGGAGCACATTTCAGACATAATTGTGAATGCAACACAAAATTATAGCAAAAAGACAATTTTAATGCTGCCGTAGAAAAAAGGGTTATATGAAGAGTCACATAATGGCGGTTCATTGTCAACAACAAAACGGGGCACAGAGTGTTACAATGTCTGTGCTCTTTACATGCCGATATTCTATACATAGGTTCTCGTATGGTGTCAGCTGTCAGTTACTTCTGCAAATTAACTGCCAAGAATGGAGACAAACAGGACCCCCTCGGAGCGCCGGTAACCACGGGTTACCTCACATAAGCCTAAAGATAAAGCTGCAGTGCGGGGTCTTGGGAGAATCATCAGGAAGAACAAAACGGAAAGTTACCGACTGAAACCAAAAGGCATCGCACAGGAGGCCCCAGCCACCCCGAGGGCCGGCGAGCCAGTGCGAGAGGTGGCATCACAGGACGCCACCGTGTGACTTTCAAGCAAAGTATTACAGTACAAACATTTTAAAGGCTTTATCAATGTTTAGGAAATACAGTACAAGTTCCTCTTTTTTTTGTTCTTTTTTCCTTTTCCTTTTCAAATAGACTTAACCCTTTGAGCACTGAGTTTATTTTGAGCATCCTTTGATTTCTAATAAATACCTTTAAAAATCATGTGCAAAATAGTTACGGGGCTGCCTGCCGCGGATGTACTTCCTGGCCTGGTTTATTCAGACTGCTCAAAACACATGAGAATACGGTGGTAATAAATACATATAATTTAAACACAGACCTCTGTCAATATAGATGCACTGTAAACAAACAGTCACACTTTGCTTTCAGACAATGTTTCTGTATACTTTATAAATGCTATCTGTGGTATCTTCTGTATAATTTACAATGTTTGCATGTAAAAAACAAAACCCATAGACCTTAAAAAAAAAAAGGAAAAGAAATATACACTATACATAGGCACAGCTTATGCCCAGAGCATAGCAGGTACGTAAAACACCGTTGCTATAAATGCAGGAGAAAAGGTCATTTAACCACAATCACATTTTTCATAAGAGAGTCTGAAATCTATACAATATATACATCTATGTTTCAATGTGAAAATAATATTCTTTTAAATTTCAAGGCGTGTTATACCCCTGCAGACCTGCATAAATGGAGGTTCATATTATTAATTATAACGAAGCTGGTACGGAGCTTAAAAAACAGAGCTTCATACATTATCATCATTTTATTTTATTTTTTAACCAAATTAATGCAAAAGTGCTTCAAAGTACTCAGAGGGCTAAAGATGAAAGGGTGAGAAACGCCAGCACTCACGTCGCGTGGATCGAGTGGTGCCCGGTTTCATTACAAACGCGTAATTAAACTGTCCGGTAATGCATGCAGCTCGGAGCACGGGGGCTCACGACTAAATCCCATGTACACAGAGTCCCGAACACGTCCACTGTGTTTCAGCCTTCCTGTTTCACCAGTAACCACGGCTGTCTGCACCTCCACTAAACACTGTACAGTTACACAAAACAGTGCGGCCGGGGCGGAGCGGCTGTGTGCAGTTACAGTAGGAACGAGTGCCAAGGACCAGGCAGGGGGCCCGAAGGCGCCTGCCTACGGCAGGTTCCCTCAAAGCGCCAGACGGCCGCTGTCATCAAAAGCCAGCGCTACTGCTTCTCTAGCTCACAGACGTACAGGAGGTGGTCTTCCGGGGACTTGCCGTGGGTTTTGCTAAGGTGAAGTTTCACAGCATGCTTGCTCGCAAAGGTCCGATTGCAGAGTTTGCACTGGTAGGAGGTGCCCAGGTCCTCCTCGGGGGAGGACGTCATCAGCTTCTCTGATGGCGACTTCGTTTGTGCTATCTGATTGTTAAGCTGCTCGGTGGACAGTTTGGATAAGTCCCGGAGCCGGAAGCCCAGGTGAGACTCCAGGTGACTGATGTAGGTGGAAGGAGTCCTGATTTGGGACGCACAGTCATTACAAAAGAACACGGGGTGGCCCGTGTCCAAGTTCTTGAGGAACTTGGTCCCCCCTGTCCTCCGCAGCTGGTACTTGACATTGGCCAGCCAGTGGCTGATGGTGGTCATGGACAGCCCTGTGAACCTGGAGACGTGCATGCGCTCCTGCGGGCTCAGGTCCGACATGACGTACTTGCCCTCGGGCGTCTGCCGGAGGCTGGCGGCGAACTGCGCCTGCAGGATGAGCAGGTGCTGCGGGTTCCAGTTGGACTGGCGGCCCTTCCGCTTCTGGGCGGGCGTCGCCTCCTCAGCCTCCTCCAGCGTGGGCCCGTCGGCGTCCGACTTCTCGGAGGCGCTGGACGGCGTGGAGGACTTGGACGCGTGGGTCTCCGTCAAGTTCTTGAGCATGTCGGAAATGTCTGACAAGGCGTTCTCGCGCAGCGGCGAGCTGGACACGAACGACACGACGGCGGACGCTTTCGCTGTGGTCACCGGGGAGGAGGAGGTCGCCGCGGACGTGGACGTGGGAGACAGAAGCACCGAGCCCACAGAGCAGCCCTTGTCACTCTTCCCTTTCGTCAGGTCTATGGGCTGGTCGTTGCTGACGTGGTAGAAGTAGCGGTCCAGCGGCTCGGCCTTCTTGGACGGCGGGGGCGGCGGCGTGGCCACGGCCGCCTTCTCGGCCAGGCTGTTGCTCATCTTGAAGAGCATGCTCATGGGGTCCAGGACGGGCAGGGCGGGCTTGGCGGCCTTGCCCAGGTGGATGTTCATGACCGACTGCAGGGCGCTCAGCGGGTTCACGAACGGCTGCTCCGGCGGGTGCTCAGTGATGATGGCCGTGCTGCTGCTCAGGCCGCTGGGCGCGGGCTGCGCCAGCTCCTGGCCGTTGGCCACGGGCTCTGCCGGGGGGCTGCCCTCCCTGCCGCCCTCCCGCTGGGGGCTGGGGCTGTCCTCCTGGCTGCGGCAGCCCCTGTCGCTGGGCGCCTCCCTCTTGCTGGGCTCGCTGACGTCGCTGCTGCAGGGGGACGGGGTGGCCCGCTTGGGCGGAGAAAGCGAGCCCTCTGGCTCCTTCATTTTCTCCTCCACTCTGGCCACTTTCTCGGTGACTTTTTTCACCAGCTCCTCCATGGCGTGGAAGTTTGTTTTGGGCATGGGTGACGTCTGGCTACTGGGTGGAGACACGAGGCTCTGGCTTTTGGGGGGACACAGGATGTCGCTGCTGCCGAACGTGGGTTTCAGGGGTGCGCTTTTCGCCGAGGAGCCCAGGGACAGCTTCATCATGTTGGGGAGCTGGTAGGCAGCGTGGATGCTGGGGTAGCCCCCCCAGCTGGGGGTGCCGTTCTGAGCCTTGTTGATGGCAGACGTCACGGTGTTCTCCAGGGACTTGAGGATGTCCAGGCCCCCCTTGGGACTCTCCTCCAAGTCGCTTTCAGTCAGGTAGTGGTACTTGGAGGGGACGTCGTACTTGTCCTCCTCCTCACAGGCCTTCTCCTTGGCTGTCTCCTCAGGGGGCGCCTTCTCCTTGTCCACTTCCTTCTTGACCTCCACGTGAAGCTTTGGGGATGCGCTGGCTGGAGTGTGGGACGGGGACGTGAAGGTGGTGGCGGCCAGCGGCACGGACTGCACCTTGTCGTCCAGCAGGGTCGTGACGGTGGGCGTGACGGGTGCCTCCATGATGGGCTTCCCCTTCTTCATGGCCGAGTTCGTGACCTTGATGAAGTGGCCGGTGACCATCATGTGGGCCGTGAGCTCCTGCAGCGAGTCGTGGGAGCTGCCGCACTCCATGCACTTGAGGATCTGGGACTTGCGGGCCTCGAAGTGCCACGCGTAGCTGGCGCCGTTCTGGTGGCCGTAGCGGTTGTTGGGCGTGATGTAGGGGCTGGCGGCCTTGGGCAGCATGTCGCCTGCGTCCGACAGAGCCGCCTTGGGGGTGCCACCCGCGGAGTCCGGGGAGCTGGGCGGCTCCAGCTCCAGGGGCGCTTTCCTGCGAGCAGCCGGGAGGATCTTGGCGGCGACGGGCGTGACGGGCTCCTTCAGAGGCACTTTCTGGTAGTGTTTGGTCTTGATCATGTGCACGCTCAGGTCCTGCAGGGACTCGAACGAGTGGCCACAGTACATGCACTTGAGCACCTTCTGGGCGTCCTCCTTGCCCTCCATCTCCAGCAGGGAGCGCTTGCGCGGCTTGGACCAGCGGCGCGGGTTGTCGGCGTCGGCCTCCTGGTTGTCGTCGCGGTAGTGGCCCGTCTCGTTCATGTGCACCGTCAGCTGCACCAGCGTGTCGTAGGCGGCACTGCAGTCCTTGCAGCGGAACTTGCTGGCGCCCGTGAAGATGGAGCCGTAGAGCTTGCTGCTCTGCCGGTACAGCTGCACCGTGCTGAAGAGGCTGGGCTCGGGCAGCACGCGTCCCTGCGACACCTGCTGCAGTGTCTTGGCCATGGCGCTCTGGTGCCAGTCGAAGCTGCCACTGCCACAGCTGCTGCTGCTGCTGCTGCTGCTGCTGCCGCCGCCGCCGCCGTTCTTGTCGGCGGGGGGCGGGTGCAGATGGAGGCTGAGGCTGGACCAGTAGGACTTGGACAGGAAGTTGTTGTACACGGCCTTCATCTGCTCCAGGCTGTCTGACATGCCCGTGTCCTCCGGCGGGGCCACAGCGTCCTTGCTCTCCTCCTCGTTCTTGACGGAGCCACTTTCAAAGTCAGCCATGCGGTCACTGGTCTCGCTGATGTGCGACTCGCTGTCCATGTCGTGGCCAGAAAACTCAGCGGCCGGTGAGTTCTGGTAGCTGGGGCAGGCCCTGCCCGGCTCCTGCTCGGGGCACGCGTACTTGGCCGCGGGCTCCCCGTCGGCCGTACTCTCCTCGGGCTCTGCGTCTTCGCCCACCAGGGCGGCAGCCTTTAGCTCATCGCAAACATAGGCTGCGTGACAGCAGGTGGGAAGGTGCAGCGGGCGGGCAGGCCAGACAGAAAGACGAGAAACAGGGGGAAGAAGAGAAAGAAAAAAAAACCATTAGTCACTGTTGATCTTACCTGGAATATTTTCTCAGCGCTCAGGAAAACACAGCAATAGTGGATGGGCACATTTATTTGTAAAATTAAATAGTTACAATGTGGTGTTTCTTTGGAGCAAAAAAAAAAAAAAAAAAACTCTGCTCTTCAAACATAATTTGCCACCTTATTCTTCTCAAGGGGCAACAGCTTGAAATTAAAACTAAATTTGAAATTAATGAAGCACATTCTGGAGGTGGCATTCATTTCTAAAGTAATAAATTACTTGTATCAACCTCAGAGACAGCAGTTCCTGTCTGTCAATTAATACGTCTTATGCTTCTCCTATCCTAATGTGTTTCTTAACAGACAGATTCACAATTTAAATTAAGAAGCATTTTTTACTCATTACATTTTTGAGGCTCAATCTTTAATAAATATAAAGGACAAAAACATCAATAAAATTTTTACAAAGTAAAAAGAAAGTACACCAATTGCAATAAATTAAAAACGAGATTTTTTTTTTCTTTCTTCCTTCTGGAAAAGCATGTCTCATAAAAGCTCAGCGTGCATGTCCTACCAGGAGGAGTATGCTGTTCATTCCAGGTGGGAGGGAAGACCACAACCCACTCTCCCCGGGCCTGGGTCCCGTCCCCTGTTGTCCACTCAGCTGTCCTTAGCCAGTGGCATGCACACTGTCCATGCAGAATTATGTCCGAGCGGGTTCAGGACAATTGGTATGCGGCACTCATCGTGCTGTATAAATATACACAGGACCTTCCGGCGGGCCTTACAAATGTCAGAGTGTTTGCTCTTTACACCACTTTGTCAATATTTGCTCCGCATCAGCTTCGCAGGCTCCAACAGGGATCCCGTCTCCGGAAGCGGTGAGGCTGGGATGTAAATCCAGTGCGCACTTTCCCAGCAGGTGGAGGGCACGGCTGAGCAGCTGTGGGTTCTACAGGCGCACATCCACAGACGCGAAGCCAGGAGAACACTAGTGCTAATGGAACAAAGTGATTCTTTTCACTCTCTTGCGATCAGCGACTTGGGTGATTCCTAACTGGAGGCTCCCTGACATGGAGACCCGAGTTGGCAGGGCTGCTGAGGACCGGACACTGGATATCACTCATTCATAGTGTCGCCACGACTCGGAGCCGACTCAACGACCAGCTAGCCCTACGGTAACAATTTTAACCCAGAGGCGAAGGGGCAAAGTAGGTGTCTGCTCTTTGACACCTGTTTGCTGCAAAAGGCCAGTGGGCGCGTCTGTCAGGTGGCTGGGCCACGGCAGGGCCAACTGCATGGCGGGTGAAAACCAAAAACGAACACTGACTTTTAGAAAAGAAAGAAACTTTATTTGGGAAATTCAGTCCCATAACTAAAGATTTGCCCTAGATGAATTCCACACCCAAAAAAACCAGTGAAATGACTCGAACCAATAAGATTCCCTGGAAGACACATAAAATTTCCCCTGGCTCTTCTATGTTCATCAAGTGTGATTTCTTTTATTTTTTTCCCCCCAAATTTCTTTCTTCAGCTCAACTCTCTGTCTTTTTTTTTTAATATATTTTTTCAATTACAGTTGCTATTCAATGTTGTATTAGTTTTAGGTGTACAGCATAGTGGTTGGACATCTATAAAACTTATGAAGTGATCACCCCAATAAATCTAGACTCCACATGGCACCATCTATAGTTATTACCATGTTACTGACTATATTCCTTGTGCTGTACTTTACATCCCGGAGACTATTTTGTAACTGCCAATTTGTACTTAGTCCCTTCACATTTTTCAACCTACCCCCAACCCCCTAGCCAACTGGCAACCATCAGTTCGTTCTCTGTATCCATGAACTTGTTTCTCTTTTCTTTGTTCTCTAGATTCTATGTATAACTGAGATCGTACAGTAGTTGTCTTTCTCTGACTTACTTCACTCAGCATAATACCCTCTAGGTCCATCCACGCTGTTACAGATGGCAAGATTCCATTCTTTTTTATGGCCAAGTAATATTCCATTGTACATATGCACCACCTCCTCTTTATCCATTCATCCATCGATGGACACCCAGGCTGCCTCCACATCTTAGCCATTGTAAACAATGCTGCAATGAACATATGGATGCATATGTATTTTTGAATTAGTGTTTTAGGTTTCTTTGGATAAATACCCAGAAGTGGGATTACTGGCTCTTTGCCTCCTGTTACAGCCTTTGTTTTAAAGTCTATTTTGCCTGGTATAAGTATTGCTACCCCAGATTTTTTTTTTTTTTCCATTTTCATGGAATACCTTTTTTCCATCCCTTTACTTTCCATCTGGGTATGTCTTTCAATCTGAAGTGAGTCTCTTGTAGGCAGCATATGTAAGGGTTTTGTGTTCTTATCCATTCAGCCATCCTATGTCTTTTGATTGGAGCATTTAATCCATTTATATTGAATGTAACTGTTGATATATATGTAGGTATTGCTATTTTATTATCCATAATTTTAATTTCTTCTTCTTCTCCTTCTTCTTCTCCTTCTCCTTCAAAAAGTCCCTGTAGGGTTCCTTGTAATACTGGTTTGGTGGTGATGAACTCCTTTAGCTTTTTCTTGTCTGGGAAGCTCTTTATCTGTCCTTCAATTCTAACTGATAACCTTGATGGGTCAAGTACCCTTGGTTGTAGGTCCTTTCTTTTGATCACTTTGAATAATTTCCTGCCAATCCCTTCTGACCTGCAAAGTTTCATTGAGAAATCAGCTCACATCCTTATGGGAGCACCTTGCAGGTAACTAACTGCTCTTCTCTTGCTGCTTTTAAGATTCTCTCTTTGTCATTTGGCATTAACCTTTGGCATTTTAATTATGACGTGTGTTGGTGTGGGCTTCTTTGCGTTCATCTTGTTTGGGACTCTCTGTGCTTCCTGGGCTTGTATGTCTGTTTCCTTCACCAGGTGAGGGAAGTTTTCTGTCCTTATTTCTTCAAATAGGTTCTCAATCCCTTGCTCTCTCTCTTCTACTTCTGGTAGCCCTGTGATGTGAATGTTGTTATGCTTGATGTTGTCCCTGAGGCTCCTTAATCTGTCCTCAATTTTTTTTGTTGGGGGAAATCCTTTTTTCTTTTTGCTGTTCTGGTTGGGTGTTTTCTGCTACCTTATCTTCTAAACTGCTGATTTGATCCTCTGCTTCATCTGATTTACTGTTGATTCCTTCTATTACATTCTTCATTTCAGTTATTGTATTCTTTATTTCTGACTAGTTCTTTTTTATGGTTTCTATTTCCATTTGTATGTTTCCTATCTCTTTGTTGAAGTTCTCACTAAGATCACTGAGCATCTTATAACCAGTGTTTGGAACTCTGTGTCTGGTAGATTGCTTGTCTCCATTTTGTTTAGTTCCTTTTCTGGAGCTTTGTCCTTTTCTTTCATTTCGGACATGCTTTTTTGTCTCCTCATTTTGGCTGCCTTGCTCTGTTTGTTTTTATGTATGAAGTAGATCTGCTATGTCTTCTGGTCTTAGTAGAGTGGACTTATGTAGCAGGTGTCCTGTGGAGCCCAGTGGTCTTTCTGGTGTGTCCCTTGTGTGGGTTGTGTGTGCCCTCCTGTTGTAGTTGAGCTTTGGTTGCTGTTTGCCATCATTGGAAGGGATTGACCCTCAGGCTGATTGGTTGTGAGGACTGGCCATGACTACAGTGGAGTTGTGGTGCAGGGGCTGACCCAACAGAGCAGGATTCACTTTAGTGGGGCTCTGGTGCCTGCCCAGTCTGCCCTTTGCATGTGTCACTTATGGAGGTGGTTGCTTGGTGCTGTGTTGTGGTCTAAAGCTGGCCACCAAGTATGTTGGTTCTGGGGCCTCTTGTGAAGGGCTCTGGTGCAGGCCAAGCTCAGCTACTGCTTGTGCCCTGCCCAGGACGATTTGTAGACCTTTGAGAGATTTTAGGAAAGTCCACAGCATGAACCAAGACAGGCCGTTTGTATTAAAAAGCAACTGGAAGTGGCTTGAGAGAGCCTGTTAGTTGGGTGGGTAAGGGTCTCAGGGAATCACCAGGGCAGGGCGAATGGTGTCATCCAGGTTGATGGAGACTGAGAAATAGGGCCACCTGGGTCAGCATGCCAGGAAGGGGAGGGCATAACAAAGGAACAATGGCATCTGCCAGAACTTCTGTCTGGGAGAAAGCTGCCCCTCTATCCCTCACCCTGAGGCGCGACAACTCAGTTCCTCCCCATATGTCCCTGGTGCCTTGGAGCTGCTGCCCCAGCTCTGGAGCTCAGAGCAGTGAGTCTATTAGTGAGTAAGTCCATGTGTGGGCCTTTTAAAAGGAGATCCTCACACTCCATCTGCCTTTGTCTCACTCAGCCACAGTCTCCACTGGTTTTCACAGCCACAAGTTATGGGGACTTCTCTCCCTGGCACTGAAACCTTGGGCTGAGCAGGGGCTGGGACCCCTCACTTCTTGGGGGGGAACCTCTGCAGCTGAGATATCCCTCCCAATTTTTAACCACTACATGTGGGTGTAGGGCCAGCCTGTTGTGTCTCCGCCCCTCCTACTAGTCTCAAGGTGGCGTCTTCTGTATGTGCTCAGTTGTAGGGCTTCTGTTCAGCTGGACTTCAGGCAGTTCTCAGTGATGGTTGTTCTGTGGTTGTAATGTTGAGGTGGTCCTGGGAGGAGGTGAGCGCAGCGTTTACCTGCTCAGCCATCTTGACCGGAACTCAAGTGGGATTCCCTGTTTCCTCCTAAGCCACTCCTTGAGCTCCAAGCTTCCTAAGCTGATCCAGCAGTGACATCCCCACTTGGATGGAAACAGCATCCCAGGAACACGCGTTCATCCCAGCTGTAGAGGCAGAGACATGTTTGCTCATGTGCAAACAGGGAGCAAGAGTCGTCTGCCTGAGCCATGGAATGTCCTCTACAAATGACTGGAAGAAGGTGATCTGCTGTAGTCGTCCGAGGTGTGAGGTGCTGTCGTGAACAATGAAAATGGGAGAGAAGCTGTTTTCCTCGAGCAGGGCCCCCGTCAGCGGGGAGCGTGGTACTAGCCCAGGAAGGCTGCTTCGCCACAACGAAGAAGGTGGCAGCATGCGTTGGAACACGATTGGGAAAGAACGATACAGGCCGTGTCTCACTCTCCCCACAACCTTCCTCGCTGGTGGCTCATTCTGGAAACCTGGCTCCCAGGCTCCCACAGGGCTGGCAGGTCAGGAGAGAGGGCAGCCAGGGCGAGTATGACCTCCAGTCACAGTTTGCCTGGAACTGTCCTAGTTTTAGCAGTGAGAGGCCGCATCCTGGAAATCCTGTCAGTCCTGGACAAACCAGGCCAGTTGTCCCCTAGCCAGGGACACAGGGCAGGACCAGGTCAGAGCATCTAGGCAGGTCCAGGCATCCTGAAGAAGAGCTAATGCGGGGAGTTCTGGGTTAACTCGACACATCCCACTATCTGGGAAAGGAGGAGGAAAGCACAGGGACCTTGTCCCAACAGCCATGACACAAGAAGCCTGGCCCCGTGTGCACAGGGATGGGTCCCAGAGCCCTTCTCTCCTGGAGACGCCCACGAGTCACATGCTGGCAACTCTGATCCATTCCAATTCCCCTGTAAGTAAGTTTGGGAGAGTCGGGAATTCAGACATGGCCCCAGCTGAAGCCACTGCGTGACACCAGCCAGCCAGAAGAAGCAAGGCCAATGGTGGACATGAAGGAGCCTCTGTGGCAGGAAGGCCTGGGGGCTTTACCAGCCCACCTCCCACCCAGGCCCCGGGCCCTAGGAGGCTACACACAGCGGGGTGCACAGCAGGCTGTCTGGAGCCCCACACGTGCACCACCGTTGATTTGACCTGCTCCGGCCCGCAGCTGTCCCCAATACGACTTGTAAATCGCACAGCAGTATTGAAATGTCATCAGTCTAGTGACTGAGGAGGACACTAATATTGAAAAAAAAGTAAGGCCAACCTCCCTGTGGGAACAAAATCCTGCTCTGAGGAAAACTAAAAAGTGCTGGTGCCAACCGACCCTGGGTCCTGGGAGGCCGGGCTCACCGCACACCCCGGCCCTGGCGTGGTTTCCAAGGCCCTCACCAGCATGCTGCCGTTCACAGGGACCTTGGCAGCTACGAAAGCAGCCACCCCTTTCCAGCCCGACAGTGACAAGTACATCCTTCGGCTGAGGTAAGACTTCTCCCGCTGGTTCTTCCTTCCACGTGAAAATGGAGGCCAGGCTGAGCCATCCCGCTGCGTGCTGCAATGGTTGCAGTTCCCTGAGAACACAGTAGTCTCTCCTCATTCCTGAACTTCAGGAATTTGTGAGAAAGTACAAGACGTGGCGGCAGGGCCTAAGGGACGGAAACGTCCATTCGTCCCACACCTCCTTGCTGAGCACCCCCATGTGCCGGGAGGCTGCACTCTGGGCACTGCGTCATTTCTTTCTCCAGGCCTCAGTTTCCCCATCTGCTCGAGATATTGGGTGTGTGAGGCCCTTCCTCCTCTACTTCTCTGGGGGGTGAGCTCACTGGCCCTGGTTTATTTTCCCCCACACAGGCTCCCCGTGACACCTGACAAGCAGTCAAGTCCTCAGTGTCCCACTGGGCCTGAGGGGCGGGCTGCACGGCTCACAGAGGGAAGGGCTTCTGGACCCTGCACAGTTAGCATCGTGGTCATGCAAGGACAGGAGGGGAGGCTGGGTGGACAGTGAGTGGTTCCCCGGGGGGCTAGGCAAGAAGCAGCCCCACCAGGCTGGCCTTTGCAGGGCCCAATGGCTGGCACTGTCCGCCGCTGGACCTGACAGGAACCTGCGTGGTCTTGGGAAGCTCTGGTCCTGGGAACACTCATTGGAAGCCTGGCCACTATCTAACATTCCTGTGTGAGCTCTCCAAGGTCAAAGGCCCCACTCTACACCCTACAGTTCTGCACAAAGTACACAAGCGACACACACTCACTGCCTTTCTGGGAAAGACGCCAGCTGGAGGCCTCAGCCAGCAGGAATATGCTGTCACCTGCCGTCGTAACATGATCTGCCCCTTCCCTCTGAGCCGGAGTCCAGCATCCCCACGGAGCCCAAGTCCAGCCCAGCCTTGCCACCCATTCTCCACACAGATGCCACTGACTCCTTAGTCAGAGGGATGGTCGCGTCCCCCGTGGGACACTCTAGGTAGCTTTGCGTTGGGCTTGGATGAAGGCGCGATTCCCAGAGCAGCACGGCCCCGTGACATCAGGCCTGCTTCCTGTGACCCGGCCTCTGTCCTCACTGTCAGGGCTTCTCTGCCGGGAACCCCTGGGCGTGCAAAGAAGGCGGGGGGGGCCTCTCTAGCCACCTCTCCCCACCCCCCCAGCCACAGGTGAAAGGGCCTTCCTGGGGGGCTCCTCTCACCCCAACCTCTGTACCCTGAGCTGCAAGGTTTTCCAGGACGTCCTAACAGACTGTCGGCTCGCACGGTCAGGACCAGCCCCACCCTGTATCTGCCGCAACCCTACTGCTGCAGGGAAGGGCCACTCGGTGTCTGCACTGACGTCCAAATGATGAGCGAGCACCACAGACGACCTCCTTGCACCTCCTAACAGTGGCCCCGCTCCCAGGAGGGTGCTGGCCGTGGAGAGTCCCCGAGTGAGGCGGAGGCACTCGGATTGGTTCTGATGGTCTCGGGCATTTTCAGCAGGGCTGCGTCTCGAGGGGCAGGCAGGAGGAGAGAACCCACCCCGGCGGGGGGTCTGCGCGTACAGGACCAGCCCTGGCGGTGCCCTCACTCCAAACCCGTCTCCAGGACCGTGAGGCCCTCAGTCTCCCCACCTTTGTGGCCAGCCCAGTGAGGGGCGGGGCTCTCACCGCAGCAAGTCAGCAGCTGCGGAGGCAGAGGCGGAGATGGAGACGCACAGGAGCAGTCAGGAGCAGGGACGGTGAGCCGCAGGAGCATGGGGCCTGCATCTCACTGTCCCCAGGGGTCCCAGGAGGGGGTCCTCTCCCAGAGGGAAGCCCCCACAGAACTGGCAACTCCCCCTGCGCACCTCATTGCCTTCCCCTCCGCGAAAAGTCAGTGCTTCCAGCCAGACTGCCACGGGTCTCCCTGAGGGCCAAGGACAGACGTTGCAACAGCTGGACGGACGAAAGGAAGGACTTGGCACGGGCAGAACCGAACGGGACTCCTGGGTACAGACGCACATTCATGAAAACTCTCCAACCTACAAAAGCTTCCTACTAAGTTCCACAGCCTGACACCCCTGGGGCGTCAGAGATGGAACACGTGGGCTTCCCTAATGTGTGCGTGCTACGGCCCTCCCCACACTGACCACGCACGGCCCTGTCGGTGGTCCTGGGAGGCAAACACCACCACCTCCCTTTTGCAGCCCAGGAAACTGGGGGTCAGACCAGTTAAGGGGACAGTCCCGCGCCCTCTGCTGGGACCCACAAGGTTTGACTAAACTCCCGAGTCACACAATGGCCCGTAGACAGAACGCCATGCTGCTGCACGTGGAGTGGCCACCACGTCACAGCCTTCCCTGCAGCCCCGACCCCAGCGGGCCTCCACGGCTGCCCCCCAGGAGGGTCCCAGCGGGCCAGGGGGACGATGGGCTTGTCTGGGCGTGAGAGCCCTCGCCACAGCAATGAGGTCCAGAGGTAGCAGCTCCCTGAGTGACATCACTGTCACCACTAACTGAATCAGCCACTAGGTGCAGAGGAAGCAGTCAGGGGCCGGGGGTCTGCCCCTCTGCATGGGGCTGGGGACACTGGGAGGAGGGAAGAGGCGTGGCTGCGTCCTGCTCCCAGAGTGATTTCAGAGTGAGCTGCCCTGCAGGCTTTTTGGCATTTGGGGGCTGAAAGGCAGGTTCTGAAGTGAGAATTCTGATTTGTCATTCCCGAGGCTCCCTGGGAGGGTTCTCTGCAGGTCCAATTCCCTCAGGCCCCGGCCCCGCTCTTCCTATAGAGACCACCCAGAGGGGCAAGTCTTCTAGCTCCTGTGTGATTCTGGTCATGTGTTCCCAAAGAAGCCAGGGACAGTGACCACAGGAGGGGGAGGGGAGGCTGGGACAGGGGGGACCCTGGCTGAGGAAGGACGGTGCTGAGAAGGGAGCGGGCAGGACGGAGAGCAGGGAGCAGAAAGGGGGGGACAGAGGGGAGACAAGAGGCAGAGCGCAGCCAGCGGGAGGCAGGCAGGAGAGGAGCAAGCCGGGCGGAGATCTGAGCAGAGACAGGAAGAGGAGGCTACCCAGGGGCCAGGCCTGAGCTGGGTCCTGCTGCAGGGACGGCGCCCGGGTCAGCTCCACGGCTGGACACTCAGACCTTCCCTTCGCTTCCCAAGCACTCAGACTTTCAGGAGATACACGGTGACTTTCCTGAATAGTAACAACCAGCTGAGGGCCGAGTGAGGACCGTATCTGCCGGTCAGGCCTCGGTGAGCACCTCCACCCATAGCTGCTCTGGGCTGTGCCAGGTAGAGGACTCCTGGCGTCCAGCCTGTCCGGGAGCTCCAGGAACACAGGCCCCCGAGCCCAGGGCCTCAGCCCACCCCAGGAGCCCCTCTGAGGCCCACAGACACTGGGGACTCAGAACAGCCCAGAAGACAGGCGTGGGCAAACGTGGAGGGCTAGTGAAGAAGGCTGTGGAATCAGGTGTCCCGACCCCTCTCAGGGCTCAAGCCGCCGTCTGCAGACCCCCTGCCTTCCCCTCACAGCCAGGGAGTCTGTGTCACGAATCAAATGCAAGTGGGTGTTAGTTCATAAGCACTGTGCCAGGCCCATGTTTAGAACGCGCCTGACACAGAAGCATGCGGGGTCACCATGCGCTGTCTTGGCCACCATGCATCCTTCCCCCGCACCCCACACCTGAGGCGGACAGCTGGGGAGGCCCAGCGCCCCCTTGGAGAGCCGTCCCAGGGAGCATGGGCCCGGACTCCCGAGAGGACAAGCCGTTTTCGTTCGAGTTCCTTCTTTGCATTTTTTCTGTTAAACTGAGTGATGTCACAGACAGTGAGACCCTGGGGCTTGGCGCCTGCCCTGCTGGGTTTTGTTCACGTGACCATGAGACTGGCTTCCTGTCTCTGAGCTCTGGTGTCTCCCCATGAATGGGGGAGGGATGATTTCTGCTGAACTCCTTCTCAGGTGTTTGTAAAACCAAGGACTTCCTAAGGAGTGAGTACACAGGACTTTTCCAAGCTGAGGGACCTGCAGAGGGGCTGGTGCTTCATGCAAGCACACGGACCACAGGGCCCTGCACCGGGTTGGCACACCGCTGGGCGGAGCCTGCTCCTGGAAGCGCCCGTCTCTGAGCTGACGGCCTCCATGCAGCTTCTTCAGAAAGGGGGCGGCGGGGTTGGGGGCTGCCTGGGGTGAGAGGTCCCCCTGTGACAAGGGTCCTGCCCCTCCTCCCTGGGGTGCCTCCAGATGTGAGCTGCAGAAAAGGAGGAAAGCCAGGAAGGGGACCGACGGGAAAGGGAGGTGGGTGGAGGATGAGATGACATCACAGGCATCCCCACCCAGCACAGGCCTGGCTCCACCTCCAACCCCACCCACCGCTATCACCTGACTCAGGTGCCCTCTGAGTGTGGGGGGCAGTGCCAGCCAGCGGGCGGGAGGAGGCATTGTAGACACTGGGACCCTGCAGCTGCCAGCACCCCCGCAGCCCAGCCCCAGGCCCGTCCAGCTCCTGCCTTGACTCATTCACCTTCCTCTTCATGGGGGTAGAGCTCAGAGTCCCCAGAAAACCTAACCTATATCTCACCATGTTCTAAATATGCCTGGAAAATCCATACGGGCGGATCCGTTTTCACAGAAATGTGTGCTTTGCCAAAGACTCATACAAAGTGCCGTGAACCCTGGGCCCTCTGGGTTACTTACGCGGCCCTCTCTTCTGTGCAAGTGCGTCACGCCCCAATCGTGATGGGGTGCATCGGGCTTGTCTGCTGCGACCTGATTTGGGGCCCTGAGTTCCCCGGTGCTCTGAGAGCCCCACAAATCGGCTGCCAGGAGCCCTGGAGGGTGTGAGGGGCAATGAGAAAGGCGGGGTGCTCAGACCTGGGCCAGCAACGACCACTGTCACCCTCTCCGCAGCCTCGGCGTCCTGGGGGAGGGGAAGTCAGGATGCGGACACCCTGCTGGCTGGGAGGGGCTTCCTTTTTGTGCCTTGACAGTGAGGAGAGGGCAGAGGGAGGGCAGCTCAGCCCAATGCGCCGGGTAACACCACCAAGCTGGGCAGCCTGAGTTGTTGGAGCCTCTGTTAGGATAGTAAGTGGGCCGCAGAGCGAAAGGCGTGCTCGTGGCTGGTGCCCAGGTCGCAATCGAGCAGAAGACACAAGTTTTGTCCATCCGTCCACCTGGGCACCTGGAGTCCAAAGAACCGTCACCCAAGCGGTCTGGGGTGACAAACGTCACAGCCTCTGGGGACGAGAGAATGGCATTCTTGGGTGGTACCAGAGAGACCAGGGGCCTCCCAGCATTCCTGCTGGGAACGGCAGCTTTCCAGAAAGCAGAACAGCAAAGGGTCCAGGCCAGGTCTGAGGGGCTAGGAGCTCAGGCCTGGCTCTGGGGGAGGGAATGGTGGCTGGAGCTACGCTGGCCAGGCCTTCTCCAGACGGCTGGCCATGCCGGGATGTCAGCCTCCTCTAGACTGATTGTTCTTCCCACTAGCGAGGTCAGGAATATTAATTCCGTACACATTAATTCCATGTAATGTGTGAGATGAATGCTTGTTCAGAGGGTGTCACTGCTACTGAAGCCATGACGCTCTCATGCCAAGAAAAGCATGAGCTGACTGGCGAACGAGGTTGGCATGCGTGTGGCAACGTCCTTCAGCACAGCCACAGGGGTCGGGGGCCCGGGGCCAAAACAGGCTTCTGCTGGGCCTCTAAGAGGCCAATGACAGCAAGGTCCAGGGCATGCCCCCCCTGCTGTTGGAAAGCCAGTCTGTCCTGAAGACTCGGCACCCCGGCCCAGGCCTGGTCCTCTCGATGGGAAGAGAACGAGAGGCTGGGAGCCCACCCTGGGCCCACCACCGGGTTAGGGAGACACTCTCAATGAAAGGGCCGCATTTGGCCATCTCAGCTGCCCCTCTGAACAGACATCCTGGGGCCCTCCCCATGGCAGAGCTGGCATAGACAAAGGAAGCCAGGATGTCACAGGCAGCCCAGGAACAGAGAGGGAAGCCAGCTCCCTGAGCTCTGAAGTCACACTTGTCCCACTGTTTCTGGCGGATGTGCTCAACTGCAGGTGGACACCAACCCCACCCCGCAAAAACTGTATCAAGGACACAGCTGCATTCAAAGCAATTGCCTCAGATAGATCTGCAGATAATAAACAGCTAATAAATACTGAGACCATCTTAGTCACCCCGTCCTTGGCTCCAAGCACACATGAGCCACCTGGGCACCCGGTCGGCAGGGCATGTCCCTGACACTCAGCTCTTAAGGCAGAAGTGTACCCCACCCTGCCCTCAGCAGTGGGGGTGGGCCGTGTGGTAACCAGCGATGGTCTAAGCATGGCTCCTGGAGCCCAGGGAGTCCTGGAAAGAGGGTGAAGGACGTGAGGCCGGCTGTGGGCACCACGCTCCCACACTCCCGTGTAAGCTCCCACCTGCAAGAAGAGTCTCAGGTCAGAACCCCTTCCCATGTCCTTTCTCTGTTATTCCACAAAACCTGTAAGGGGAATCCTAATCTATAATGGAATTAATAACTCAGAAAAATAACTTCATCCACAAATCAAATTCACTCACGTTGGTGGTGTTTCAGACAACAGCAAATGGTATAGGGGTGAGTTCTTATGGGAAGGTGTGTGCTCAGACCTCCCAGAGCTCACACAGAAGCAATGGTTACTGTGCTAATGGCCGACGGTTGTACCTTAGACACCTTCATGTCTGGGGCAAGGTATCCCCTGTAGGGAGCACAGTGATGCTTCCTGGGGAGCTTGTGGCCCCCTAAAGGCCATTTAGAACCAAGGGGAGCTCCTGCCTGTCTACTCACTCAGTGACCTCAAAACCCCAGGAAACCAAAGTAGAGAATAGGGAAATGGGTTGGGGAAAATTGGGGGCCATCTTTACAATAGGCTTCTGCAGGGTGGGCTGTACAGCTCCATTCTCACTGGGCCTTATGGCTATTCTACATGGCACCAGAGGAGCTGTATTCAGAGAGAAGGTAAATGGACGGCTCTCATGAAATAGGAATCAAGATTCAAATGGAAGAGAGGGTACAGCTTAAGCCAACTCAGTCACCCACCCACCAACCATCCACCATCCATCCATCCATCCATCACCCATCCATCCATCCATCTATCCATCACCCAACCATCCATCTATCCATCCATCATCCATCCATCCATCCATCCATCCATCCACCATCCATCCATCCACCATCCATCCATCCATCCATCCATCCATCCATCCATCACCCATCCATCCATCCATCCATCCATCCATCACCCAACCATCCATCTGTCCATCTATCATCCATCCACCATCCATCCATCACCCATCCATCCATCCATCCATCCATCCACCATCCATCCATCCATCCATCACCCAACCATCCATCTGTCCATCCATCACCCATCCACCATCTATCCATCCACAAACCCCTCCCTTCATCCAACATGTATATGAAACCACATACACACTCTAATGCCTTAGGGTTTGAAGAAGAAGATACCAGCATGAGTAGCTCAGTCACAGGCTGTGCTTTCACACGGTCCACGTGGCCTTGGCTTTGTAGATCACACTTAGTGGAGGACCCTGCACCACACCGACCTCTTAGCTTCATGTTCAAAGCCTGTATGACCGAGCTCGATTTGTCACTGAGCCTGGTGACAGCCCTGTGACCTCGGGTTTATGCCACTTCTTCCGTTTTGTGTGTGCGATGCTCTACCTTCTTCACACTGTCCCTGCTTCTCCCACCTCCCCCACGAGCCGTTCTCACAGGTCTCTGAAAGGGACCCCTTTAACCTCAATGGTGACACAGTGGATGGAAACTCCTCTCTAAATTCTAAATTCTAGGGAAAAATAAGGAACGATTACGGGCATTATCGCTTGCATGTCTCTGGCATTTATATCTCTCAGCTTGGGAACGCCTACCCGCAGACACAGATGGCTTCTCCACATACATTACAGGGGCAGAGACCGGGCACTCCTAACACAGCCTGGCAGACCAACACTCTCAGTAACTCCTGGCAGCGCTGAGCAAAGGAGACACCCAGACCCAGTGTCACTGCACGCAGACGCCCCACCACACCTGCCCATGCGGAGACGAGCAGCCCTGAGGGACCTCCTGTGTCATACACATCACTCCATGTCACCTCCCTCGCACTTCACAGGACACAGACCCTAGGCAGAGAGTCAAGGCCACGGTGTTTCTCAGCAGTTACCCACATGGTTCCTCATCTTAGGACCACAAGGACACCAGAAAGCGAACTTTCCCAGCAACCCCGAGAAGCCCAGCCCTTCCCGCACGGCACTGGCCCTCAGCACGGGAGCCACTTGGGCCGCGAGACCTCCCTGAGGCCTGTGGCACTGCCAGCAGACAGCCAGTGTACATCCCAGCACCCAGCCAGCCCTCACCCAGCACCCAGGCAGCCGGTACTCAGCACCCAGGCAGCCGGTACCCAGCACCCAACCAGCCCTCACCCAGCACCCAGGCAGCCATCACCCAGCACCCAGGCAGACGGTACCCAGAACCCAACCAGCCCTCACCCAGCACCCAGGCAGCCGGTACCCAGCACCCAGGCAGCCGGTACCCAGCACCCAACCAGCCCTCACCCAGCACCCAGGCAGCCATCACCCAGCACCCAGGCAGACGGTACCCAGAACCCAATCAGCCCTCACCCAGCACCCAGGCAGCCATCACCCAGCACCTAGGCAGCCGGTACCCAGCACCTAGGCAGCCGGTACCCAGCACCCAACCAGCCCTCACCCAGCACCCAGGCAGACGGTACCCAGCACCCAGCCAGCCCTCACCCAGCACCCAGGCAGCCATCACCCAGCACCCAGGCAGACGGTACCCAGAACCCAACCAGCCCTCACCCAGCACCCAGGCAGCCCTCACCCAGCACCTAGGCAGCCGGTACCCAGAACCCAACCAGCCCTCACCCAGCACCCAGGCAGACGGTACCCAGCACCCAGCCAGCCCTCACCCAGCACCCAGGCAGACGGTACCCAGCACCCAGCCAGCCCTCACCCAGCACCCAGGCAGACGGTACCCAGCACCCAGCCAGCCCTCACCCAGCACCCAGGCAGACGGTACCCAGCACCCAGCCAGCCCTCACCCAGCACCCAACCAGCCCGCACCCAGCACCCAGGCAGCCGGTACCCAGCACCCAACCAGCCCTCACCCAGCACCCAGGCAGCCCTCACCCAGCACCCAGGCAGCCCTCACCCAGCACCCAGGCAGCCGGTACCCAGAACCCAACCAGCCCTCACCCAGCACCCAACCAGCCCGCACCCGGCACCCACTGAGGCCTACCAGCACACGTGACCACCATTTGGATGGTTCATCACATTCAGAATAGGGATGTAATCTTCCTAGCCAGCTTAAAGTATTAAAGTTTCAAATGTTTTGTAGTCTTCACTGATGTATATAATAAATACCTGTTGATTTTGACTTCATTTGTATTTGTTAAAACAGGTTTCCCCAAGAGCAATACACAAATAATGTGCTTCAGCTGGTGGCGTCATATGAGTGTTTCCTTTCCACTCCGTCTCACTGATTTGTACTGTTGTTCATATAGTCTGACCTAGGTGCCCCTTGTTCTACATTCAAGACCCCTGAGCACCTCGCCATCCTTTAGAAGGAGAGGGAGAGAAACCTAAAACAACAACAAAAGCTGCGAGTGGCCCTGCCACCAACTGCTTCGTGGATTACTCGTTGTATGGATGGTGACTAAGCAGCGTACATCTAAATGGAAAACACACATACCATTTGTCCCAGCAAGGAATTTGTACTACAGAAATACACACACATGCAAGAAACCTTCCGTGTTTAAGGGTGATCTCAGCATTTTCTTACAATTCCAAAGCAGTGGACAAATAAAGTGAGGAACACATACCCATGAAGTAATATGCAGCCATTTCCACGGATGACGAGGGGGAAAGGCCCGTGGTAGCGGGGGTGCAGAGCCACTGGACCGCTCACTCACGCTGCAAGGTCTGAACCGGGATCAGCGCCGTGCCCTGTGGCAGCACCTGTGCCAGCTGCACACGCACACGTGACACTGCCATGCTTCTCAGGGCATCTGCCCAGCGGGGGTGAACTCACCCACTGGGAGACCCGGACAAGTGCCTCCTCCGGCCTGGAAGTAAGCCCGGCAGCCACCAACAAACTGTCCCCCAAACCACTGGGAGAACCTTACACACCAACAGGAAGGGAGGGACAGCAGGCACAAATGGTCATAAGTGTTTGAATCCATTTGTGTCAAGTTCAGTCAGGCAAAACAAGTCTGTGGAGTCACGCTGGGTGGGTGACTGGAGGTGACTCCAGGGGCTCCCACTTCTGCATCGGGGCCCTGGTCACACGTATGTGTCCACCTGGCAAAAATCCATCAACCTGCCACCTCTGTAATGCTGTCTTTCTGTGTGTTGTATGAAACAAAGTTCTTACTATAAAAAGAATAAGTCTGTAAATTGTGACATGGGAGTATGTGTAACACATATTGTCACGTGGGGGAACATAAACATACAGGTCTCAGAAACACAGCCACTGAGCCCTGCACACACTTGTTGTGTGTGTGAGGCCTGGATGTGACGGTGTCTCGGGCGTGGGAGGGGGATGCCACTGCAGGGAGCCAGGGGCCTTGCAGCCCCTGGGATTACGTACTCGGCACATTCGTGAGTGTACTGGGGAATTTTCAAAGCACAAAAGGAAACTTCATTCCGCCTCCCATGCGTCAGGCTGTGTCCTGGGCACTGTCGGCAGAGACGCTGGGCCGAGCCCCTTTCTTTGGGCACCGATAGGGACAGTGTGCGTGTGAGCGAGTGGGCTGCTGTGTGGGGTGGAAGGACGCCAGGGCACAGGCCTTGGGGCAGCTCTTGGGACGCCCAAAGGCCCGTGAGCATTTCTAGATGTCCCTGCCTTTGCTTCCTTCAGTCCTTTGGCATTCTGGGTAAAGTTGTCACCGTGGGAAAACTAAGACAAGAGGGGACTTTGTGCTGAAAGCCTGGTCCGTGGGAGCCTCTTTCCCACCTTGCTGGGTGCCTTGCTGTCACTGAAGCACCAAGGCCTGGCACCCGAGTCACAGGTGTGGCTCTGTCCCCGAGGGAACCACTGGGTCTTTGGTCGACCTCTGCCTTTCCAGTTTGGGCTGGTTTCTGTTGGGCTGACCCTAGGTGAGCCCTGGCCCCTCCCAGGGCTCTTCCCAACCTCGGAGCACAGCCCCGAGACCACTTCTCTGACCCCCCGGAGCCCGAGGTGTCTGTGGGATAGGCAGGGGACGCTCGGTGAGAGGTGCGCAGTGTCCCCGGGGGTGGGCATGACCTTGAGGCTGTCAGGGCACAGGGCACACACATGGGTCACTCTCGCCACCTTCCTGGCCTTCCTGACCCCCACTCCTCACCGCCCCCAACTCCCAGCGCCAAGAGAAAGTTCTGGGGCCTGGATCTCCTGGGTCTAATGCAGGTGCTCAGAACACACCCCGGCCTGGGGGGAGGAGGGAGGGCTCTCAGAACCACAGAGCACGTGTCCTGGCTGCCACTTGCTTGCCTGGTGTCCCCTGCAGTCCCTTGGGACACCCCGAGGGCCCCAGAAATCAGGCTCCTGAGGCACAACCATAGGACGCTGTGCCCTGTGCCAGGGACCTGCAGCCCATCACAGCACTTCCCAGGTGGCACCATGTGCAGCACCAGGACAGAACTGGAGGAGCTCCTATGTCCTGGATAGCCACCACTCCTCAGGTGGCAGTAGGGACCTTTGTGGCCTCAGCACCACCAGACCCACTGGTGCTTTGGTGTACCAGGGCAGTCCCTCTGGCCCTGTGTGCCCCCAACCCTTCCGAGACCTGTGGCTGCTTGTCCCCACAGTGGACTGGGCCTGGGTGGGTGAGAACGCTGTTTCCACAGTCCCTGCCCCAGCCCCGCACTCGCCTGAAAACACTCTGAATTGAATCAAAGGTTAGAATGAAAAGATGCCACAAACACGGAAAGCAGACCAGGCTGTTTCGCTTCCCTGAGACGGTTCAGGACCTCGCTGCATTTCCATGAAGAATTAAACGCCCTATGCCAGCTGTCAGTGCACAGGGTCGCCCTGTTCCCCCTAAAGGACGGCACCGGGGGCGGGCAAGCCAACACCATGAGTTGCACTGAACGGCTCAGTCATCAGCTCCCACAGCCACAGGACGCAGGTGTGGGCCCTTCCGGCCTCTGCCCACTGCTGCTGTCCTGAGTACACACTGGAGTGGGCTGCTGAAGCATGGAGACGGGCCGGAGGGCCCTCACTCCCTGGGCAACATCGCCTCCCATGGAGGGCTGTGGTGAGAGTTAGATGGCACAAAACACGCACGGTTGGGGAAGGAGCACATGTCAGACGACGGGGGTGCTCAGAGCCCGCTCCAGTCCCCCGTGCGGGGTCACGTCTTTCTCTTCTCCTTGGTCAAGAGCAAAGGTGCCTTTTAATCTGAAAACACGAGTGGAGCGCTGCTTCCTGGGTCAAGCAAACCCTGGCAGCTCCTGCGGCCATGTGTGCCAGAGCATGGGGAGGCCGTGCTCCGTGCTGGGCACCGGGCAGAGTCTGGCCCCTGGGGGTGAGCGCTTGTCAGGAGGGGCCAAACATTGCCCTGCAGCTCCCGCCTCCTCCTGCTGAGCCCCAAGCCCGGCGCAGTGTTGGGCGGCCCTTTATCGGGGTGGCCTCTCCGAGGGGACAGTCTGAATAGCCTGTAGCCACCACAGAGAACACGAATGTCATATGAGCAAAGACACTTGTCAAATGCCTTTCCCTTACAAGCACCTTCATCATGACCTGTGTTAATGAAGTTAATTGAATTTAAGATCAATAATGGTTAATTATTGCAATTTGACATTAGAGATAAATGGCTTTTAGACAGAGAAGCGCACACGCGCATGTGTGAGAGAATGAGAGCGTGTGTGTGAGCGAGAGCGTGTGAGTGTGTGTGTGTGTGAGTGTGTGTGTGAGAGAGAGCATGTGAATGTGACAGTGTGTGTGTGTGAGAGCGTGTGAGTGTGAGAGTATGTGTGTGTGTGTGAGAGAGCGTGTGAGTGTGACTGTGTGTGAGTGTGTGTGTGTGAGCGTGTGAGTGTGTGTGTGTGAGAGCGTGTGAGTGTGTGTGTGAGAGCGTGTGAGTATGAGTGTGTGTGAGTGTGAGAGAGCGTGTGAGTGTGACTGTGTGTGTGTGTGTGAGAGCGTGTGTGTGTGAGAGCATGTGAGTGTGAGTGTGTGTGTGTGTGAGAGCGTGTGAGTGTGTGTGTGTGTGTGAGAGCGTGTGAGTGTGTGAGAGCGTGTGAGTGTGACTGTGTGTGTGTGAGTGTGTGAGAGCGTGTGAGTGTGAGTGTGTGAGTGCATGTGCATGCGTGTGTGTGAGAGCGTGAGTGTGAGAGCACGCGGACCCTCGCGAGCAGGCCCCACAAGCCTTCCATTGTCCCGGCACAAGCTCATCGACCCCGTCCTCTGATGAATGTGGGTTCTCCGGAGCTACAAGTAAACTGTACGCGACGACTCTAACCCTTGTCACCGGCCGAATCCATACCCGCCGCACAGCAGGATCTATGGAGATGGATTCAAGCCGCGCTGCAGACACAAGAGCAGCTCAGAAAGGTGAAGGGCTATGACACCGACTATGAACGGACGTAACTGTTCACAGTCATGGACGCCACAGGTCGGGGCTGTTTAATTTGGGGCCTCAGATAGGATTCCAACTGAACACCAGTTGTTGTTTTTTTACATCACCAAAGAGGAACTCAGTTTAACATGGAAAAACACGCCTAGCTTGTAAAGTAGGTTACAAGGAGCTTCCCATGGGACGGCCCGGGTGTGGGCCCCGCGCGGCAGTGGGGACAGGCGGCATCTCTCGCGCTGACACTAACCGTTCGGCTCCGTCCCAGGCCCACAGCTCTCGGGGGCTGACGCCCTGGCTCTCTGCAGCTGTCCCCAAGCCCGGATCAGGGCTGATACACAGCTCCTCTCATTTCTTCCAAGTTGGTGAAAAGTTTACTTTTCAGGAGCGCTTCTTGGTAGCAAGACAGATCCCCAGATGTGCCTGCAACCCCCTCCGAGCACACAGAGCCGTCCAGTGGCCACTTAGGACACTTCTAATGACGGGTGCTGTTGCGAGGCGAGCCTAGGACGGTGGAGCGCTGACAATAGGCGGCTGAGGAGCTCTGTCAAAATGTACGATTATGCAGAAACAGTGCTGAGAGCCTGCTAATCACCTGCTCGTGTCAATTACTGAAGGGTCTCTGACAGCGTATTTACATTAAACACGTTCAGGAGCAAAACGCTCGGTGCTGTATCAGAACGGCTTTCATTAGCATTAGTGACTCTTTCAAACTCTTCCTTTCTGGCGACAGCAGGCGAGGTGTGGAGAGGCTGGGCGGGGCTGCGTGGGGGGTTTCAACTCATCCTGCTGTAAAGACACAGGTGATGCTGACGTCACATGTGAGGGAGCCCAGTCCCATGTTCCTTTGAGGGGAGGTGACAAGGCCCTCCTTCGTTCCCGAAAGCGGCTGCCAGTGAAAAGCAATTCCCACTTTCCTCCTGGCTGGGGTGGCAGCCCCACGTGTCTAATGCCACCTTAAGGGACAAGGCAAATGGCAGGAGGACAGGGATCACGACTGTTGGGATAACAACTTAGATGGCAAGAGCTGGGGCTGGGCACCGTTCTAACACCTCACCCTGGTCACAACTAAGGAGACACATAAACAACCACATGAACGGCGTGGGGCAT
Source organism: Rhinolophus ferrumequinum (assembly GCF_004115265.2). NCBI lineage: Eukaryota > Metazoa > Chordata > Mammalia > Chiroptera > Rhinolophidae > Rhinolophus > Rhinolophus ferrumequinum. Next base: position 960,260 of record NC_046298.1, on the reverse strand, counting down.
GGAGAGGGACAGCTGAACGAGACGCGCCCAGAGGAAGGCTCTGGCCCTCGTGCCGGGCATGGTCCCGGAGAGGGACGCCACGCCAAGGGACTGACTGCAAGGCCCACCCACGGGCCCCCTTGGCAGGTCAGAGTACCCAGAAAAGCACATCTGAACTCGGGGACGCCCAGCTAAGATGGCCTGTCTCCCCACCACAGCAGTGCTGGCAGCAGCTGGAATGGTTGTGGCTTCTTGTTGCACTTTGTTGACATTTTCCTTCCACTGCCTCCTGTTCTTGTCACGCCCACCCTAGGAGATAGTTGGTGGCCCTCCCACTTCTCAGATGGGGACCCTGTGCCCCACTTCATGCACAGCTGGTCAAGCAGAAAGCCGGGATTTTCACTCAAGTCTGGGCTCCCCTGACTCCACACCAGGGACGTCTCAGTGACTGTGAACAAGCCCTGTGAACACGTGGTGACATTCCTCACACTCCCGGAGGCAAGCAATGGGTCCATTCCACGATGCTTGCAAAGCCCCGGAACCACCTTAGTCTCCGAGGGGGTGTCTGCACCATTCAGAATGGAACACACGGCTGGGCCGTCTGGGCTGCCACTCACAGAACTGAGGCTCTGAGGGCAATCCAGTCCCTGAGCTGCTGCCCACACTCCCCAAGCACCCGCAGCTGAGGGCCGAGCCCAGGCCCTGCACCCTGGAAAGCACTGGGCTCCAGTGGCCACACGGGTGAGGGACACACGAGGGCACGTCATACCCCCAGCCCGGATAAGAGACAGAAGGACACACTCACAATTGGAAGGACGCGTTCCTCTGCAGCCAACCCAGGGAGCCCAATGCTCGTGCTTATTTCAGAAAGGGGTATTAAGTTATATTTAAAACAAAATGGATTTGTTAAAGAGACTCTGAATGTGTATTAAGTAAAAGCTGTCTCCTCCATTGCCAAACACAGGCCTTCCCAGTGGGCCGTGTATATTTGCTTTTACCTTGAAACATGACATGTGCCTGTCACTTGTCTCATTAAAGTCTGCGGGACGAAAGAGAATGCAAAGGGCTGCCACATTCATCCCCAGACCGCGCGTCCGGGCCCCAGTGAGCTCAGACGTGACGGCAGTACGGGACCAGAAGGAGGCCCTGGAAGCCCGAACCCCGGTGGCTCTGACAGCCCCAGGCCTGTGCGCTGAGAATAAGACGTCATGGCTGAGCCAGGGGACACAGCTCGCTTTCCTTTTTCTATACAAATTAAACATGCACGTAACACACCCACACACGTGTGCACATGAATGCACGTAACACCCCCCACACATGCATGCACAAAACACACGTGACACACCCACACACGTGTGCACACATCCGTCTGCACATGCACAGATGGACGAATGCCTGAATCTGGCTGCCCTACAAAGTTATCCTTGAAACAAATTTGAATAAACAACTCCAAACAAACTTACAGCAAATGAATATACTCGGCAAGAGACAGCCCTCAGCGCCAGCCTGCCGTTTAAACCTGATTCCTGGCTCCCGGAGCCCCCCACCACCTCTGCGCGGAGATCAAGCACCTCTGGGCCAGCAGGCCACGAGCCTCTGCCTCGTACAACGACCCTTCTCCACAGTGCCCAGCGGTGCCCAGGCCGCACCCTTTCTCCAAGGATGGCACAGGCCTGGCTCGACAGGGGCCCTGCGCCCACATGGGGTAGCAGCCTCTCCCGGCCAGAGTCAACAGGCGAGAGGAGAACTCTCCAGACGTGACTTTCCTGAGGTCCAGCCCACACAGCCCCCTGGGGTTGCTCAGGGCCTGTCCCCACCACACCCCTGCTGGCCTGCCTCCTGTCTGGTCCGGCACTTCGTGCCCGGAAAGGTCAGAGGCCTCCAGCCCAGAACCCTCTGTGACAGCTGGGACGTGACTGTGGCCCATGCCAGCCAAAGCAGACAGCTTCCGAAAGACGGAGTCCCCACGAGGGTCCAGGCGGGCAGTCACACTAATGGGACCTTCAGCAGGTCCCCGGCGGGCCCGGCACCCGGTACCCACTCAGGCTTCCCACGCTGCCCTACTAACCCCTACAGGTCTTACGACACACGCACCCCTACCACTCGCACCGCACCCGGGACTGGGAAACGTGCTCGAGGGGATGGGGTGACCGTGCAGGACCAGGACGCGGACCCAGCCTCTGCGCCCGTACTGCCACAGCCCACCTTCCTGGTCACACTGAGCCTCACGCACACCCTCAGCTCTTTACACAACGCAGCCCCTTCCCCGAACTGTCAAACTGGGACCCCAACCAAAAACATGGAATCGCAAGTTTTTAAAATACCAAAACCTTAAATTGTCTAATTAAATTGATCATCATAAATTATGGTTTAGCACCGAGAGCTGGATTTATAAGAGTGTGATTTAAATATTTTACGGCATATGTGAGTTAGAGGGAGAGTGTCTGAGGGTAAGTACCACTGTCGAGCAGCAGACTTTGACAAAACTGTAGCACAAATGCTTCCGAGGCAGTTTGTAAAAATTATTTATTTCCATACCAGTTAATTATGACGGGAGTCTTTGTTGAATGCACGAGCGTTAAAAAAGTGGTGATATTTTATGCGTCTTTAGCTGGAGCGCGGTTCCCGCAGTGCACTGGTGGCTCCATGACATTTAGCATTCACTCACAGCTACTGTAATAAGGGGTTTGATTGCTTCCTTTGCAGACGCAGTAATTTAATAACTGTGATCAGTTGCATAAATTTACTATACAACCATCTTAAGTTAGCCACATTAAAATTAAGCAAAATTGTAATCTGTTGACAGATTATTGCTACTGAACAATTCTACTAAACGCATTTCAGATTAGCAAGTACCATGCACATTTGTGTTTTATAAGCTTGTAAAAAATACGGCGGCTTCTTCCTCCCCCCGCCCCCCCACGCTGCATTCACCCTCCACCACATACACCCCCGGTCCGACCAGGACACAACCTGTGGACATTCTCAGCTTTCTGCCAATCACCTGAATAGCCGATTTCGTTCTGTGAAATGTTTTGTGTGGCAGGTCCTCCTATCTGGACGGGGAAAAGCAGCGTGTCAGTCTCTTCCTTTCCTCCCAGTAATTTTCCTTTGTGCGACTTTGCATCCATTGCCTCTGAAGGAACCTCCTACCATGGAGCCTTCGGGATGATAGGTGGCGTCCCCAGAGGACAGGCAGAACAGTCATTCCATACTTGGCTGCAGGGAGGCAAGACTGCCCAGCTTCCTCCGCGGGCTCCCACAGCGGACATCGGAACTAGGGAGACACCAGGAGCCCCTGACTCCATTGCTAAAGGACCTCGCGACAGGGCAGTTTCCACGGGCAGGTTTTGCCTGCAGCCTGGAGAGAAAGACTCCAGTGCCCTTCCCGCTCCGTTCAGAAGCCAGTGGGGCCCAAGTCTCCTGCTTTGTGCCCCGTGAGTTGACTTTTCAGAACACTGTTTAGCCAAGCAGGCAAGTCAGGGATAACTGTTTCTGATCCTTCCCAGCAAATATCTGTAACCATCTGTTTACACTTACCGCATATGCTTCTACGTTGCCAATTTTATCAGCATATAAAAAGAATATCTGCTTTTAAAAAAAAATTGTAAATATCTTAGGATGCATCTTTACATAATTCAAGAGGAAAATTTTTTTTAAAAGAATCTCACTTGAAAGCAGCGTGAGCACAGGTCTGTTTAAACTTTCATTTACATGGAGGTTTGGGGTGCGAGCCACTGGAGGAGGTTGGGCCTTTTCTGTAGGGCAGGGTCCAATGTCAGAGGTGACAGACGGCCTGCCAGGGAAGTGGTGTGTCCTCCCTGAAAAAATGACCGAAAACATGGAGGACTCATGGCTGGGGTGGCCCTGCATATGCAGCCTGTCACTTCGGATGGAGTTCAGGCTGTCCCCAGACAGGGGACGCGCAGGGCTGGCCTGCAAGCGTCCTGCAGACCTGAGAGCACCGCTGTGCTTGACAAATTGGATGGGACTTCTCTACCAAATTTCCTGCCAAGAGGCCTACCAGTCAAATGTCGATCTCCTTCTCATCAGCACGGAGGGAAGTCACGACTCTGACATGGTGTCCCTGTTACTTAAAGACAGAGTTAATGGAAAATGATTGAGGAACGTGAGGGCCTGAAACTCCAGCCAAGAAAAAGCGACTTCCACCACTGGCTCCTTTATCCTGGGGTAGGATACAGTGTGCGCACAAGTGTGGAAGACCGTGATTCTCCTTCGACAGCAGGGAACCCGGGTTTCTGTCACTGCCACCATTACCTGCAATTCTACATAACAAATCGGAGCTACCCTGGGCCAGGTTTGTTTGCTTCTAATTATAACTAATTACGCTTCTAAATATGTTCTTTAGGGTCCCCACATGTATAAAAACAGAGGTAGGAAAGAAAGGAAATGCATCAGGATTATTAAAAGAAAGAGAAACATACTAATTAGCTAACTAGTATCCTCATTTCAATGTTTAATAATATTTTTTAACATTCCAGCATACGCTGCGGAATAAAGAATTACCCACAGCACCACCTGTGCACCGCCTGGGACACGGGCGTTTAGAGTTCTTTCCTGGAGTCTTGGAGCCCTGCTTTCCAGGTTTCCCTGAATAGTTCTTTGTATTCCACCCCATCCCACCCTCCAGAAATTTAAAAAAAGAAGATGGTAAATTTTGTTTCCCACCAAAGCCTTTTAAATAACATCTTCACAAAGCACAACTTAATTATATAACTCAAGTGCTGGAGGAAAAAAATAAGCACTTTCCCCATAATTTTGGAAGGTGTCTCTACCCGTTTCTGCACTGCACCAGCTGTGTGAACAGCCAGTGCCCACCCTTTCCCTCCATTTCTTCCATCTGCTCGGGCCTCCCCTCACCCTATGCTCTGGAAGGTTCCGGGCTCCTACGGCCTGTGACGGGGCTGAGAAGACAGGAGAAGATGCAGAGAAAGGCCAGGGTGAGGGCCTCAGGCCCGCCCACCCTCTCACCTGCACACAGAGCACCTCTTTGCCTGAGCACAATGCAGGGCCAGGTGGGGCCCGACAGGGTCCCCCAATTACAAGCAGGGAGTGGCCGAACCGAGGGGCCCCCGCCACCCCGTGGGCTTGCCTCCTTCCAACTCCACTTCCGACGTGGCTCAGTCGAACACAAACAAAGCCTTAACAGAAATGTTACCGAGGAAATAATGGCCATTTCCAATGATAATACACAATTTTAGCACTGACGCTTGGCTGATTTAGGTGTTCGGCCAAGGTGTCAAGCAGCCTGGCTTCCTCAGGCAGCCTTTAATGGGTAACTGGCAGGCCCTGGCAGCCTTATTTCTGTTTTAGATTTGGTTTGTCGTTGGGTATCCATTACCTGCCATTCATCTTTGATCTCTTTGGACAGGCCTGATCAAAAGACGTCATTTGACCTACTCCACTTGGCAGAAACTTGTATGACTCTCATAAAGGGGCCACCCCAGCTATAAATAAAATGACATTATTATTTTTCTGTCCCATCATGTAGAAGAGACAATTATGATAATGCAGTGTCTGTCATCGGGAGCCCAGCAAACTGCTAGCTCTCACGCCACTGTTTAGCTTTCTTATTTGTTTTTTGTCTGTTTTCCTCCATCTCAAGTTGAAAATAAAGCAGAAGTGAAATCCCTAATGCTCGGCTCCCACGCCCGCTGAGACTTGGGGCTCCTTCCGTGGTGCTGGCGTGCAGGTGTGGCCAGCAGCTTGTGTCTGTCAGCGGTGGCTGGTGGCTCCGGCTGTGTTGGAATGGGAGGCGGCCATGGGGTCAGTCTTGTCCGGCATTTAGTGTTTGGAAAACAAGCTGATCTCTGAAATTAGAGCTGAGAGCTAGTACTGCAAATAGATCAAACTCATGGCAAGGGCTTATTGTGTCCTTAATCAAGTCAGAATAAGGAAAAATGCATTGGAAAGTTCACCCGACAAACCAACTAGAGACAGCTTGGGAGGCACTGCCAGGAGCCCACGTCCTGGGGACACCCTGGTCCGATTGTTTGTTCCCTTGTCCCGTGTGGACCCACAAACGGGCTCCATTCTCATGCGACTGGCCCTCAATCCTCTCTGGAAATGGAGGTTGGGGTACCCAGGTCTGCCTCCTTCCTGGGGGTGAGAGCTCCATGGGCACACAGGGGAGTGTACAGAGATAACGGGCTCAGGTGCCCGTGAGGACCAGAGGCAGCGAGTCTCCTCCACCCGCTGTGTGCCAAGAGCCTGCCACTCAGGGTGTGCCCTCAGCCAGCCAGTGCTCTTGCCTGGGATGAGACACCGTCAGAGACGCCTGCTGCGTTCCGCCCGTGGCCTCGGACTCATGTGTCCCTAGAGCTGAGCAGGGAGTGGGAATCACACGGACCGGCACCAGGTCCGACCACTCACCTGAGAAAGGAGAAAATGAAGCCCAGGGAAGGGGGCAGGCCACCAAGAGCAGTTCAGGGCAGAGCTGAAAGCAGAGCCCGGGCCCCCACAGCCACAGTCGGGCCCACACACCTGACGGCCATCTTCCCCGCAAGCTCACCCCTCTGAGAGCCGCCACCGCGGTGCCGAGCCCGCGGGGCCTGCAGCTCTGCCCAGCTGCCTCTGGCGTGTGGCTGGCGGCGGGCGGCGGGCTTGGCAGAGGCCACACACAGCAGTCAGAGCGTGAGGGGCACCACTTTGCACGGTGCCCTGGGTACAGGGCATGGGTGCCCTAAGGTCCTCAGGGCCACCATTTTCCCACCTGGTGACAGGATATGGAGTGAGCACCGGAGAGGACGAGGCAAGGGGGCTGCAGTAAAGGGGGGGAAGGATGGTGGAGGACAGGGAGCAAAATGCAAATGCCTCGCCTGCAAGGAGCAGGGCGGCCTCCGGCGGGCTGAGCCCCGGAGCTGCGTCTTCTGCGACAATGCGCACAGAACGCTTTCCAGGCACAGGAGCCCACGGCAGGGCAGCTCCAGTCCCGGATGAAGTGGGGACACCCCCCAACGAGGGCCTCTCACTCTGAGGGACAGCGCAGCTGAGTGACTTCTCGGCTGTGCCGACCACCACGTCAACAGGGACGGATATTCTGCGTTAGCAGAGGCGTCAAGAAAGTTCTGGAAATAGTCCCTAAACCGGGAAGTCTAGGCAGGAAGTGACGAGTGTGGAAAGCGTGGCACTCCCTTAGTCACTGGAATGTGACTTGTCTTGCAAAGCACTAGACAACAGGGCCCGGGGGAGAGCTGGTTCTACAGACCTGCTGGCATATTATTCCCTGAGCCTCGGCTCGGGCTCCGCCTCAGGAGGCTGTCGTCACCCCTGGGACGAGGAGGGCATCGCTCCTGTGCCCCATCCTGCTTAGTGTCCACCTGCATCACCACACCCCCACCAGGATCACCTGCTTCTGCCGCGTCCTCTACACGCTGACCACCTCGGGGACTGCCTCCATTGGTGTCCCCTGCACCTGCCAGCACTGGCCTGAAAAGGTGCTCAGTATACATCCACACAGGTTGTTCCTGTGACTCACGACACACACGCTCCTGAGACCTGGTGCCCCCGGAGGGATCTGTGATCACAGGAAAATGCACACAAGCCCATCTCCCATCCTCGGGCTTGAGGAGTACCTGCCTTCCACACACCCAGACCCCAGGTCCCACTCGTCAGCTGTCTCAACACTTTGCAAAGCCTCTACTAAGGGCCCCAACCTTCTCATGTCTCCCTGACCCTGGGCCCAGACAACGTGCCCCTCTTTCCTCTGGGCTGTTGCTCAGGTGCCAGTGGATCAAAAACTGAAGACACAGGGTTGAGTGAAACAAGGCAGAGTGTGGGGGCAGAGCAGAGGGGGCACGGCACAGCCACCCTTTATCTCCCTGCCCAGATGTGAGCCCCATGGGCTCCGGGCCTATCCGCACCCCTTCCTTCTGCTGTCGGGTCCAGCACCGATCCAGGCCCTGCCACCTGGGGGGTCTGCAGATACCTGCCGCGTGGGTGACCGGCCGGGCCAGAGGACAGTGAATGCGGGAGAAGGTCTGAGCGAGCTGCAGGCTCTTCCTGGCACACATGGCACGATACTAATGTGCCAGACCAGACCTCACTTCCACTCTATCCTAAGTAGCCGGGGGACTCGGGCAAACTACAGAAGCTTCTGTGTCCTCGTCTGTAAAACAAGAACAAAAGTTCCGTCTTCTGAGAATTGCTGCCGACAGGCTTATGCCCAGTGCCCGGCACCTGGCAAACAGCCAACACAGAAGCGTTGTTTCTAGTTATAGAAACCGTGCCTTTCCATTAGCCCCGAGGGCCCTGCAGTGACAAGATGGGCAGGGCCTGCCTGGGGACAGGACCAGTCCCGTGGGCCCCACCCTGCGGCGGGGACAATCACTCAGTCTCTTCAGCCCAGAAGAAGCATGGTCACCTTGGCAGGGCACGAGCTGAAAACTGTTTCTCCATCCGAAAGTCTCTCCCCATCTCAGGCCAAAATTCCACCCGTAGCCACCCAGGTGACCTCCAGGTGAAGCACTGGCCTGATTGGCTGCTCTTACAAAACGCAGCTGAGCCTGGGATGGGCTGGCGTGGGAACACTGAGGGGGGCTGTGCACGAGTGACCGGACAGTCCAGCTGTGCTGTATTTTTCAGGTCACCCCCTCTCCCTCCCGTTCCCGTCTTGTCTCAAGACAGATGCGAGCACTACTGTCAGCTGAGTGGGGAGAGTGGAAAAGACCCACAGTGACCCACAGCGGAGGCCACCCAGGTGCCCTGAGCCCCGCTGTGCCTGCCCCTCCCCCACCACCTTCCCCAAGGTGAGAGGCCAGAGAAAGGCTGGAGTCGGTGGCCTCTGACCCCCCAGGTCTGTCCCTTGTTGGAGGACAGGACTGGTCCCACAGACCCCCAGTGCGGGCAGGAAACGGGGGAGAGACGGTGCCAGCTGTGACGGGAACGTGCTTCTCGGGCTGTTCATGCCACACACCAGTGAGCGAAGTCCCTGGCTGAAGACAGGAGATGAGGCCCTGAGGTCCACACGGACTCCGCACGCGGGAGGCTGACCGCAGAGCTCGGATCCCCTGTGCCCTGGCGTCTCCGTCTCACGGCCGTCAAGCCCCCTTTCCACACCTGCGAAGGGGCCGCTGTGACAGAGACGAGGAGAAAGGGCTGTGCCCCCCAGGGCTCTCAGAGGCCACTGGCCGCCCAGTGTGGAGACCCGGACGGGCGGCGAGCTCTCGGTCAGGGGCCGAGCACAGACACAGGAGAGGCTACGCTGTGGTCGCACGCAGCCTCAGTCAATAAGCCAGAGGTCAGCGCACTTAAAGGCCAGCTCCTTGGTCAAGCCCGCCACGTTTCCTGCGCCCAATGGCCACGCGTGCTGGCCGACCAGGCGGCCGGCCGCCATTCGGACGTTCCCCAGGACAGACAGTGCCCTGCGCTGTGGAGGGGCCCTGCCCTCCCACGTCCTCTGCGGAAAGACTCCCCTACAGGACGTCCTTAACCCTGTGGAGACTCAGGCCCCTCTGAGAAGCTGACAGAAGTCAGCATCCACGGAGCAGCTCAGGACAGCCTCAGCGTGGGACGGACCCCACCAGTGGTACATGGAGATACGAGGGGTTCACCTTGAGTCTCAGGGCCATAAATTACTCCCTTGTCAGTTGTGTCATTTTCCCTTCTGACTGCTTCAAGGAGAAAGTGTCTGCTGCCCGCACACCACCCAACGCTGGCTGATCTGCTTCTTAGGGAGCAAGATAAGGCATCAGACTCAGGCCACAGTCAGGGGACCCGGGACAATTTAGTGCCGTTGTTTGATTTCACTGCATTTATTTTCATGGTTATTTTCTCTTTATGGCAAGTGATTCTGGGTCTTCATTTATGGAAGTGACACACTTTCCTTTTAAAAATAAATTTATTTGATTTAAAAAGTGTGTAAATAATAATGCTTACGCAGTATGTGTGGTATGCAGATTTGTCAACTAGCATGACAGGTTTGGGACACAAAACGCCATGCCTGCCCCAGAAGGTTCCGGACAGGACTCTGCACAGAACTCTCCTCGGCCCCAGCGCCCAGGCCGTGGTGAGGGACCCAGTCCCGGTCAGAGGCAGTGTTTGCTGCCTGAGATTCCCAACACCCCCACTGCTAAGGGCGTTTGGCAGGCTGCTGTGAGAGAGCTGCTTCTCCTCCAGGGAGGTAGCAGTCATCAAACCTCAGCACCAATAAATGTGCTAATAAAAAAATGTAAAATCCGCAATGAGCCGTATCGATTAAAGGCAGGACGCTCCGCCTCCAGTGTATGGCTCCTGGGCCTGGCCGCTGCCCGGAGCCTGCCG